>NC_063444.1:8273488-8873488 GCF_020379485.1 Brassica napus | reverse complement strand
TCTAATTATGATTTCTAAATAATAATTTTATTAATTTACAAATTTGCATTATTTCAAGTCAATCCCTAAATACTTATATTTGTAAATTCGTTATTCATTTTATACAATATTTATACTAAAGATTTTCACATAAACTATATTTAGAAGTACATTATTATTATAATTTTGAAAACAAACTGATTTTTGTGCCGGGTCCTACGGATACGGGACTTATATAGAGCCCTGCGCACCGCAATTTCTGCAACGGTATTAACTAATGCATGCGATCGCGCTCCGTATTAATATATTCTATTAGGTCATAAACAATCATCGCCTAGTAATTTAAGTAACGATATTTAATGCATCGGTTTAACTAGTTCACTAATCGAGTATGTAGCGATATCGATTTGTAGTTGCCAAAAATTTGTATATGTTAACGATAGCTGATGATAGGTGTTTTTAAAACCGGACCAGAAGCTGAACCGGATTTTTTTTGGATCACGGTTCAATATGGTTCGACCGGATCAAACATGATTCAATACTTTGGTTTAATATATTTTTAGTATATAAATTTTAAAGTAATATTATTAAATATGATACATAATTAAAATATAAATAAAATTTAAACATAAAACATTATAAATATAAACTAGTTTTATGTTTAATGGATGGTTTATAGATTTTTGATAGTATTAGTGGTTTTATCGGTTTAATAACTTTGAAATCCAATTCATCGACGTGGTCGGTTCATGGTCGAACCAATTACTGGATCTAACCCGGCTATATAACCGGTTCATGGTCAAACCCGGTCCAACCATCGGGTCGGTCCGGTTTTAAAAACACTGCTGATGATTGATAAGTATCTATGTAATTTAAGGAATTCTCCAGATAAATATGGTAATAGTTTTTTAAATAAACAATGATAAACAGTTTCATTATTGCACTGTTTTGAAATAGCACAAGGCCTCTTGAAGTAGCTTCTAAGTTCATTTATCATGAAATCCATGAGTCGTAGTTACTATGCAACTTGAAATCATTTGATAGTGTAAGTTTTATATATTTTTACTAATTACTGAATAAACACTTCACTAGAAGATTTGGTGACGGGATACTTTCCTAAATACATTTTATGTGTTGAGGAGGTTTGTAAGGGAGGTTAATGACGGACCTGATTTTTTAGATTAAAATTTCTTTAAATTATATTGAAATTAAAATACTAAAATTATACAAAACTACATAAATATAATTTATTATACTTGTAGCTATGAGTGTTATATGCAAAATAATATTGTATAGAATTTCAGATTCAAAAGACATCTATACACCCTGAAAAAGGTAAGGTAATATGTTGTTTTGATTTAACAATTTTTATTTCTGACTAAATTTTAGTTACAAAAATTAATTTGACTATTCATTTTCTACGGTAAAAACACTGTGAATCTGTTTTTCTTTATACAACTACAAACCCATTAACCCTATATAAATATGGTCCAGTGTGGCCGATGTATACTTGAATGTGGTCTAGGCCTTAACTTAATACCGTGATTAAATTACTCAAGGACGACCTTTATACTTTTAGTAGCGAATCTTTGGTAAATTTTCAGTTACCTTGGATCTCCGGGATACTATTTTTTTACGGCAAAAATATTTTCTATGTACTTTAATTTAACATACGTGGACGATGTGACAAAATATGTCACATGCACAATAATTTTCTTTACAAAATTTAGTTTGAAAGGAGAAATTTAGAAACCCTTTAACAAAAAAAAAAGAAAGGAGAAATTTAGAATTGTTACATATTGTACCCTCGTCCTGAAACAGCTGACCGAAGGAGGAGGAATTGGACAAATAACCTGAAAACTAGGAGCTATGTAATGCATAGAGAGTCATGCGCTACGATTTGTTGAGCAAAGTGATGGAAAATGTGTGGTTTGAAACTAATAAGAAATGACTTAGTTTCAGTGATAAATATTATGGAGGAGAGCAAAATGTTGGAGATCTTTATGTGACTTAAGGCATTGGATAACTACCAGTTTGTTCTATTGATCATATTAACAAGGAGAATAATCAAGCAGCAGATATTTTGTCCAAGAAAGCTTATGAATATAATAAGTTTCATGATTTGCTCTCAATGTAATGATCTTACCTAAGTGACTAATTAATTTCGTGTACCAATCTTTTTTATAATATAATAAAGTGAGATGTTATAAAAACAGAAACAGTAATATTTCACACATAGAATCGGACCTTTATGCATCAAATAGAATAGAATAATAACCAGCGGCAGTCATGGTATTTAGAAGATCTAAAAATGATCATGTAGGTCCACATGCATCTGATCTTGTTGTGCTTAATTAGCAAGGAAATTTGATTGCAAAAGGAATTTCCTACCAAATTATATTTTGAAATTCAATAACTGATTGCCAATGTTTTCTTCTTCTAAATAATTAGTACAAAAGTAATTTTTACCAGATTTTTAATCTCTCGTTTTATGTATGATTTAGCATATTATATAAAATAATGCTTCTAACTAAAACATTTAGCTAAAACATATTATCCATTTCATATATCAAAACATTGCAATATAAAAGCAGAAATAAAATCATATCAAATGTTTCAGCAATTTAACATTTGTATTTTTGTATCTATTCCGCTCCTTCTACTTATTCAGTTTGTTTCTTAATTTTTACTAATAAATCGTGTTCTGCTTGCTTTTAAAAAAAAGAATTACATTGGTTTAGTTTGGAATGTAGATGTTATGAGTCTTATGACCACAACCAGCTATGAAAAAAGGTTTGACATCGTTGAGATATATCAGTCAAGAAATAGTATAAGAGGTATTACAAGAAGCTGAGTTGTGTGAAGACTGATCTGGAGTCGAATATAACCAACTCAAAATAACATAGATAACTCAAGAAGTGGTTGCCAACGAAATATGCATCTTATAAAGTTTAACGAACACGGAGAAAAAAAATTATTAAGAGAAGTTTTTACTATTCTTATTTTTGTAGAGAAAACAAAGATTTGAAAGAATATAAAAACTTTTCCTTATAATTACATGTTTTAAGTTTCAACTGCGCCATTAGCCGCAGCGTCTCCACCGAATAGGGCAGGGTGATTGTTTCACTTGTTTCTGGTTATCACTTGTAGTCAATCACGGGGTAGTGGGTGCACAAATAGTATGAGACCACCCCCAAGGGAGGGATGAAGAAGAGTCCTTGACTCATTAAAACAATAGAAGATTGAAAAAAGAGGTGAGAGAAAAAAAGTAGTATCTAAAAATAGATGTTTAAGACCATGATTAATCTCAGTCTTTTAACTGGGGTTCTTAACTTCGGGTAAGAGACGATTCTTAACTTTAACTAAGAAAAGCTAAGAACCGTCTATTAAATAAGATATATAAGAACCGTGTTTTAACCAAAAAGTGTAAAAATTAAAAAAAAAATAATAATAATGTCAAATCATGAGTTAAGAATCCCGCTAAAAAAACTGAGGTTAATCATGCTCTTATTAGAAACGGTTTTGGTACTGTACAACCAGTTGTGTGTTTATTTATTGGTCAATTTTATTAAAGTTTTATTATTTAATCTAACTACATTAAAAATATTTATATTAAATTGTTAAGAACTTTAAAATGCGTTTCAACCGTTGGGGTTGCCCTAACGAGTAACTTACAAATCATATAAATACATATACAAATTAGTGAAGAAATACACTATTTTTGCAAATATCATGTGTGCATTCGCCATACATCATGAGTTACGACTCGCTTAAAATCAGATTACATTTTTAATATAAGGTATTTTTTACGTTGGTTTGATAAGGGGTAATACTCGATTAAAGAATATTGTTTTCTGTAAAATATTGAAATCAACGTATTAGAAGAAAAAACATAACACCACCTAGTCACCAACTTATAACTATAGATATTGTTTACCTATATATCACTCTTGGCAGACAACAAGATTGGTTATATAAGGTTAGGTGTACTGTTGAGTCTCGAATTAAAGCTGATTCTTTTGATATGAACATTTTAAAATAAAGATGTACAAAAACTAAGATTATCAAAGTAGACCGACATACAAAGTAAGTTGTGTTAGAGAACAGTAAAATATATGAACATAGTTCGAAACGGTAAGAGATACGCATAATCCTACAGTTTTATTTGATCGTTTTTCAGATCAAAAACAACACAAGCGATAGTATAGACTTGTTGCTGCTGTGATAAAAGATTTCGTTAATTTTGGAAACAGTGAGGTTTAAATACGTAAACAAACTACAAAGCTAGTCCCTAGCTAGACAGTAGATATATATTGTAACAGTAATATTAACTAGAATAAACGTTATTGAATGAGATTCACCCAACTTGGACAACAACATGAGATTTTCGTCCCCACAGCGAAATCAATAAGACCCTACGTCCTTGGCCCCTACGTCCCTACCAGGGACCAGGGATAACTTTTTTCACAGCAGATGGCGGTAAAAGATTATCTAAAATAGCCGAAGTGCTTTTAAATTAACGGATTCCTTTGATATTTTTTTATCAGCATAAAAGTCCAAATGAATATTTTATTTATTTTGGCATAGCAGTGAAAGATACATCGTTATAAACTTTGACTTTGCTACGAGTAATCTTGTTCGGATAATGCGCCATTTAGTTTTTTTTTTCATATAAGAACTTCGGTACATATATTAACCAAATATTAAATTCTTAACAAGAAAAATACATAAACAATGCATTTAACCAAAAAGAAACATTGTCTTGATACGAACAGTAATGATTTTATTGGTTAAGAAATCAAAGTTTTCGTTCTACAGCTTGCGCAGTTACCTATACACTAAGTATTTTTATAACATATAAAAGATTTTATCCAGTACAAGTTAAAATAAAAATATCGTAGATGTACCGGACTGGAACAATTTGTTTTATTGCAAAAAAATTTGGACCAAAATTTATAATTTTTTGGAGTAGAGATAAGTACCGGTTGCTATTTTTTCCATAGTTACTAAGATTTAAACCTGACAATTTTACTTTTAAGATAGAAAGTTTTACCAGTAAAACTATCAACTTCTAATAAGCTAGAAAATGTTAATTTGAGATATCTTATTGCAAAGGTATGAACTTCGGATAATAAGCTAGAAAATTAATTTAAGATATATTTTTAAAAAGTATCAAATGTGATATTTTGAGATATTTTGACATGTAAGAGACCCATCCATTTTAAGTATAATTGTTTTTATTTATTTGAAAGACATTTAGCATTGAGTATAATTTACAAAAAAAGACATTTAGCATTGAGTAGTTTTTCGATGAGGTTGTTCTTAGACTATACAGGTGATATGTATCGGTTTTTGTCAATAACCCATGATAAAAACAAATATTGAGATATGAAAGTAATATTCGAGATACGTGTGTTTTAGTACTAGTTCTAAAGAGTGCTTGAAAGGAATCTTGGACAGAAAAATACATTAGTCAGAACTAATATATACTCGAAAGATTCTCCAGACTAATTGCTTACTTTTTTGGTGCACCACCAGATTAATTGCTTACGAACGCAGTTATAATGTATGGTTTCAAAATAAAAATACTAGTAATAATGAGTCGGCACAATTTTTCCGAAACCACTTTTAGATAATACTAGACCTTGATGTTCGCGCGTATTTAATTTGTGTTTGTATTTAATGATATATTTGTTAATGTAGTCTTATTTGTAAATTTAAATGTTATATTTGTACTTAATTTTATATTTTAGCATTTTAGCGTAAAATGTATCACCGATATTAGGTTATATAAACAAATCTAACATTTATATAATAAGATTCATGTCTAAGATATATAGCGAACAAATTTTTTAAATAAAAAGTACGAAAATAGACAATTGTGAATTAGCATGCTATTTATAAATTAAACATTAGCTATAATATTTGTAAGAAAATAAAATGATTGTCAAACTTCTATCAAATTTGAAACATATACAAATTAAGATTTAAATTTGTAAGAAAATAAAATAAAAATATAAATTTGATGTAACTGATAAGAAATTATAAATGAGTTTAAATTTGTGTACATTTAAACCACGACTTTGCGGATGTTTGCTTTTATTTTTGTAAGTAAATATTTATTTTATCTAAGTGATAATATGTATTTTAAAGTTTTACATGTGTTAAATGATTATTTAATAACATTTATAAGCATAATAATTTTATAGTTTATATTTTTTAATGTTATTTTATCTTGTAAACCGTCATTTGTATTACCACCATTTTTAGAATATGGTCCGTGCATCTATACAAATGTTTTATTTTGTTTTTTTGTGGATCAAAAATTTATGAAAATGTCTAATAAATTATTTTATATACATGGTAAGTTTGTAAATAATTATAATGGTGCATGTTATATATTTATATTGGTAAGAAGAAGAATTTTTTCAGAAAAAAAGAAGAGTAACGTGAATTGTGGAGGAGAATGAGACAAAATACAACTTATATTGTTACAAAAATATTTTGTGTATATTATTGATATTTATTAATGTTTATAATATTAATATGACATAAATAAGTTAAAAGATTTATATTGAATTGGTTGTGAATTTCATTTAAGAAATGTTTTATTAATTTTGAAAAAGACATGGAAAGCATATAATTATATAATTAAGAGTAATTATTACTTCATTAATTTTGGAAAAGATAAAGATTATTCAAAATATGTTCATCTAGTTATGTCAGTGGTATTAGGCTATAAATATTGTGTAAGTGTAAGGGTTAGTCTTAATTTGTACTTCTCTTTTAATAGATCAGATGTCGATCATTATATAATAAACGTTGAATAAGATAAACTTTAACTAACGAAATATGAACACGAAAACTTCTTTTTCTCACAGGAAGCAAAGAATAATTCCCCTGAATTTCCGACCAGAGAAATACAATAAGATAAAGAAAAAGAAAAAAAACTGGATAATGATAATTTTAAGAACTACGTACCGAAAGTGATTAAAGAGAAAGAAAGTAGTAGAAAAGAAAAGGAAGTTGACATCCATATTCGTCTTTATTTTTTTTGGTGTAATAATCGTCTTTATTTTCTTTAAATAACATCTAATACGGCACCAAACTTTAGAAAGAAAAAAAACATCTAATACTGTATTTACGTGAAATATAATGAATTAAAAAAAAATGAAGTCAGGGTCAAAGATTAGGAAAGAGGAACCTTCGTCATGCATCGAAAGGAGACGTCAACAACGACCAACTAACTTACCTTCCCACGCTCTTCATGGTCCCTTTGCTGGTCGGTCTAACTTTTTGTCCTTCTATTTATGTCACTCTCTAGTCTCTACTCTCTTCTCAGTCTTCATTGCTATTTACTACTATATTTTTTTTGTTCAATTTATTAGCTTAAGAAAAAATGTTTGTCAATTACATAAATAATATATTAACACATGATTACATATCTGAACAAAATAATGTATTGAAAACTTTACAAATCCTATGAAAACATCTTTAAACTATTATGTGTTATTTTTCTAATATCATCAATAGCATTATAATAGTTAATAATGTGTCAGAAATAAATGCTTAAATTTTAAGTAAAAAAGAAAATGGATTCACTCGTTAAATAAGATATTTTTATTTTTCAAAATTAATTCAAAATTTAAATGAACTTTCCGTCTGAGAATCTTTTTTATAATATTTTCATTTATTTTAGGTAGATATTAAATGATTATACTTTTTAGAATAAAAAACATTAATATTTCTGAATATATTACAGAAATTGATTTAATTAAAAACCAGACTAGGATAATAAATAAGAATGAGATAGATTGCAAGTAATAATATGTAATCAAGAGAGTTCAGCACGCAAAGATCATTCATGTATCCTGAACGCAAAATTTAAAGACGGATAGTATAGCATGCAATGTCTGAAAACAAACGTTTTTTGTCGTTTGCATGGATGCAGAGTTACTAATTTGGTTTGCAGAGCCAGTTTGAGTCTGTGCATGTTGATGACAAAAAAAATTGTAAATAATACGTAAGAAAGATGTAATTAACGGATTTTAATTATTTTGTTTGTATGTGGGGAGGGGTTGGTTAGGTCATAAATCAAAATTTTGGGGGTCAGGAAAACGATTTGTTTTATCGACAAATTTGCATCATAGACTTGTTAAATAGCAAAATAATCATGTTTTCTTCTTGCCTCAAAATTAATCTGGAATTTAACATGCTGTTTTTTGTGTCATATGACTCATATCCACATGGGTCTTGAGAGCTACATTGCGAGGCTAGTCACATACACGTGTAAATGCAGTTGTGGATAAATATACCCATCGATATTGTTTCATAATATTACAAAATTGCAAGCTAATTTTCTCACTCTGAGGTTATATAATTCCTTCAGTTAAACTGTAGTGTCCAGCAAAATCAAACAAAATATATCAGCCAGAGCGAAGAAAAGGAAGGTAGACAGATACGCATACTCAAATACTCGAAAAAAAATCATAGTAATAATAAAACATCTCTAACTTGCTCTGCCGACATGCCCACAACCAAAGCTTCCGTAAACAGTTATTTCGTAAAAACTTTCTAAAACAATAAACTGACCCTTAGATGATTGATCCGAAATCTTTCACAAGGACATAACACAGATGGAGAATACATGATCTTTTATACACATCAAGGGCATCTACAATGGTTGGCTTCATTTTCAACTTCAAAAGTGCACTTTATTCAAAATAAAATAAAAAATAAAATATATTTTCTCTAATGGTTTGCTTCGTTTATTTTTTGTAAAAAGAATATTCCAAGTATATTCCATGTCCACTTTATCATTAATTATTAATAACATCTTATACTTTTTTCATATTTAGTAATTTTACCAAATTTTTTGTTTTAACAATAATCTAACATAATTATTATTTAATATAAATCAAACATTATCATATTAAAATATTACTACATAACATAAATAAACAAACACAGAACACCATATTTTGTAAAAAAGACATCTTTTATATATTTTTTCTTTAAATAATTAATAAAAGTGTTTAGAAGTAAAATGTGATATTATTTATCTTCCATTATTTTTAAACGAATTAAAGTTCTTAAAATGAATATTCTCATGTTTTTCAATATAAATATCTAATTAGATGAATAGAATTGTCAAAATTTTAAAATTGGGATAATATTTCATATATAATTTATTTCGGTAAAAGATAAAAACAAACAAAAGTTAAAGACCAATTTATAATTTAAAAAATTCAGCTTAAAAAATGAAGCAATGAACAGTATTGCTTCAAATTTGAAGCCATAATACTGTTTATTGCTTCATTTTGAAGCAAGAAATGAAGCGCAATTAGAGTAAAATTTGCTTCAAAATAAAGTAAAAAGTAAAAAATAAAACACCATTGGAGATGGTCTAAGGCAACTCTTTTCAATATAGGGTTTTTTTTTTTGTGGTCCAGTCAATATATGGTTTATTCAAGGGGAATTGCGCTGTATGACGTTCAATAACCGCATAATTCACTCGATGGCTAATTTCCTTAACTCACCGATATATGGCTCACCTTTTATAAAATATTGTCATATTGCCCTCCTTATTAACCGGGAGTAACTGGCAAAAAATAAAGATTAACTAAAAAAAATTAACTGCTCACTAAACTGTCGTGGCGCTTCGTTACCCCACATAATCTTTTTTTACTTTACCATACCTTTCTCTGTAAACTAAACACTATTCTTCTCTTTCATCACCACCCGAAATTCACGTTGTGTGTTGCCAGACTTTAAACTGCTCGTCACCGCGATATTACTTCACGCACCGACGAATCGGAACCCGGAAGGCATTCTACAGTTCTTATTCCGTCAAGATCGCATCCGGTACTCCCGTGAGTTCGATTTTACTTTTCTATTTTGTCAAAATTTCCAGTTACTCCGACCGGAATTGAGTCTTGTTCTCCGTTTCTTTGTTCTTTTCAACAATACAAGAGCTTTAATTGTCTATCTCTCCTATGTAGTGTATCGATTTATTGGTCTTTGCACGTTGTAGTAAATTCCAGATAGAAACAAAAATCGATTCCGTGCCTTTGTTTGGAAGATTGTAACTGTGATTACTGCGTGGTCGCTTTCGGTTTTCTGTTTATTTGGTTTTCACCCGTCATTATCTGTACACGAAAATAGGATTTTGAATGTAAAGTGGTTTAATTGTTCACTCTGGGACTTAGGATATTTCATAAAACTGACCATACTAGACCATTTTCGTATTTTCAATTGCAATATAGTATATGAATAACATAGTAATGCTGTTTGCTATTCCATTCACTGTGAATCCCTTTTTTATGTGTGGTATTGTTTTCATTCTATAGAGTTTGTTATTGCCATCTCGGTAAGGAGAGATATTTAGTATCAGATAGCAACGGAAATCGGTTACATCAATACTAGATAGAGGATTATGAAACCCATTTCACTGTCTTTCGTTTTCATTTTTTTGGTTTCTTTGTTTTGATCCGTAATTATCTGTACAATATATGACTATATTGAATTGTAATTGATTTTTGTTAAGTTTGCAAACTCTTCTACTTCATATTTCTGCACATACTAGACCATTTCACTCGCTGGAATCGCATTCTATATGTGTATAGAATAGTAGGGTAAGTAGCTACTGTATTTACTGTCTCCGTTAGTCTTACGGGTTGTATTGTTTTCATGCTTGGCAGTGACAAAATGGACGAATTAGGTCTTCCTCTGAGAATGTTTGAGGCGGGTTCAGAACCATCAGGGCGGAAACGGGTTAATAACTACTTCAACCTACGGTGGATTGACATCATAAAGAGTGCACTAGAGGAAGAAGACTTGGAAATGTTGAATGAGTCGCAGTTCCGGAGAGTTTTGCAGATGGGTTTGCATACTTTTTCAGTAATGTTCCTCCATTACTGCCTCTCACATCAGTTGCTAACTGCAAAGGAGTATGAACTTTGGTGGATCTTCGTTGGGAAGCCGATACGCTATGCCATACAAGACTTTGCTTTGGTCACCAGACTGAACTGTGGCGACGGCGTTGGGTTAACTGGAGAAGCCGCCGAGAAAGGTATTGGGCGAGGGAAGGCGTCCGGTAAAGGCAAATCATCTATGTCAACATGGGATGATTTATTTCGTGGGGAGGAGAAGCCCACACCTGGATGGATCATGGAGCGGCTTGTGAAGGGTAAAAAATACAAGGATCGGTTAACCCGTTTGCGGCTTTCGTTGTTGGTATTGGTGGAAGGGATTCTGTGTCCAACTTGTGGGACAACAAAAATCAGACCCGAAATAGTGAGCATTCTTGGTGATCTTGACGCTTTCCTGAAGTATCCATGGGGCAGGGAGACATTTATACTGACTGTTAGAAGTACAAAAGCAAGATCTGCTGTTAATTATGTGAAGGATACAATGGCCATTCAAGGATTTACCCATGCGATGGTATTGGTTACTGTGACTGCATGTCCTTCTATCATTATTAAGACTGGCGGTGCGGATCCTCTAGCAGATTCCACCCTGTCGAGCGAAGAAATTATCAGCAGGGTTGTTGATAGAAAGGTGGTGGTCAACATTGTCTCGGCCAAGACGGTTGATCAACTGGGACAGGTTAGTCAATATTTTTTGACTATCTCATATATATGTCATTCCATATGTCAATTAAAATCATATTATTTCCTTTCCATGTACCTATACTTGATTTTATTTGACCATACTGTGACTACTTACTTTCTCTACCGTATATTTGTGTCGCAGGCATATGTACGGTCTTTGATTAGCACAGATGAAGAGGGTGAGGATCTTTATCGTGGGTTGGGAGATAAGGAAGATACGAGTGTTGATACCATGGTTGCTTTGATTGACGATGATTACCCATTTGAGCATAATACTTGGTCAGGTGGTGTGAAAGCGGATGAGGTTAAACTGAAGAAGGGTCATGCACAAACTTCGGAGTCAAGTGATGAAAATGTTCCCGAGCCGGTTGAAAAGGATAACGCTCATCATTGTGGCGTAGAGAGTGGTGGTTACCCTGGAGATCCGAGAGGGAAATCATCAGCTAACCCCTCGGGTGCCCCGCATGGTGGTGAGAGTTTCCATTTTGATGTCCAAACATTACTTAGGCGTGCAGCTGACGCATACGAGGAGAAGGTTATTGCAATGTATGAGGGCTATATTCTGAGTTTGAAGGGCCATTTTAATTCTGAAGTGGGAGGCCTTCGAACCGACTTACAAGCAGCTACATCCGCGATTGCCCATTTGGAAAGTAAGGTCACAGGGGAGTTTGATAAGATCAATCAGTTACTGAAGTCTCGGCTTAGAGGTGCGGATATGGGACCAACGTATGGGTTCAGTCCTGAGAGACATTCGTCACCATTCCCAGGTCAGAATGATGATTTCAACAATTCAGAGGTTAATCCCGATCGACCCACTACACATACTGGTGCTCCTGATGGTATGGGTACCCATACAAAGTTCGTTGTAAATCTCAATACAATGAAATTATTCTTATATAGTATGCCATTCCATAAGCTCACCAGACTATTCCATATCTTATTCCTTGTTTGTATTATTCTCCAGTCAACATAGCGAGATGGAGAGGATGTTGCAGGAACAGGGACCGCCTCGGTTGGTTTGGGTCAGAATCTGGATGAAGGAGAAAGGGGTGGAGGACTATCTCCGGGTAAACAGACCGACTCAACTGATAGAGTCGAATTTAGAGCTGAGACAGGGGGCGAGCATAGGGGAGATGCTCACATTGGACATGACCCCATAAACATGGAGGTTTGTCCTTTAAATTATGTTGTGTTTTATACCATTCTATGCAGTTTATGCAATTAGATCCTTTTCATATTGATATTGGTCACTGACATTTCCATACTATTTTAATTTAGAATCCCTCGCCTTCGGTAAATGTCGCATCCCCTGACAATGCTGATGCCGCCAATCCTCCATCTCGAGTTGATGTGGTAAGAGTGAGTAGAAACGTGATAAGCAGTCAAAATGTCGGCTTTGTCTTAATATTATAATAATGTATATTGGCTCATTAAATTGACAAATGTGGTTAATCTATCTAGGACCAAGTGAATGTATCATCGGAATGCCGCATTGATGACCCATTGTCTGGCGTCGTTAATAAAATTCTATCAGAAGCCGGCGTTGATAAAGTAAGTTGTATATACTATATTGCAAACATAAATCTATATATCTACTCTATTTTGCAATTAATTCCATTCTATTTGCTTTGCATTGCCAGGATCCACTCCGACCCTCCACTGGCTCTGAAACTGATGTACCTCAGACATCAGCAGATGTCATTACGGAGAAAGTGGGTCTTGATGGTGTGCATGACGATCGCGGTGAGGCTGCTGTTGGGAAGAAGGGTGAGGATGTTGATGAAGATGATGTTACAATTACTAAAGTTCAGGTATAATGCTTTAGCATCTTTCCCGCTCGTATGTTAAGTGTGTTTGCAGAGTTGATAACTTTATGTTAATAGGTTGGACGAGGGAACACTGATGCAGCCGGTGGTCAAGCAGATGGTGGCAGACGTTTCAGTAGACGTACGCATACAAGTACCAAACGCTACACTCCTCCTGCACACACCGTCCGTAAGAAAGAGGGAAACAAGAAAGTGCCACGTCAAATGGATGATAATGCTCCACCTCTTAAACGGGTTAAAAAGGTGTCGGTTGAGCCAAGTAACCCAAAGCCTCGTCCTCAAGAAAAACCCACATTTATAGGTGGTTTCTCCCCATTTACTCCTCCAACCCCAGCTGCAAGAAAGGCATTTCTGAAGATAATGGCAGCGGCAAAGTAAGTGGAAAACATTTCATGATTGCTATTCCATTTGAAAACTATATATTCCATATGATATAGTATGGTATATTTATGAAATAAACACCTAACTGTATTAGCACTTTCCTTCAGATCAAATGCACCATCCCTCGGGTCAGTCATTTCCATTGCTTCTTTGGATGATGTGTTCAATTGTACCGGTGTTTGTTCGTATGAGGTACGTTATAACCCTTACTGCTTCGCATAAATTTTGTCTATATGTTTTCGTTCTTATTTATGTGTATATTGTAGGCTGTGGATCGTGTTGTAGGTTGGATAAGAAAGAGGCGTGACAGCAATCCATCTTCAAAATCTGACTTCATCCCTCCAACTTTTTTTATGGATCTAATCTGCAGTTATCCTGCTTTTGAAGCCATGCAAGATAAGGCCGCCTTCACTTTTCCGATGTCTCTGCGCAGTCAGTTCATGCACCGGCCACAGTGGTTTACGCAAGTAGATTTTCTCTACACTCTGATTCTGGTTAAAGACAGACATTGGGTTGGCATGATAGTAGATTTAGCTATGTGGGCCATCTATGTGGTGGACGCGAACCAGACATGTCCTCCTATTTCTGTGGTGAAAGATGTCGTCAACCCGATATCGATTATGATGCCTCACATGATATCGAGGTTCTGTCTAACTTCCCGACCTCGTGAGTTGAATTACCTTCCGTTCCCCATATCTCGCATAGATATACCAGTTCTACTTGAACATCCAGGTATTGGCCGCCTCTCTATAAAATTTTTGTTTATCAAGCTCTAGTCTATACCATACGCATAAGCTACTATACTTTATGGGGTAGCCAGTATAGAATTCCACACTAAATTTTTAATAATCCTTTTCCTGTTCTTAGGGTACGCCGCGGTGGTGGCACTGATTCTGTTAGAGATCGCTGCGGTGGGGAATCCTTTGATTGATCTGTCTCTAACTGAAGAGGAGGTTTGTGTTGCAGGGGAGAACTATGCGATATCTACGCTGGGTATGTTTAAGGTGGTCCCCACTAATCCTGCAGTTTAGTCATTTTCAGAACTGTACTACTTTATGTTCATTCGTGTTTGATGTTATCCACATTGTGTTCTCCTACCTCTTTATGTTTTTCTCTGTGATACTTTGTTTCTTCAGAATAACAAACGATGGTTTCTTATGGTTAATTTATGATGTCCTCAGTTACATGTTTCTTTATTCCATGCAAAAAAAAAATATATATTTTTAAGCAGTTAGTGTTTACCGTTTAGAGTACTGATTGTACAACATGTGTAACGAAGGTTATCATAAGTCAGTCTATCTTGAGTCATACCCAAGTTTATGTTCATCTCGAAAATCTTATATAAATACTACACATTCCATCTATATTCCATACTATTTAAATTATCTTCAGAAAATAACTATTCTATATATGACGATTGATATTATCACGTTATAAAGGGTAATGGTAATGGGTATAGGGTTAAGGGGTGGGGGAGGGTTTGGGTTTAGTTTTCAAAAAGGGTGGGGGTGTTGGTGTTTACGTTTTGTATTATTAAAAAGGGGTATTGTATTGGGTTTAGGGTTTAGGGGGGTGGGGTGGGGTTTTGGGTTTAGTTTTCCCTACGGGTTGGTTTGGGGGGGGGGTTTGGGTTTAGTTTTCAATAAGCATGGGGGTGTTGATGTTTAGGTTTTGTATTATTAAAATGGGTTATTGTATTGGATTTAGGGTTTAGGGGGTTGGGGTGGGGGTTTGGGTTTAGTTTTCCCTACGGGTTGGTTTGTTGTGCTTTGGTGGAAATGTTAACGTGTGTAAAGGTATTGGGTTTAGTGTTGATGAAGGGTTGTTTGGGGTGTTGGGGTTGGATGTTGGGTTTATGTGTCTTTTATGGGGTGTTTTGCAATTTTTTTTAAACGGTATAGAGTTTCTTTTGTAAGGGTTATTGGTTTGTATGCGAATTTCAGTTTTAACCATATTAACTTTTAATATAGTATAGTGTTAAACAATAATGGTATAGTGCCTCATCTATTTGGGTTACTTCTAAAATGTGTATTTTGTTTAGGGTTAATGTTGGAGGGAGGGGGGGGGGGGGGTTTGGGTTTAGTTTTCCGTAAGGGTGGAGATGTTGTATGCAAATTTCATCTATAACCATATTAACTTTAATATGGTTATGTGTTGAAAAATGGTATAGTACGTCATCTTTTTGAATTACTTTTGACTATGTATTTTGTTTAAGGTTAATGTGGGGGGGGGGGGGGGGGGTTTGGGGGGCAGGGGTTTGGGTTTAGTGTTCCGTAAGGGTGGACATGTTGTGTTTAGGATTTCTATTGTTAACGGCTTAATGGTATTAGTTATAGTATAATACTGAAAATAAATGGTATATAAACAACAATCTAAAAGCTTAAGGCTTATAAGGTGTGAGCAAATAGTGGAGAACGACATTATTAATATTAGACAAAGGAGAAGGTCTGGGGGTGTTCCGTACAACAACCACAAGAGTTGTGATTTAAAGGGGTCTATATAACATAATATGTACATACCAAATAGATAGATATATCACTGTAAAGCATATACCATTCTATTTGGTTAAAAGACTGTTTTTCTCCCTTTCCACTTCCTGTACATGCCCGGTCTTTATACGACACTGGCTACTGCATAATCACCCAGTTCCCAAAAGATTTCACCGAATTTCCTTCTGCTGCCTTCTCCATAGTTATAGCTTATCATATTGGGTTGCGGCAGGATGCCCTGTTGTGTCCTGAACGGCCACAACGTTTGCATTTCCTGTTTGACGAGCTTCCTCCTTTCTACAAACCAAATTTAAACATCTATCATTCTTGCCTAAATGTAGAATATATAATGTTCCATATTAATAGGTATTACGACAATATTTACATATTGTACTTTATATTTAGTCCATTTGAACAATTACCTATTCGGCCTGACTATTCCATAAGCTGATCTAACTATTCCGTTCAGTAATTAGAATTTTCATAAATGCTAGAGTAGCTTACCTTGTACTCCCCACGTGATAGGATGCGGACTTTCCTAGGACGCCCAGGTGGGCGGCGTACTGCCGGTGGAAGAAATGGAGCTCTATTTCCAGATCCGAGTTCTAATCCACCAACAGATGGGACCAGATATATTTTTCCGATGAAGCCTTGTCGCCATGTTGGTACACGGTAAGCCGGTGCCATCAGCGCATCAGATGGAAATCCAACCCTGGTTGAACAAGCAAGCGCATGCATACAGGGTATCCCTATTATTTGATACTCACCACATGTGCAAGTACCGGGACCCAATAAAACTGTGAAGCACTCCCCGGTGGGGTCCTGCACTTGGTATTCAAGATCGGCTATATCACGTACAGCCATAGCGGTGGAGAGATCAAAGTTTTCCTCCACGAGTTTTCTGACATTTGGGGTGATAGTTCCTTGCTCACGGGTTGATTTCGCTTGACGCAATGCGAACCAAGACATAACTGTTGTACGTATGTACTCAAACATGGTAATGAGGGGATATTCACGTGCTTCCTTAAGCACACCATTTCAGGATTCAGCTATGTTTGAATCCATGACGTTGAACCTATTCCCCCTGAAATGAACCCTAGTCCACTGGTCGAACCCTGTTAACAATATTAATAAGTACTGGGCAGTTTTATATTTAGTACTATATTGTAGTAGATAGAATAGAAATGATGCAATATAGTATAGTACCGGTGTGTATTATATAATATCAGATAGAATCGTTACCTATATCAACCAAGTAAACCGCGCAATTTGGGCTGATTTTCTGAATTTCAATAAACTTCTTATTAAGTTCAGTCACGGTGAAAGCTCTTGCAGCAGCGGACATAAGGTTCGCGAGTCTGCTACTCTTGTATTTTGCAATCACATTTCTCCACAGATGGACAACACATATGACATGCTGAGCATGGTTGTAGACCTGTACAAGTACAAATATATTATATAGATGGTGAACGTTACATATAGTATAGTTGGAAGAAAATAGAATGTGTTTAATTTAATGTTCAATAAAGATTGTCCGCATATTTACCTTCCTCAGTTCAGTGGCGATACTTGCATGGCGATCAGAGATGAAAACCAAGCCCGGGGTATCCAGAACAAAAGTTTGTAGCCTCTGGAAAAACCATTGCCAAGCATCGTCGTTTTCGCTATTAACAACAACAAACGCAAGGGGAAATATTTGGAAATTCCCATCTTGTGCTGAGGCTGAAAGTAGACACCCACCATACTTCCCTTTAAGCGACGTCCCATCAACAACAATAACTTTCCGCATAGACGAATACCCTGCCACCGATGCTCCATAAGCAACAAAACAGTATTGAAACCGTGTTCCACCTTCTTCTTCATCCGTACTTTCTAGGTAGCATACGGTTCCTACATTAGAAGACTGAAGGAGTGCCAAATATGGAGGTATCAGTGCATAACTTCCAACCATTGTCCCCATTGCATGCTCCATCGCCATCTCTCTAGCTCTCCAAGCTTTCCAGTATGAAACGTTGACATGAAATTCATCTAGCAATATTTTCCTTATTGTTGCGGCAGTGGGGCCTTTCTTAATACCAACAAAACAAGATTGCAATATCTGGCCAATCACGACAGTCGTTGCAAGTTTGTGGTAGTTTCTACGGTCATCAACGGTGCAAGAGTGAACTAGGTTAGCTTGTCTGACTTGGAAGTTCCCACTTGCATCTAACAAGACCGCATACACGCGCCATGGGCATGCATCACCAACGCATTGTGCAAGTAGTATGGAAGGGCTAGAACGAGTGGTCTTGAAATGGAACTTCCTGTTTATAGCATGTATTGCAAGTTTGATTTTGCAGTCGGCTTTGGATTTGAATACGCGCCCCACATAAAAGTCATATCCCTCGTATTGGATGTCGGCCAGAGCCGTGTCAACCCCTACAAAGTCAATGAAACATTCAGCTGCATGTCAATTGTTTTATATAGTATGGAATTAACTTTTATTATATCAATATAGTATAGCCAACAAAATAACAAATCCATTCTATTAAATTTCATTCCTTATCATGTCGCTTTACATTTGTATTTACTTAAAAGTGTTTTTTTTACTTGATCCCTCCCGATTGTTGAATACAGGTGGAGCATCCCTTCCAAAAAAAGCTGGCGTATTGGGGTTGTTTAGCATCTCGTGGAGTGCTTCATCGAATTTACCCCAGTGTAGACCATCGTCTACTGGTAATTCTTCTGAATCATCTGAACCAAAGTTTGAATCTCCAACTCCACCGTTAGTGTCAGGAATGCTAGAATTTCCAAATAATAGACGTATTCGGACCGGCCTAGACCCTTCTCCGGTTTCACCAACAACTGCGGGAACAACAGGAACGACCATGTCATCATCTGAGTCAGACTCTGAATCTGTTTCCTCTTCCACAGGACGTTTGTTTTTTCCCCTCTCATTCGTGCCTGTCTGAGGACTGGTAGCGCGGGTGGGATCACGTCTCTCTGTGATTACTATTCCACCTGGTGAAGGTGGAATAGTACTCTGTCGTTCTTTAGATCTCACCGCCTTTGAAACGGAATAGTCTGGAACTTCATGTAGAATCGCCTTTCCTTTTGGTTGAGTGAGTGGAATGGTCAGTGGGGTTTCAGATAGTGAAAAGGTATGCCAGTCTTCTTCATCGCCTCCATCTCCAACATCCTCGGCCATAGGCACCCTCTATTCTGTCTCGCGCCCCTTAGTAAGTTGCTTCCCTCCATGTGATTGGCGGTAGATAGAGACATATAGAGGAACTTCTTCAATAGATCTCCTCATGTTTAGAAACACACCGACTTCTGTGTCCTCGGTTATGTACTGAGGCATTTCGAGCTCTCCATCTCCAAAGCTCACCCATTCTGGATACTGATATGAAAGCTTGAGCGTATCATCTGTCGATGATAGTTGATAGCGTTCTCTCACCGAAGTCAATAACTCTATCATTGTCATCCCGGAGAATATTCGAATGAAATGTTATACTTTGGACGTTATGTCAGGTTCAAATATCCACCGTTGATCGCTATCACGGACCCACGTCCCATGTACAAGCAAGACTTTATCTTGCCCTGTCATCTGCAGGTTGGAGAAAAAAAAATTACTATCTCAGATCTACATCAAATGGTCCATTCCATATTGAGACAATCATTTATATCAAATACTATAATGATCATCAACTACAAATACATATAAATACAAGGATTAGTTGGTTGTTACTGATGATTACCTGTTCGAATCTGCTGAGCATTAACTCGTTCTCTCCTTTCACCTTCGTCAATGTCTTTTTCTTCCTTAACAACGAGATGGACAGACTGTCAAAAGTATATGGAATACACGATATATTGTGAGGGTGGTCTATTCTGATCCACATATTTACTGAACTCAATAAATAGCATGCGGTTATTTTCATGAGGACGTGGCTTCTATCTCTCTATCACATCGTCATCTCTCTCTCTCTATCAAAAGTATATGGAATACACGTCATCTCTCTCTCTATCACATCGTCATCTATTTAATTTGCAAAACGTCATCTATTTCTCTTTCTTTCACCGAAGACTTGTAAGCGTGGAGGGTAGAACCGAATGAGGTGAGAGACAATTGTTACCCATTTAATTATGTCAAAATCATGTTTATATACTGAATTTCTCTCCCAGACTTAGCTATTTCGCCAATTAGCCCTTTATTTAAAGAAGAAAAAAAAACTAAAAGTAACTTCCCTATAAATATGTTTCAAAAAAAAAAAAAAAACCTTCCCTATAAATAATCACATGTGTTCAGGAAGAAGGTCAATGGTAACGGCAGAGCACATGTGTTGCTTATTTCGATACACTTTTGTTTGTTGGGTCTCTTACCTTTGTTTCTCTCCCCATAGTCACGGGATATATATATTCTGACAACATAAACAAAATATAGAAATATCTTGCTAAATTCTTTAAATTATTGGTTAATCCATCATATTTTTTTTTGTCAAAGATCATATGTGTTGAAATGAGTTAGCTCGCTTAACTCAGCTCAGCTCATAGTGAGCTCGGCTCTTTCATGAACTAGCCCAGCTCAGCTCATTTGTTATATGAGCATCAATGTGTAAACTCGAAGTCAGATCATCTAGATCATGAGTTAAATGAGTTAACTCGTGATCTAAAAAAAAAATAATTATAAAATAAAATAGTGATAGATTAACTTCTATAATATTGTTCAAAATTTAAATATTAAAAAATCTAAAACATAAATATTAAATACTAAATAAAAACCAACACAAGACAAAAATAAAAAAAACAACACCTAATATAAATTAAATTAGAGCAAAACCAATGATCCAAATCTCTATTATTCGTGAGAGTCTTGAGCCAGTTCATCTTCAATATCTTATATGTATGTTTTACATTTTAATTTTAGAAGATAAATATGATTAATATAGATATTATTTTTTAAGAAGATTTGGTTTGACATTTTAATTTTAGAAGATAAATATGATAAATATATAAATTATCTCTTTTTACCTAAAAATAGAAATTATCCAAATATAATATATATAAAATATATTATATATTATTATAAGTATAAAATGAACAAGCTCATAAGTCAGCTCATGTTCATTAAAGATCGTTCATATAACTCGTGATCTAATTTAAGCTTGATTATAAAACTCATTTATTAAATGAGCTTAAAATATAGAGATCGTGTTCATGAAAAAATGAGCTGAGCTGAGCCCGATCATGAGCTATAACTTATTTTGACACCCCAATCTATATCCCATATAAAACATTACATGGGAGGACTATATTTACTTCTGCTCTAGTCAAATATTGTAAAAGCACACATGAAGATGTACAAAATAATTCACTTGGATATGAACTGAAAAAGTTGTAAGAAAATATGTATTACAAACAATTAACATTCAACGGCAGTTGGTTGTGAAAAAGTTAACAATAAATGGTTGCTTTTTTTTGGAAATTAATCGTATTAGTGCTCTAGTTTCACTTTGTGTACGACTCATTTCAGCTTTAGTCCAATTTAATACAATGGATACTATAAAAATATTGTACAAATATAAAATCTCAAAATATGCTACTTTGTCTAATTGCATTTTCTCCGATTGAACGTTTCAGTTTATTTTGACAGTTTTAACATTCTATCATGATGATACAAAAGACACAAAGTTTTTTTAAAAAAAAATCTTATAAAAAGGGATGAATTTATGATTAAAAAAAAAGGATCACATGGGTGATTTAAAATAGAGAGACCATTCACCAATCTTAAGACGTGAAATTGTTAGGTATTGGCAGTTGAGATACCTTTTCACATGTGCTTTCTCTCTCCCATATCTTCTCTCTTCTTTCTCGATGCTCTCATCACATGCACTTCCTCATATTATTCTAAAACATATCTTGCTCATGTTACACTACTTCACTTACGTGTTTTACATGTAATGATGTAACTACGAGACGAATATGTTTCAGTGTTAATTAGAAGCATGTTTTGGTAAGCAATGTGATAGATTTTTTGAAACGCAGCTTTGAAGCGGGGGTCATAAACTTATTTTTGATAACTAAAAAGGTGTTTTCACCTCTTTGCCGGGAACCCAAGCAATGTAAATAGTCCTTCCCAGCGCGAATCGAACCCGGGTGGCGGAAGTTACAGCCGCAACCCCTTTACCACCAGAGCTGACTCGTTCTGGTAAAACTGTTGTGGGTAAACTTTTTATAGTGACTGACCCCACCCCGAAAGGCCCCGCATCCAGGAAAACCCCGTAGGGTTTTTTTGGAGAGGTTTCAGTACCACCCCGCCGACAGAGTATCGAATCCGCGACCTCTGGCAGTCGTGTGTGAGAATCCCTTCAGTACTGCCGCTAGGCCACCTGAGGTATCTCTAAAAACTGTTGTGGGTAAACTTTTTATAGTGACTGACCCCACCCCGAAAGGCCCCGCATCCAGGAAAACCCCGTAGGGTTTTTTTGGAGAGGTTTCAGTACCACCCCGCCGACAGAGTATCGAACCCGCGACTTCTGGCAGTCGTGTGTGAGAATCCCTTCAGTACTGTCGCTAGGCCATCTGAGGTATCTCGGTCATAAACTTATTTTTGTTAGGTTTTGCATTTTGTGTTTACTACGTTTACTAACCGCCAATAAAACAACCACTCAATCCACAAACAATTAACCTCTTCAAAAAAAGGAACTTGCAAACTTATACAATCGCTGGAGAATATAATCAAGGACTGAAAACTAAATAAATTATTTTTAGAAAAAAATATTTTTAAATGATATATCATTTTAAGATGGTGATCATATGGGTCGTGCCTGACTATAGGCTGATCAAGCACATGCTTGGGGTCCTGATGTGTATAAATATTTTAAGAGCCAATTTTTTAACAAAGTATAGTTAGTTCTACTGGTTTTTGTCTAATTATTTTCTACAAAGGGTTGAGTGTTCGATTCTTTGCCCCATAAATTTAATGTTTTTCCATAATAAGTAATTGAAGGGCCAAAAATATATTTTGTGCTTGGAGACCCGAAAAAGTCAGGCACGGCCCCGGTGATCATCAACATTAATTGTTTCGAGAGTGTAATATATTTTATGATTTTAAACCAAATTTCTTAACCACTTAACATTTTAAATTTGATTATAGTTTGTTTTGTGGCATTATAACTTATGAGCAAAAATGTTCATGTAGATTCACTCGGAAAAAAGAATATGAACCGGTGCGTCATTTTATATAAATATCCGAAGTTTTTCAAACAATCTTCCGATCCTATCAAATATAATTTGATCTCATCGTATAGATGGTACTTAGTAGACGAAAAAATAGTTTCAAACTTTCAATATATTTTCATGTACAACTTCCTGTTTTAGGAACTTATCCATTTCTGTCATAATTTTATTCTAGCACCTTTAACTATGTGATCACTAAATATATAATATGAGCATGATCTGAACCGGTTAAATTTGACATATATCTATACATATTCTGCAAATCTCCTATTTATTATAAATAGATAATTTCTTAGATAGTAAAACTATTACGATAAAATTTAACTAATTAAAATTTTAATTTGTATATGTTTTATGATACAGAGAGTGTGGAGTAATCTAGTAATGTTCTCTAAATTCCTTGAAAAAGACGTGCTATCTAGCCATCTATGTTTCTTAGTTTGAATCCTGTTTTTGGAGGGGCTTGGCCACGACGGCAGATATATTTGAAGTCCTCGAATTAATTAAACAAATTGCGGTAGCAATGAAACTTGAAAAACAGTCACCTTGATTATCCTTTTTTTTTTTTGAACAACCGTCACTTTGATTATCCAAAATACAGAAAAAGACTGTTTCAAAAAGATGCCGGACTTTAGGTTGAAAACGATTAAAAAACAATAATACGAAAAGTAAAAGTAAGGTTTTTTAAGTTTTTTTTTATGTGTCACAAAGAAGTCTTGTCGGAGTAATAGTCAAGAATCGAGATGAGTACTGTTCCCGAATCTATTGGCTTTGTCGATTAGCTTTATTAAGCCAATTACACCGACACGTTTGTATACCTTCTGACGCATGCTACGTACCTACGATGCTTCGTGTATGTTTGAATATTATTTTGGCCAATCTCTGATCTTTTACTGTTAATAATAAAAAATCAAACACATTTATAACTTTGGAGAAACCGTCCAAGATTTTGTTACGACGAATATATTTACATTATATATATATGGTTTTAAAATATGAAATATATATAAGTAAGTAAAAAAATATGAAAAATATAAATTTATGTTTTAATTTTCTGTTTTTATGCTAAATATATAAACAGTGTACTATTTTCTTGTTGTTAAAATAAAAAAAAACTTTATCACAGCCAATACATGAACGCATATATCATTTTTATAAGAATGACACTCTTAATGAAAAAGTTATATTTTCGATTAGCATTCTCCAATTAGCTTCTTTTGAGACAGAAAATAGAAAAAAACATGCTAAAAAGAGGAGGAAGTGGACGAGGATCACAAAAATCCCCATACTCTGGTTGCTGAGATGGTTTTTCTTGGATACTTCAAATCCTAACTTGCCAAATCGATGCTTCATAGATCAATAATGGTATTGATAGTGGTATAGGATAGGAGTCTTAAGGATCACATGGATATTGAATCATTTGGATTACATGCATGCAACATAAGCCTCTCGATTTTACGCGTTGAAATGGAAATATTATTTTGGGCAGTTTCATATATGAGAGACACGAAGATCCCTTTCGAAGATCCCATTGATTCACTTCGAGACGGACTGCTGAAACCATCTATCAAAAGAAGATAGGACTAGATATTTTCTATGTAGCAGAAAATGGTTGGGTGGACCAACTATCAAAAGAAGATAGGACTATTAGATTTTATTTTCTTCTATATAGATCAGACGCGGTCCAAAAATTGTTGTTCAGGAGACCTTCTCGTTTAACAAAAACTTGGTCTAATCAAATAGGTAGCTGACAAAATAGCATTTCTCATATTTCAAAGTTCAATTCTTACGTTGATACTCTTTTTTTCTTTTTTTTTTGATACTCTCTTTTTTAATCGCTATATAAAATAAATATTATATTAAACATCAAATATAAAGAAAGAAAGGCGAGAGAGAACCTCTCAGAGTTGTGATATATGTCTTGATCATGGGTCGCCTCATGGCATGGTGTAGGAGAAGATTCCAAACGATCGAGCCACATCCCCACATGTCTTCTCTTAAACTCCTAAGTTTTGTTTGATAATATATATTCTAACAATATTATAAGCTGGAAACTCGACGTAAGAGAATGATAGTAATCGACGTTGATTTCATTTCAAACTTTTTAATTGTATAAGTTTAAATATTTATACATATTTTTATAATACTGTGCAAAGGAGGTTTTGATCTCATAATCTACAAGGCGAATTGATGAATGACAGGTGAGTTTTGAATACCACTTGACTTGGGCTAAGAAGCAAGCCCAACGTAATTTGAATAGCCTACCCCCGGTTCCTCATTGGTCCACATGGACGCGTTTTCATAGTTTACTATCACTTTTGGTGTTTTGTTTTATATTTTTCTTGTCAAGTAATTTGGTCTATCTACTGTGAAGACTATAAACATGTACATATATATAAACAGGTGTAACTTTGTTTGTAAATAATAAGTGTTTAACCTTATAATATACTACCTCCGTTCTCGAAAGTAAGATGTTTTAGATTTTTTTCTTGTTCCACAAAAATAGATTTTATATATTGTTAAGGTACCTTTTTATACTTTTGAGGAACATTAATTGAGAATATTTGAATTGATTAAATTTCATTGGTGGAAAGTTATTGAAAAGTGTATAATAAAATAAAAAATAAATTAAATTATAAACATTTATTAAATTTTTAATAAGCGTGCATACTCCAGAAAATTTTACTTTCAGGAACAGAGAGGGAGTAATATTTATATGTGTCACGTTACCTTATACTATAAATTATACCTTGATCTTTTTACATTATTCAATAAAAACAGAAATTAAACTAACAGAAAATTTGAACTATTGATATTATATGTTGGATTCATACCGACGTAAGATGTGAACTATAGACTTTGTTCTTAACATCTTCACCCAAAAAAAAACTATAGAGTTTGTTTTACATATCCCTTTGTTTATCGTAGCGCCCTTTTTGACAAATGTAAAACTAAATTTTAGATTTTTTTAGGGAAAAAGAAAAATAGAAATGATATATACAGGAGCCTGGATAATAACCGTGGACTGCGAATCTTATCTATTGCTCTTTGGTCCACCTTTAAGGTTGCGGTTGGTGTTTCTTACTATGGTTTATTCTAATGATCATAGTCATGCTGACAATTAAAACTTTGTTAATAGAAAACTAAAAGAACATTAGAAAAAATTCTTATAATATCATCGCCCGTGGGTTTATCTCATCATTAAACCCCCAATGAACGTTAGTTAAGATATCAAACTAAAAAAAAAATCTGCTAAAGAATATATGATCTAGTGATAATCAAAATCAAGCATCAAAGAAAAAGCACGTCAAGATTTATTAAATCCGCTTATTATATTATAACTTTGAATCGAAATATCTTACTTTCTCATCATATGTTATTATGTCAAAGTTTTAAAATGTCTCAAAACTTCAAAAAGTTTAAAGTGTGTCCTCCTTACTTTGACTAGCATTCTCCTATGTTTCAGTCAAACTATAAGTTTGGGCTTTTTAATTTGAGAATTAGGACCTAAATAAATTCTTCCAATATACTAATGATAAGGCTCGGTTTCTTAGCAAAATGTATTCAACTCGGTTATATGGGCTTGTACCACTGTATGAGAAAAAGAGTGTGACATGCTGTGTGAAAGCAATGAAAAATTCTCTCTTTATTCATCTTTATTCATAACGTAGAGGTTCCTTATATATGAGATTACACCGTCATTTAAAAGAGTACAAATCATAATCCAACTAGGAAAAGGAAAATATAAAGACATAAGGAAAAAGAAAAGCTGGCCGACTCTCTCTTTCTTGGGCCGCCGAAAGTATAATCTCTTAGTTATGAGTCATTCACAATTTGGTTCATAACACTCCCCCTTGGATGCCATAACTATTTAGAGCTTGTAATGTGCTTCAATGTTGCCTCATTAAAACCTTAACAGGAAAACCCAATTGGAACAAAATCATGGTGAAAGAAAAAGAGTACAACACACATTACTCCCCCTGATTTGGACATTACTGAAGGTCTTTTGGACCTCTCCAATTTTCTGCAATCCGTGGGTAATGAAGATCTTGGGCAGAATGTGCTTCGTTCTCGAACATGATAGTTGGTTCTTCTTTACCATCGGCCATGCCACAATCTGATCGAACATATTGAGTCATCGACCTCAAATACACACACATGAAATCTTGGATGAAGTTGTTGTGATATGCGTGTACCACCATGTGTAAAACATAATCTGTCTGAAAACAAATCAACAAAACCAAATAACCTCTCTTTGGGCTGGTTAGTATAAAATAAACCAAAATCAAAGGCTTCTTCATCGTCCTTCTTATGGACCAAACAGATCAGTGTCTAAAACAAGACTTATGCATCGTCCATCTCAGGACTAAATGGACTTCTTTATCGTCCACCTTTGAACTGAATGGATCAGTATCCAAAATAAGTGATCTCACGCCCATGTACTAGATAATGGGTGAGACTGGTCCATATTAAATCTCTTGGATACCCTTTTCTGTATATACTATTTGATGCACAAGGATTTCATTGTTAATGTACTCAAGCTGTAATCCCAAACAAAACTTTGTTTTTCCAAGATCTTTCATCTCAAACTCTTTCTTGAGATATTCAACTGTTTGGGAAATTGTATCCAGAGGTTCCTAGGATATTCAGATCATATACTTTGATGATTATCAATATTATTCTCGAGAATTTGATGTACTTTCAGCTCAATACCCTCTAGTACTTTCATTATCCAGTGGACTATATAAATATGCAGTCACTACATCAATTTGCTGCAAGTCTAATTTTCTCTCTTATATAGCCAGACTTATGAGAAATCTAAAAGTAGTTGCATCCACCACATGGAAGTATGTCTCCTCATAATCTATTACTGGTCTTTGTGAGAATCCTTGTGCAACATCAGCTTTATATCTCATGATTTCTAATCCTCACAATACCCATTTATATCCACTGGTTTTAACATCATATGGCAGCTTAATCATATGGCCAAATACGCCTTTCTTCTTTAACTATTTAACCCCATGTTTCCATTCAATCCAATATGTTCTACGAGTGCGCACTCTTATATTGACGTGGGTTCATGATCCTCGCTTATATTCATAAATTCAAGTGCTACCTTGTATGCAAATAAATCATCTTATGTCGACATTCCTTATTGGTTCCATTATGTTCCAGACATGATATAATCGATTGAGATTCATTATTATCAGGACCTTTAATACTTTGCAGCTTGGCGTCCCAAGCTACATTGTTTGGTACCTGTACCTTAGAGCCGGCCGGCCTTATCTCCATGTCTGGGATGGTTTCCTTAGTAACCTCGGATTTGGATTTTGATTATCATTCTCTGCACCTTTCTTTTATTTCCGATGATTCTTATCTTTTATAACCTATTGATCTACCACGTTTCATACGTTGTCTAGACTCTGTAGCAACTTGACTGTGTCTCTTCTTGGACATCAAATTCGTTGGTGCTTTACAAGCTGGGTTATATATGACTTAGTCATTCATTTTCGGGTCAGCAAATGTGTCTGGTATTTGATTAGCTAGCTTTGTAAATCTATAATCTTTGGACGTCTATTTCACATTCTTTAGTCTGAGGATCTTGCCAAGACATTGATGGTTGATTCCATTCTTTTTTTTTACCATTATTTTACCAGCTTTATTATTTTTTTCCTCCTGGTCTTAAAATAATCCGTGTGTCTGGCCTCAAATATAATCACCCATAGTTGGCTCAAGGTACTTTATTATCGTGGGAGAATCATATCCAACATATATCCCCATCCTCCTTTTGAGGTCCCATCTTAGTTCTCTGTAGTGGAACAATTAGTACATAGATAGCACATCCAAATGTCTTATGATGAGGTATGTCTGGCTCTTGACCCGTTAATAATTGTGATAGGGGATATTTATGCTCACTAAATGGCCTGATGCGTATTAACTTAGGTGTATGTAAATTTCGTGTGGCCCAAGCTGTGAATGGGAGTTTTGACCTAATAAGTTATGGTCTATCAATCAGCTATTTGCGTTTTAAAAGATTTCGGCCAAGCCGTTCTTGGTATGGACATGTATCACAGAATTGTCCACACTTACTCCCATGGACATACCATAATCATTTAAACGCTTGGGACATGTATTCACCAGTATTATCTAGACATATAGTCTTTATTATAAAAAAGGGGCTCGTAGCCGTTTTACTGGTGATGGCCTAATGAGTTTTCCTTGTGTACATGCTACACACGTGAGATTCTTTGGGATAACTCTTCTTATCTTTTAATGTGTGTCTTTTGAATATCAATTTTCGCATCATGTTTGGACCAGGATGGCCAATCCGGTCGTGCCATAAAGTGTATATTTTCGCAGGCTTTTAGCCTATATTATACTGATTTATGCATAGTCTAGGTCAGTAGAGAATGCATGTATAGTCTTTAGGACTTATTATGGCCTTGGGAGATTTTATACATATATCTGAAGGAACTCTTTGTTTCCTTCACCCATTGTTTCAATATGGAAACCATTCATTCTTATATCTTTAAAACTCAATAGGCTGCTCTTGCTCTTAGAGCTGGGTGAATATAAGGCATTACTGATTTCTAGATACATACCCTTAGGCAATAATATATTAGCCTAGCCATAGTCTTCTTTTAGACTGGTGATACCTGCTTTAGTATTTATATTGGCGTTTTTCAGTGTACTCATATAGAAAATCATTCATTCATTTAATCTAAGCAGACAATGTAATAGAAATAAATTCAAGGAGATAAAAATCAGAGAAAGCATACAAGCAAAGCAATCACACAAGTTTGATGTCGAAATCAGATTATCAACTTGATTCTTTTAGGCAATCATAAGTCTCATATTCCATAAGATCATCTTGATCATGTTCGAAATTATTTTCACCATCTTTATAGACCAAGTGGGTTTCAGGATTCTCTCCTTTCAGACTCTCTTTGATAGAGGTCACATAAATGTTTGGGAGTCTTTCATATCTTAGCCCAATGGTTCCCCATTCCACATCTATGGCACACTGATTTGGTCAAGCTTTGTGGTTTAAAGGATATACCACGGCCACTGCCTTGACCATGGCTCAAATTGGGTTGATACCCACGGCCTCTGCCATAGTGATTCCCACGGTCAAATGTGTTATAATGGCCATGGCCACATCCTTTCCACCCTCCACGGCTATAACCGTGTGGTCTATCATTCTGGACGTGGTTACCTTTTTTTCTTCTGTGGCCTTATTGGTATCAGGTAATGGGGTTAATCCAGGTGGTCTCAATTCACTGTTTCTCATCAGTAATCCATTATTTTGTCCAGCTAGCAATAGACTCATCCACGGCCTTATAGTCCTGGATTCTGGGATTCCTCCAATCAAATAGGGCCTTTGGTAATAACACCGTTCTTTGGTGATCATATCTCGATTTTTTAACTCTGTCCAAAGGTCTAGAGGATTCACTATAGTCAGATACTGATCTTTGAGACTCTTAATAAGATGATGGCGAATAATTAATATTGCCATGTATCAATCTTTCTCATTTGGCATTATCACCTTTTGTGATTCATTCACCAAGTCCTTTGACTTTAGGATAAACTCAGTATCCAATGCTCATTTCAAATAATTATCTCCTGAGAGATTTAGGGCAGCAAAATCGAAGTTGATTTTCGACATCTCAAATCATATATTAATCAATTTTAGATCTCATAAAATATTTAACATACGGCCATAAATAAGACATGCTATCAAGTTAATACATTTCTAATAAGCAAACAAGCCACACATCCAAAGGTGATATAATGCAATAAGGCCACACGACCAAAGTGATATATGATGCATAATAAGTCACACAGATTTATCAAGCAAGGGTATCGACCAAAAAAGCAATTTCTATATGTTTTCATACGGCCATATGGTTATAATGCAAACCTAGCATACTGATTCTATATGTACATGAGTGGAATTATGGAACCTCAATTTAAAATAATCAGATCATGCAAATGTGATAATAATCAGATCATGCGTATAACATAAACATGTTGGTCAGGATGATATATGATGCAAACTGACCACACGACCAAGTAGATATGATGCACTCAATCTTAGCAATCGGATTCTATATGTGCAATGGTAATATTAAAACATTCAATCAAGGTTTAACAATTAATCAATCAGTTTCAGGTATGAGATTTAGCTAGACTAACAATCATATTCAATAAGGTTTTATCAAGACTAGCAATTGGATCAATAATCAAAAATAATCAAACGGATTCAAGCATTACACAATTTAGGGTTTCGATCCAAAAATAGGGTTTCAATCATGAAAAACCAAAACAATCAGTTTCAAGGCTGATTCTATCAATTTTATTAATCAGTTTCAAGGCTGATATTTATCAGTTTTAAGGCTGATATTAGCAAGATGGAATCAAGCAATCTGATTTTAGGAATACGCAAATTAAGGTTTAGGGTTTCAATTCGAAATTAGTGTTTTATCAATCAATCAACTTCTAGCAAATAATCTTAAACCTCAGAATAGTTGATTATATCATGAAACTATCAACCTAGTATAATATGAAACCTCAAAACATTCAATTCGGATTATGCAATACATGAATTCTATTTTAGGGTTTATCAATTCGAATTAGGGTTTATATTATAACAGATTCTAACATGCAATATTAAATCTCAAATCATTCAATCAGGTTATAAAAACTATCAATCCTAACTCACACGGATTTAAACCTCAAAGAAACATTCATTCAATCAAATAAAACAATCCATGCACACGTAATTTAGGGTTTACAGATTTTAGGGTTTCACTTTGAACATTATTTCATTCGATTCTTAGAGTTTAGGTATACCTTAAACCTTTGATGGGTTGAATGGACCACCAAGAGAATTAGCTTACGTGGACTGGTACAAACTGGAACCTTACGCGGACTGGTCCAAACTGTTTCCTTGTAGTCTGCGAGCTGAGATCGGGTACAAGTTGAGATCAAAAGTGATTAGGGTTTATCAATAGAGAGAGAGATCGATGGAGATTCAAATAGAGATCGAAAACTTAGCTTAGGTTGAGCTGATCGGGATCGTTGTTACGCGAGCTGGTACTTGCAGTCAAAGAACTCGTAGATCTGGAACAGTTTGATCACAGACTAGAACAGGCTGATCGTACAATCTGGAATCGTTGAGGCGTACTGAAACTTGCAGAGATCAGTCCACATATCGATCTTGTTGAGATCAGTGGTCAAATACAGATCAGGGTCATGATCAAAGAGATGTGATCGATAGAGATTAGGGTTTTAGCAATGGAGAGAGATTTAGGGTTTATGGTCGATATTTTAGCTTAGGGTTTTAGCGATCAATCGTGCTGATAACGTGCTGTGAAAGTAATGGAAAAGTCTCTGTTTATTTATAACATAGAGGTTCCTTATATAGGAGATTACACCGTCATAGATAAATGGAAAAAGTACAAATCATAATCCAACTAGGAAAATGAAAACATAAAGACATAAGGAAAATGAAAAGCTGGCCGACTCTCTCTTTCTTGGGCCGCCGATGATATAATCTCTTGGTTCTGAGCCAACCACAATCTGGTTCATAACATGACACTCTTTTTTTAAGAAGCCACTTGATCTCGACCCACGCAACCGCGCAAATTTTTGTTTTCATTTATTTTTATATAAATATTTTTTTTTCAATTCTAAATTGGTATATATTATAATATATATGTGTCTATCAATTTTTAAAACATAATAAGTTTACAGTAAATTTTTTTCATTGAATAGATAGTTTCAAACTTTCACATGTATTTGTATCTTCTTATATATATATATATATATATATATTTTTGGATTATTATTTCATTATTAAAAATCGTAACTATATATATAAAGATTAGTAAGATATTGTTTTATTGTCATATTCAAAAATATTGTAACATTTCACAAATTTAGAAAGTTTTAAAAAAATTAAACTTTTCGCTTCATAGATTTATATTATCGAGTAAATAATTAATCATTTAGTTTTTGTTTAATTTTTAAAATAAACTATATAGTTTAAAATTTGTTTTCATTGGTTTAAGGTAGTAAAGATTAATCATTGTTAGATAATATAATTTTTGTTATGTAAAAAAAATCTTTATAATTTTAAAAGTTAACATAAACAAATATTTAAATATTTAACATATGGAGTTATAGTATTACAACATTAAATTATATCTATTTAATTTATACTATAAATCTAGTAGATCATCTATTGTTTAAATCCAACAATTGATAGCACAATAAAAATTTATGGTAGGCCAAAAATTTAAGTGATAAGATTATTTATTAAATATAACATGACTTTGTATGAATAGATCTATTGAATCCATTTTAAAAAAAAATCCAGATACATTTGAGCATTTTTGAGTCAACGAGTATGTGTGTCTGGGCTTAATATTGCTATTGGTTCCCTAAATTTTCACAAACTTTTAAATGAATTTGGAGAATATGTTAATAGGTTTCACACATTTGACCCAAATGTTCAAGAAAATGTTCGGATTGGTTTCAGTAAACCGAAATAACAACCAGAGCTGTGAACCACCAAATAATCAAATAAAAGGTACTAGATTTCGACCGGCACAACCGTGCGGGTGTTTATTTTTTTATTTTATATATATAAATATTTTGTACATTATTTATGGTATATATATTTATTTAACAAATTAATATATGCATTAAAAATATATTAAATATTATTTTTGTATTAAATTTATATTCAATTTTGACCCACCGACCTTCAAAACTAAGTTTTCTATTAGCAATATTTTTACATTTATTTATTTCAGATAATATATTATTATATATACAAAAGTCTAAGATATTTCGATTTTTATACATGTATTATATAGTTTTTGAATGTTAAGTCGTTATATCATCGTATTATATTTTTAGCATAAATATTTTATATTTATAAAAAATGTTTTTACAAATTTATCAATTTAATATAATGTTATCATATTTAGTTCAATATAATAATCTCATTTAATATGAACTATTACTATTATAAAATGATAAAAAGGTATTTTTTATTTTATAAATGATAACAAAATATATATATATATATATATATATATATATATATATATATATAATGCATAATAATAGTTCATTGCTAATTAGGAAATTAGTTGAAATATTTACATAAAAATTTTGAAAATTAAGATAATGTTATAATATTTTCAAAAGATTTGTTAAAAAAATTGTATATATATGTATATATTTATTTATATTTATATTTATATTTAAAATAAAACGATATCATGAATAAATGATTTGTATTATTAACTTTGATGAAATACATGTTAATTTATATACGTGTATTATATAATTTTCTAATATTAACACGTGTTACCTACATAATACGTTTCGAATATAAATACTTACAAAAGATAAAATATATAAATTTAACAATTTAATATAATTTAATCATATTTAGCACAATATAATAATTAATAATTTCTGTTAAAATGATTGATTATAATTATATAATTGATAAAATGATAGAATTTATATTTTTAATATTATAAAATATATAAATGTATAATATTATTTCATAACTAATTTCGAAATTAATGAAAATATTTACATATAATTTTTAAAAATTATGATCTTGTTAAAATCTTTTAAACAGACTTGTTAGAACTTTTTTTTAAAATATTTATATTTAAAATGAAAAGATATCAAAAAATTTGTGATTAACGTAGTTCAAAGATTCTATATATTATTAGTCTTAACAAAATATATTTAATAAAAAAATTAAAGGATGGCCCAAATTATAAAACAATATATGAAAGAATTTATTATTTCCATTTTAATAGATAATATAGACTATAATTAGAAATTTTAAGAAAATAGTATACAATTTTTTTTTTTAATTTTATAATAAAATCTTAACTAACATTAATTTATAATAATATTAGAGTACTAATCACGAAATTAATCAATGATTCATTTTATAATAATATTTAAAATATCTTATTAGATTTTGTAGATTTTTTTCTCAACATATTTTTATAATTAAAAAATAAGAAACTTTTATCGGTGAGTTGTTATATATGTCAATTATTTAAGACTAGATATGAGCCCGTGCGTTGCAACGGGTTTTGTTTTATGTTTTAATTTAATAAAGAAATAAAAGTAATAAATCATTTTATTATATTTTTAGGATTGTTTTTGCGTATATTGCGTGAGACTTATTTTATAATTAAGAACTCGTTTTTATACATAAATCTCAGTTAATATTTGTATTTTATAATCATGTGCATAGGTGAATTTTTATCAACTTTCTACTTAGTGCTAGAAAAAACACTCATACCTATTAATTTAAATCCAACCCAATCTGAATTAAGAATTAGAATGAAAAAAATGAAAGTTAAATAAGGTCAATCGAGTCATTGACAACATCATACACTTTCTTATGTAATAATTTAATATTTTATTAAACTTATGTGATACTTAATAATTTTCTTAATTTATTATTTCTAAATGATATATTTCTATAACAACATTTTAATTAAAAATAAAGTAGAAAAATATTACATAGTAAAAACAAAAATGTAATAAGATGGCGATGAAACTTGATTTTTTTGACAAAATGCATATAAAAATCACTCTAGTGACAATAATAATAATAATAATCTATTTCCTTTGACCAAACATGAAAATATATATCAAACATGCGTATGATTTTCGTATGACCAAACACATATAAATAGCAATCATGACGACATCCTAATTTTTGATTTTTGATAATTAATAGTTTTAACATCATACATGTCATTAGCGGCTACTTGTCATTGAATTCTTTTTTTAGTTATTATTAAATAATTTTAAAATTTATTTTTGTTTGGATTTTTTTTTATATTTTTTGTTTAGGATTTTAGAAAAGGAAAATTACTATCATATAAACATTTACACTTATCTTCTCTTTAAAATTTTAGAAAAAATAAATTGTTATCAAATATTATTTCTAGTTACTATTAAATAAGTTTAAAAAATACTATTTGTACAATTCGTATCTAAACTAATTTTAAACAGAGGGAGTTATTTTTAGTATCATGTTCATCATCAAATTATTTTCAAAAACATTACCAAATAAGTTTTTACAATTTTATTTTGGTTAGAACTGAAAAATATGATAAAATTTCTTTTGTTTATGATTTTTTTAAAATATATCAAATATTCTCTTAAAGTTTTTTTAGGGTTTTAGAAAAGGAAATTAATATTAAATAATATTTTAAATTTTAATTTTGTTCAGGATTTAGAAAAATAAAATTACTATCAAATAATTATTTCCAGTTAATATTAACTATTTTTAGAAGTTCATATTTTCAAAATTCGTTTTTTTCAATATCAAAATATGTTAACAATTTTTCTTTGTTAATTAAATAATTTTTAGTATTATGTTTATCATTAAATTTTAAAAGTGAAAATTACTATTAAATAGACTTTTACAATTATCTTTTGTAAGGATTTTTTTTTTAAAAAAAATCTTATTTGGTCAAGATTAAAAAAAGAAAAATTATTTTATAAATCTATTTTATTTAGGATTTTAGGAAACAAAAGTTAGTTTCACATAATGGCAGGTTTTTATTGACACATTAACAATATAATTATTTTTTATTAGCACATGTAACAATCATATCGAGTGAAATATTTGAAGTTATTTTGGTTTATAATTTCCTAAAAACAAAATTACCTATGAAAAAGGAAAGTTAGTTATTTATTAGAAAAATAATGTTGCTTTTACAATTTTATTTTATTTAGACTTTTAAAAAAGGAAACTTACTTATTTTATAATTATTTTCTTTAATATTTTTCATTAAAAGTTTCCGTGTATTGGTAGGATACTATAATTTGTTTTTGTTTAATTTTTTTATAAAATTAATTTACTTTTAATAAAATTTTTCGTTTAACTAATTTTATATTTTTTCTTATACGTACAAACACATATTTTTCATATTAACACATACTCATATACGACAACACATCATAATTGAAAAAAGATTGCGTTAGCATCATAAAATGTAATTAGATTATAAGAAAAATTGAGTTGTATCAAGAAATTAAAAGAAATACTTAGGTAATATTTTTTTCGAAAATAATATTTTATTTTTTGAAAATAATATGTGGAAGCTAAAACTTAAATATAGTTGTGAAATATTTGTAGGTATTTTTTGGTTTATAAATTATTAACATACAATTATCTATAAAAAGGAAAGTTTGTTATTTATAGTAAAATAATAGTAATAATTTTAGAATTTTCTTTTTTTTTAAGCTTTAAAAAAATAAATATTACTTATTTCATAGTTAGTTTTACTTTATGAATTTTATTAAATAATTTCTTGCGCTTGTAGTATTTTATAATTCGTTTTTTTTTCAGATTTGGTTTAGTTAATATTTTTCTTTTGCATTTTTATATCTTTATTATCTTTAAAAACGAAATTTATATATTTTTAAAACAAAAAAAATTCTAAGAAAAGAGATCATATATTTGACACATGTCGCAATCTTATTGACACATGTCGCGATCATGTTAATTAGCAACTTTAAAGAACCATGCTTTATATAATAAGATGTGATATCTTAATGATGTCATAATGTTAATTAGAATTAAATGAAATATAATTTTCTAGGAAAGGTCCATTTTTAAAAAATCACACATGAAAAGAAGTTGTGGCTTGTTATGAATCATGAAGTGGATGGTCCATAACCTAGACCATACAAGTTCAAGACTAGAGTCCATTGGATGTTTACATCCAGCCACATGGAACACGTTGTCAGCACGAAGCTCTCTCCACCTAAGCAAGCTCTCCGCCGGCGACCTCCTCTCCTCCGGCCAGCCCCACGCCGGCCACTTCTCCACCTCTCTCCACTATCCGCGGATCATCTTCCTCTCTCTCTTAAGGTGGTCCATTCAGAATCCTTGTGGTGAAAAGGTAAAATAATCTAACCCTAAAATCTAAGAACACCACATATCTGAATTTTGATTATAAAGATCTATATGAATCTGAATTTTATATGAATCCTAAAACTTATAAAACAATAGAAATCTATAGATATTATAAAAGAGAAAAATCTGTAGATCTAAAATCATCTCAAATATTAATCTTGAATCCATGATCTATATGAATTATGATTCTAAGAACCTTTTGAATCATAAACAAAATTATTCAAAGATTGCAAATCTCTTTAGCTAAAAGCCATTCATAAAATCGGCTGATCCTCTCTCCTTTTGTCATCCATATTTCCGGATTTGATGAAAGATTAAAAAAAAAAAACATGATTCAATCCTTTGATTGGCCTAATTTCCAGATGTGAAATCATGAATGTATTATCTGGCCTAATCAAAAACCCCATCAAAATCCTCAATCCAAACTGATGTGATGTTTGCCAAATAAAATCGGCCATTACACACATCAAACTTTTTCTCTTGCTTGGTTTCACAACCAGCAAAATCCAATATCCAAAAAAAAATAGAAAAAAAAGTAATAATAATAATAAATAAATAAATAAATCATGATCACCCTAAAGCCAAAATCGTTTTTGATCCTTTGTGATCAGTCAAAATCAGAATAAATGAAATATTAAAACCCATAAATGAAAATCTTTGACCATTGATGTCTGTTTTTGAAAACTGAAATTTTTTTTTGAAAAACTTTTATGATTGTTTAAATGAAAATCTTTGACCATTGATGTCTGATTTTGAAAACTGAAATTTTTTTTTGAAAAACTTTTATGATTGTTTAAATGAAATTTTTTGACTAAAGTAAATATTTATTTCAAATATTATAAACTATAATCAAGTTTTTAAAATTAGTATATCATATAATAAATTTTAAATACTTGTTTTGAAAACATTTGATTATAAAGTTATCATTTGATCACATAGTTATTATTAAAACCAACCTTGAAATCGATTTTTATGATTGAATTTTATTAGTGATGATTAAAAAATATAAAAACATTTCAAACATTCAAAATCCCCATTGATCATCTTATTATGAATCATTATCCCTTTATGGATTATTTGATTCATATGTCGAAAATCAACAATCTTGAGTATGATGCCCTCAATCTATCCGGAGACAATTACCTTCAATGGGCACTTTACACCAAGATCATCTTGAAATCCAAAAACCTTGGTGCTTGTATCACTGATGGCAATGAGTCATCTGAGAAGGATAGATACAGTGCGATCTTAATCATACGCCATCACCTTGCTGAAAGTCTCAAAGACCAATACCTCACTGTTGAGAATCCTCTGGAACTTTGGACATAACTGAAATCCAAATATGATCACCAGAGGACGGTGCTCTTACCAAAAGCCCTATATGATTGGAGGAACCTAAGGATCCAAGACTTTAAGTCTGTGGATGAGTATAACTCGGCTCTATTCAAGATAGTCTCAAAGTTGAAACTGTGTGGAGAGACTATCACTGATGCTGACATGTTAGAGAAGACATTCTCTACATTCCACACAAGCAATGTTTTGCTTCAGCAACAATACCGAGAAAAGGGTTTCTCCACCTATGCAAATTTGATCTCTTGTTTGTTGCTGGCTAAGCAAAACAATGAGTTACTCGTGAGGAATAGTGAGATGAAGCCTCCTGGTGCTAAGGCATTACCTGAGGCACATGCGGCCATAGAGCCAAAAGATGAGTCTCCAAAGAAAGATTCAAACCATGGCCGTATGAGAGGCCGTGGAAGATGGCAAGGTCGTAACCGTGGGTTTCAACCACGTGACCGTGGGTTTCCACCACGTGAACACCTTGGTCGTAGCCGAGGCCGAGGATATGGCCGAGGTAATGGCCGAGGGTATCAACCTAGCCGTGGGTATAAGTCCGACTTCAAAACCCATGGCTCGACCAAATCTTCTTGCCATCGGTGTGGGATGACCAATCATTGGGCCAACCGATGCAAAACTCCCAATCATCTTGTTAAACTCTACCAAGAAAAAAAAAGGAAAGAACCCTGTGGCCCATTGGGTCCATCATGATGATGAGAATGATCTCGACCATGAGGATGTTCAAGCCCATGACAATGATGATCAGACTGAATTTGAGACTTCAGATATCCTTAAAGAGGCCAATTAAGATTTCGACATCATGTTGCTTTTGTCTTTGCATTTCCCTTTGGCTTTATGTTTTTGTTTTATTACTTTGAAATAAAGTTCTATCTATGAAATAAATTTGATTTTATATATCCAGTTAAACTTCCTAAGGACATTTAAACAAAGCCAAATAAAACATTCTTATACTTAAGAAATGTCTAAGATGATGATTCTTGTCTATTTTTCAGAAATGAAAGAAGACAAGAACATGCTAGTGGTGGATAGTGGATCAAGCCACACTATATTAAAAGACAAAAGATATTTTGTTAACCTCACCCTAAGAAGTGCCAATATCAATACTATAGCAGGCACAACCAGTCTTATTGAAGGCCATGGCCAGGCCCACTTAATGATGCCTAATGGCACGCATCTAGAAATTTCTGATGCATTATATTCTCTTAAATCAAAGAGAAATTTGTTAAGTTTCAAAGACATTCGTATGAATGGTCTACATGTTAAAACTAAGGGCGAGGGAAAGAAAGAATTCCTTTTGATTTATGAAAATGCCCAAGGCCATAAGAAAGTCCTAGAGACTATCCCTGCTATATCTATGGGCCTTTATTGTGCCCATATAAACTTGATCGAGGTTAATGTCACAATGACTAAAGAGTTCAGAGAAGCCTTTAACCAATGGCACGACAGGCTCGGCCATCCTGGTTCGGCTATGATGCGTAAAATACTCTTGAACTCAACTGACCATTCCTTGAAAGATAGGAAAATTCTCCCTAAGAGCTTCCCATGTGTTCCATGCTCACAAGGGAAATTAATAATAAGGCCATCACCTGTAAAGGTGGTTAAGGAAACATTAAACTTTCTGGAAAGGATTCAAGGCGATATATGTGGACCAATACACCCACCTTGTGGGACATTTCGATATTTTATGGTCCTCATTGATGCATCGACCTGATGGTCGCATGTTTGTTTATTATCCACTAGAAACCTGTGATTTGCTAGATTACTGACCCATATCATAAGACTGAGAGCCTACTTTCCAGATTTTCCACTTAAAACTATTCGTCTTGACAATGCTAATGAATTCAATTCCCAAGCTTTTAGTGATTACTGTATGTACATGGGGGTAAGTGTGGAACACTCCGTAGTACATGTACATACACAGAATGGATTGGCCGAATCCTTCATTAAAAGAATCCAACTCATAGCTCGACCATTACTTATGAGGTCGAAGCTTCCAGTATCAGCTTGGGGACATGCGGTATTACATGCTGCTGAATTGATACGCATAAGGCCATCTAGTGAACACAAATATTCTCCATCCCAATTACTCTCGGGTCATGAGCCAGACGTGTCCCATACCAAAACATTTGGATGTTCTGTGTATGTTCCTATTGCACCACCACAGAGAACAAAAATGAGACCTCAAAGGAGGATGATAATATATGTTGGATTTGACTTTCCCACCATTATTAAATATCTTTGGCCAACAACATGAGATTTGTTTAAGGCCAGATATGCAGATTGTCATTTTGAAGAATCTGAGTACCCAACTTTAGGGGGAGAGAATAACAAGCTGGGCAAAGCAATAAAATGGAATCAAACATCCCTATCATGGCAAGATCCTCGGACTCAATCATGTGATTTAGAGGTCCAGAAAATAATTCATTTGCAAAAGCTAGCTAATCAATTGTCTGATTCCTTTGCTGACCCGAAAAGAGTGACTAAGTCCTATATACCAGCTTGTAATGCACCAATAAGTATTGATGTCCATGATGGACACAATCAAGTGGCTACAGAGTCTAAAGCACGTCTCAAACGTGGTAGACCAATTGGTTCCAAAGATAAAAGACCTCGGAAATTAAAGAAAGGTGCAAAAGAAACCGAGGTCATAGATTGTCCAGACAAGGCCGAAATGGCCATGCCTAAGGTACCAACCAATGAGACTCGGGACACCGAGCCTCATGGTACTGAAGGTGCTAATGATGAGATCTCAATTAATTATCTTATGTCTGGGACAAGATGGAACCGAAAAGATGTCGACATCGATAATATAATTGCTTATATAAAGTAGCCCTTGATATGATAGACTTAAATGAGGATCATGAACCCACGTCTATTCTAGAGTGCACTCAAAGATCTGATTGGCTCAAATGGAAAGAAGCCATAAACGTGGAGTTAGAATCATTAAATAAAAGGAATGTCTTTGGATCGATTATCCTGACGCCTTCTAACATTAATCCAGTGGGATATAAGTGGGTATTTGTGAGGAAGAGAAATGAACATGGTGAAATTGTAAGATACAAAGCACATCTTGTAGCACAAGGATTCTCACAAATACCATGCATCGATTATGAGGAGACATACTCCCCTGTGGTGGATGCAACTACATTTCGCTTTTTAATAAGTCTGGCCATCAAAGAAAATTTGGATATGCGGTTGATGGATGTTGTAACCGCATACCTTTATGGTCCACTGGATAATGAAATATATATAAGATTACCAGAGGGTATTGAGCTTAAAGCTAACAAAGGTTCTCGAGAAGAACACTGCATAAGGCTGAACAAATCCTTATATGGACTTAAGCAAAGTGGTTGAATGTGGTATAATCGTTTAAGCGAATACCTTGCCAAAGTAGGCTATAAGAACGACCCTATCAGTCCACCCTATCAGTCCATGTATCTTTATAAAGAAGTTTGCAAACAATGGATTTGTTATCATAGCAGTGTATGTTGATGATTTGAACATCATTGGAACCTCTGGGGAAATCGCCCAAACAGTTGAATATTTCAAGAAAGAGTTTGAAATGAAAGACCTAGGTAAAACCAAAGTCTGTTTGGGGTTGCAACTTGAGTACATGAAAGGAGGAATCCTTGTGGATCAAATGGCATATACTGAAAAAGTACTCAAGAGATTTTATATAGACCAGGCTCACCCATTGACCAGCCCAATGGTCGTGAGGTCCCTTAATTTGGACACGGACCCATTCGGTCCTAAGAAGGACGATGAGGATGTCCTGGGTCCAGAAGTGCCATACCTCAGTGCCATAGGAACATTAATGTATTTGGCTAGCCACACTAGACCAGATATATGTTTTGCCGTAAACCTCCTATCAAGATTTAGTTCTTGTCCGACCCAAAGGCACTGGAACGGAATTAAACATATCCTACGTTACCTACAAGGAACTAAGGATTTGAGTCTATTTTATACCAATGAAACCAAAGATGGTTTGGTAGTCTTTGCAGATGCAGGCTACTTATCTGATCCACACCATGGTCTGTCCCAAACTGGTTATGTGTTCACTCATGGTGGTACTGCTATATCATGGCGTTCCATGAAACAAACTATAGCAGCCACTTCATCTAATCACTCAGAAATTCTTGCCATGCATGAGGCAAGTCGTGAGTGTGTATGGTTGAGGTCTATGACCCAACACATCTGATCAGATAGTGGAATGGTCAAGGACAATGGTCCGACCATCATATATGAAGATAATGCTGCTTGCATTGCTCAACTCAAAGACGGGTATATCAAAGGTGACCAAACCAAACATATTCTACCCAAGTTCTTCTTTACTCATGAGTTGCAGAAAGCTGGAGAGGTCAACGTCCTTCAGATCCGGTCTAGTGAGAACTCAGCCGACCTCTTCACCAAGTCATTGCCCACCAGCACATTCAGGAAGCTCACGCAGCAGATTGGCATGCGAAGACTCAAGGACCTTCAGTGATGTCCAAATCAGGGGGAGTAATGTGTGTTGTACTATTTTTCCTTTCTCTGGTTTCCCTTTTACCACATTGGGTTTTGGGTTTTCCGGGAGAGGTTTTAATGAGGCAACATTAGCATGTTACAAGCCCTATATGGTTATGGCATCCAAGGGGGAGTGTTATGAATCATGAAGTGGATAGTCCATACCCTAGACCATACAAGTTCAAGACTAGAGTCCATTGGAGGTTTACATCCCGCCACATGGAAGACCCATTCAACCTTAGTCTTTATGAGTTTGACCATGTCATTATGTAGAGTATCTTTGTAATCAATTCTCCCTTTGACTCCACTTTATATGAACCATTATATATAGTAGTGTAAGCAATAAGAAATATACAACACATTCTCACAAATATTTTTTTAATATAATAGATAGATGTTTCTAACTGATTTAGCTTCTATACAACAACAATATCTACGGCGAATGCGATCTAACATTAACATTCTCAACAGTGGCGAATGTAGAATTATTTTCTTGTGGGGGCAAATCTTACATAAACTTAAAAAGTATAGGTAAAAATGTTATTTACTAAAAGAAAAATAATCAAAGTTTAAACATATTTAACAAACTTTGAAAATTTTGTGGGGGCAATTGCCACCTTCTTGAGAAATGTAGGTTCGCCAATGATTCTGAACATGATGAAACCGGCGAGTCTGAGTGTAGTTGCATCAACTTCATATGTTCAAGGCACTCGAGCTACTCCTGGCCTCGAATCAAAGAGTAAACATTTTGAGAAAAAAATGTCAAGGTTCATGATTCACGGGCATTTTACTATCGACTTGGAGGTAAACCGACGAAGAAGATTCTGAAGAAGGCGAGAAGAGAGAGGAGACTCCCTCCAAAAAGACATAGTTGAAGAGCTTTCTTCTTCTTCCTTGGGCTTAAGCATGTGAAAAATTGGAGACAGGACTCTAAAATGGATTCACCATCAAGGTAATACACCTAGCAAAAAAAAATACTATTAAGATCAAGCAATGATCTTAACTTCCATGAGACTTGTAGTATCGGAACTTACAGGCAAGCTGTTGAGAAGGACTAGTGCGAGAGAGACGTGAAACGTGCAGGTCAAGCTTCTTTCTACGATATCCGGAAAGGATTTGACGAAGTAGTTTAATAGCCAACGAGGTTGGTACGCGGTTAACTGAACCGAACGTGACATGGCGATCAGATCACCGACAAATACAAACGTCCCGACGCAACTCGAGGTATTAAAATCCATACCAAGTCTAGAACAATCAAGTGATGAGGTTCTTTTATAAGAGATCTCTGTCCATGATATGCCTGGAGATTGCATTGCTTGTAAACACATCTCCCCCTGAAACATCAAATCATCAAAATACATAGAAAGTGAATATTTTGAGGATAATCTCAAGCAACACTCACCTGTGGACACACACAGCCACTATTATCATGAGTCTCTGACGTTGTCACCCATCCATCACCACATTTGTTAAGCTTGACGATATCCTTCGCATCCAAACAAACAGAAACCTCTCTTGGAGCTGCTACATCTGAGCATGGCATAGTTGAAAACGGAGTGAGATCACCAGGACAAACATATCGGTTCTCAACCATCTTCCCCTTGAACCCTTCTTCAACCATAGAGATAGGGACACAGTAACCCTTCCCGTGATGAAACCTCCTCGAGCCTCCAAAGGAAGCATTCGACGTCTCAGTGTTCTGCTTATCCAAAATCGCTGCCAGTTCAAGCCACTCGCTAGGTTTATAAACCCGAATCCCATCCAAGGACACGACAGTATCTCCAGGAGACAAATAACCAAACAACGGCGACTTAGAAGGCACATCCACAACCTACAGAAAGAACCTGAAGCATTAAAGCTTCTACAAAAGAGATCAATAAGCCTAATAAGAATGCTCACCACGAGGCTTTCACCGTGTTTGTAGAAGGGAGACAGCATCACAGGCAAGAGAAACAAACCGAACGCGCAGAGTGCACAGAACTACAGAAAGAAACTTCACTCATGATCAAGATCAAGATCAAATCAAACAAGAGAATACATTAAAGAGAGGAACTAACCACAGCGTTATGCCAAACACCAGCACAGTAAACACGAAGCGCGTTAAAGCTTGGAAGTGACTGCAAGAGATCATGATCAAAAGCCACAAGACCTCCCGGAAAAATAGCTGCGATGAAAACAGCAATGTACTCCATCTGTATCCCTTCACTGCCCACGCTCAACTCATAAGAAAGACTATATCTAAAAGCAGCTCATATACATAAACTGGAGAGTAAATGGTAAGAACTTTATACCTTGCAGCTGCAAGAGCATGACCGAGCTCATGAACTAAAACAGTAATAACTGTTGAAACAAACACATAGACGAAGCCCGAGAGCGACACACGCTGCAAAAAGAAAATAACTTTTAGCTTTTTTTTCATCGAAATTAGGGTTTTGGATAAGCGAGCTCACGGTGGAAGGAGAGAATCCGAAGACGGCGGAAGCGAGGCGGTTGGAGAGTGGTTTAGGGTGGAACTGAAGAAGAAGGAAGAGTGTGACGAGGAAGAGAGACGCGACGCCGAATCCGAGTCCGATTGAGAACCAGATCTTCATCGCGCCGGAGAATCGTCTTCCGAGGCGGGAGATGGGTTCGTTGAACTTCGTGATTTTGAGATCGCAGTAGCAACAGGAAGCTTCGTTCTCCGTGTTGCCTCCGTTTCGCGTCGGGAGGACGGAACCGTCGTCGTTTTCGCCGCCGGCGAGGCGGTTTCTTCCGAATCTCATCCGGAATCTTCTCATTCGCCGTCCGGAGATTTCCATCGGTTTAGTGGAGATTGAATTTTTTTTCGGTTTAAGTTTGAGAGCTGGTGATGGTGATAAACCCTTTCCGGTTAGGAGTGGACCGGATTGGACCGGCTATTGACGTAAGGAAGACGGCGTTTAGGTAAACCGAACAAATAAACTATGGAAATGAAATGAAGCGTGTTTTTATTGAGAGCCCAACAGCGAGATGCCTTGGCACTGACATGAAGTTAATGAGGTTCCGAATCTACTAATCACTAAGAATCTTTGACGTAATCAGATATGTTTCCTTTAGTTATTGTTCGGAAGATTGATTACTTCTGGTAATTGGAGGTTATCCAATTTGATCTATCTAACTAAAATAAAAGTCAAAGAGTTTTTACTTTTTCTGTGAATAATAAGAGCAGGAAAGGTGATTTATATGATTTATGACGATGCATTTCCACCTCTTTTTTTTGTACACGAACCGAAACTAAAAAAAGGAATTTATAAAAGATGAAAAAAAAATAAAAATTAAGGATAAAGATTTAAGAAAAATAGGAAATAAAACAGGGGTAGCTTCTCGATAGCTCTTTCTCCACTGGTTCTTGTTGGCCCATCTCGCACGAGCATCACAAGCAAGCCACACGTGTGTCCTCCCTCTCAAAAAGAGAAAATCGAAAACCACAAAGGAAAGAAAAAAAGAACGAAAGAACCAGAAATTACTCGGAGTCGGTGTCAAAATCCTCCATACCTTTCAACCCTCTCCGTTTCTGCTGCTGCTGCATCATATAAATTACAGTCATTTCAATTAGAACAGTTTTCATTACCTAACTAAACCTCACTTGATCATTACATTTTCTATGTTGACATGCGCCTAAAAGTCGCATAAGCGCACCTAAACATCTCTCTTAACCAGTAAATTTTTATCAAGATCCAATAGTAAATAGACTTTAAATCAACAGGCACTGAATAATAATGTTAGTGTTCTCTCAATCAACCATATAAACAAACAAAAGTTGAAATAATTTTTAAACATATTAAAAATATAGAAAAGCCAGCTTGAGTTTTATTTTATTATGTTTTTCAAAACATTACTTTGCAAACAAAATAAGAACTAGTTTCTCGTCTCTTTTCCTCAAAGAAAGAGAGAAAAACAGTTCATTATTCCCTGCATTAGGTGGGATAGTAGGTCCCATGTCTTGTCCATTTTCTTCGTTCCAATAAAAATACAATACTATTATGTCATTAATAATAAATAAGGTCCACTCAAGTTTGTCTATTATTCACCTTCTCTGCCACACATAACTATTACTATTATATATAAGTATAATACACATAAGCCCATCTATTCCATCTTCTGTTCGTTTATGAAATAAGCTTTACTTGTTTTAAAATCTCTTTGGTTATTATCACAAAGCTAAGAACTAAAAAGGGTTAGCAAAGTTAATAGTTTACCTTCTTCACATTTTTCTTCTCCCTAACGTCATAACGGTTCTTGGGCAAATCAGATAACCACAGCCCTGGAAAACAAAACTGTCCGCAAACACAAAGATTAACAAACATTCATTTTTTATGATTTTTTTACTGTGAGTTAAAAAATGATTGATTACCTGGAGGGATTTATCAATGTTCTTAGCTCGTTTTCTTGGTCGATGAGGAAGCTTTGTGCCTTTCATAACCAAGAAATCTTCCTCCTTCTCTTTCCTAGACAAGGCAATGTAGATCCTTGGCCACTCTGTCACTTCCACTTGCGTTGCTTTCTCTCTCTCTCCATTGTTGTTTGTCTCCAGCTCTGGATGCGCCTGAGCCGTTGATTCTGATCTGTTCACTCTTTGATGCTGTTGATTATGGTTATGATGGAACCCGTTTTGTCTCTGGTTCTGATGATGATGATCTCTGAGGCTCGATCTCTTCTCGATTTGGTCAGGAGACGGTGGAGATCGCTTTGAACCGCCCGATCTGGACACCGTACGCCCGTTATTGATGGTCCTTGATGGTGATCCGTTGGCTGATCGATCTTCTTGATTCCTGGGCATGATGATGACGATGATGAGCTTCAATCCACAGGTTTATTTATTTATTTAAAATTGCACACACTTTGAAAGAGTTTTATGAAACGAAGAAAGCTTTTTTTTTTTTTGGGTGTGTTAAATATGTAGTACCCATTACATATTTAAGAATCAGAATCAAAACGCACACCAAATAAAAGCAAAAAAAAAATTTATCTTATAGGGACCAAAACAGAAAATAGCAAGAAATCTCAAAATCTATTAATATTGTGGTTTCAACAAGGAAACCATACTTGAAGATTAGGTCAAAGAAAGGCAAGAAAAAATACGAGATCTAAAGTTTTCTTATAAAAAAAAATCAAAGATTGAAACTTCTTTTTAATATTTCACCCAAAACCTAAAAGCGGAAGAGCCTTGAAGAAAAGCAAAGACAATTAAAACTCTGCTTCTCTGTGTGATCCAAAGGGTATTAGTGTAACTTCCAAAAAAGAGTTTTGGATCACCAACTTTGATAAATGCTTTGCTTTAACACAGAAGATGGAACCAACCAAACAAGACCTAGTCTGGATCTAAAAAAAAAAACAAAATTAATTAAAATCAAAACCCGAAAATGAAAAACAGTAGTATTTATCATACATAATAATAATGAAACAAGTCACGATCAGAGAAAAATGAACTTTTACAGTAACACAAAATCTAAAGAAGTTTTTAAAAGTAACAAATCTGTAAAAAAAGACAAATCAAAGCTTATTCTTACAAATAAGGTAAATAATATATATTCAAAATAGGAAATTTTATAAAGAGAAGAAGATTTGGGGCCAAACCTGGAAAGGAAGATTTGCTTGCCCCCGACGAAACCGTTTCTATGGTTTGAGCTCCGGTTAGAGGAAACCGGATGAGGAGGAGGAGGTGGTGGCATAGACGGATTTACAGATCTTCTTAAAAGCTTGTTCGATTGAATCTTACCGTGTCCAGAAGAAGACGAAGAGTCATCGGCAGCCGCGGTGGCGGTGGTGGTGGAGGATCGGATCTCGGCTCTGGAGACTCTCGATCGCTTCCGCTGTCCCCACTGTAACAGCACATCTCCGCCGCGCTTGGTAGGGGCGGGATCTGTTTGTTGGGAGGATCTGATACGGGCTCCGTCTAGTGATGTGCATGATCCGCCGTTGAATCCTTTTCCGGAGATGGAGTTGGGTGTAATGGTGGTGGTGGTGTCTTCGTGGGGTGATCTTGAAGGTGAAGGTCTCAAGTAGGGCTTCTTTGCTCCGTTTGTGAGGGGGAGAACATCTGGGCTTACTCTCTGATACCTAATCAAAAACAGGCAAACTCAGATCAGGCGTTACAAAATCGCTAAACGTAAGGAAGATGCGTTTGTGTTTTTAAGTGAAATTTCTCAAAATGTTTTTGACTTTCTTTATTGGTGGCTAGTCCAAATCAGACTCTTTGAGAGAGAAGAAGCTCTTGAATTTTTTTTTTATTGTAAAGATCCCCAGAAAATTTTAATAACTTGGCTGCTGGATTCAATATAGTGATCAAATTGAAAACTGCTGCATAGATTAAAAAGGTTTTCATAAAAACTTGAATCTGAAGTTTTTCAAATCAAACCTCAGATCCATAGAAACCATTAGTTAATTTCAAAACCAAAACAAAACCAGAATAAAAAACTCAAAACAGTCCGATGGTCAGCGTGTCCGGAAGAAGAACAAAAGCGAAGATGAAAACAAAAACTCCGAGAGGCAAAAAAAAAAAAAAAATTTACAGAAGAAGAAGAAGAGAGAAACCTCATCATTATACCCCCCAAGTGGAAACCCGATTCGAGTTTTGTAATGGTATGTTTTTTGGTTTTTCGATCTGTGATTATTTTCAGAAATCTACGATTCGTTCATTTTTTCACCACGCGTGATTTATATCTGATCAAGCGAAACACAGACACCTCGCAGTTCTGCTTTCTCGTACCGGTTAGCAGAGAATCAAAAGGAATATATAAGAAAGAGAATGATAAGTTAAGAAATTTTTTTTGTAGGGATAGAGAGAGAGATAGAAGAAGAAGAAAATAAGAAACGGAAGCTCTGCGTTAAAAGTGAGGAGGAGAGGAAGAAGAAGGCGGAAGGGAAGAAGAGAAAGATAGTGGGTGCGTTATTGTGTCTAATACTTCTTTTATTCTTCTAAGTTTTCTATTCCAGTCCTCCAAGTTTCTGTGGACTTCCAATTCACACCCCATTGGTTATCATCTTTGCAATAATAGTCTATTATGCGGCCTTAGGTTACAAATTCCGGCCCATCTTAAGGCCCACTACATAGTTTCTCTTTCCCAGCCAGGCAACGTGTGGTTTAAAGCGTCTCCACTCCCTACTACCAATTTGACAATAGACCCACGCTTAGAAGAAACACATGCAAACTGAAATTCTTCTCGACAGGTCGTCTGGTTATACAAAAGTCGGATCAAAATTTGTTGGTTAGCCAAACTAACAAAATAAACCGGTATTATTAAAACTGAACCAATTACAAACGAAAACCTGAAACCAAATGCATATAGTACACCAGATCAGCACATAAAGGGCAAAAAGACCTGTGTACAAAGATAGATTGATCATATAGGTATTCAAAGCAAAAGTTATCGCAAAGTTTAGCAGCAACGAAGAACAATATAATCGACTTTTCTAATGGGACTGATAGGCAAATCACTCCAGCTTAAACCCGTAGACTCATATCTAATAGGGCTGAGAAAGTAACATCTCTTTTGGGTCTTGCTCTGGCTAGCGGAAAAGACGTGGAACTGATCTTTTAGGTACTTTGCCTTCGAGCTTTAGTCTCCTATAGGACTCTCTGATATGGCATGGTCTGATAGGTCCTGAGTCGTTCCTTTCCCCCATTACAACTCTAGCTGCAAACCAATTTGTTCCATCAAGCAACTAAGCTTTCACATACATTCTATGTTCAAATTTCGAAAATGTTACCCGTTTCCACGAGTTCACCAACAAACATCTTAGCGATACCACAGTTAACGATTATAACTGGCATACTGATCTTCTGACTCCCTGTCACTCCCTGTAATAACTGCATCCAAAGAAACCGCAAAGCTTATATGGTTCATGTCTTACCGAAACAACAAGATGATTTCGATTGTGTTTTCAGTACTTTACCTTCCTCATGTTTCCTTTTTGAAACGCAGATCTCCTAAAAGATTCATATCTGCTCATCTGATCCTCAGTGAACTGCGACAAAATGACCCTGAAGTATTCCCACAATCAATCAATCATGTTCAAGTTTTTAATAAGAAAATCAAGAAACACTCACTGCATCTTGGCCATCTTCGCGGGATCAGCTGTAGTTGGATACTTGGTTAGCTCAGCTTCCATGTTCTCTTCCTCTTCTTCTTCATCTTCATCCTTGTTCTTCCCGTCAGCAACAGCAACAGAGGATTTGAACTTCTTCGGTTGACGGCGAACACCTACGTCTCTCTCACTCTCTTCCGGAGCCTGCTCGATTTCATGCCGTCCCTCCTCGTCATCGCCTCCGCCTGCGGGTGATTCCGGCGGCGATTCCTCTTGCTCCTCCTCTATCGCTGCTTCAAACGGATCTTTAGAATTCTTCATTTTATTGTGAAACCTAGTCGAGAATCAAATCAATCGAATCTCAAACTCAGAAGCGAAAAGATCAGTTAAAGTTTGCAAGATGATAAACGCGACGAGATCATTAGCGAACCTTTGAGAAGCCCTTAAGAGATATTCAGATCCGATTTTTCAAGAGGCGCAAATCAATCGAGTCCGGGAAGCTCTCAGAGGAAGAAGACGCTGCTATAGGTCGGTTTAATCAAATCTATATGATGATTCCAAACCAGGAATCGAAACCGGATATGGTTTAACCGAACCAAGAAGTTTTTAGACCCGTGATAATTGATACTTCTACCGCATCATTTCAGTTGGACTGGGCTTGGTTCAAAACGACTGACAAAATTTTGTGTGACAGGTTAACATAAGTCTACCAAATACCTGGATTTCGAATTATTTTCAAATATAAACGTTTTAAATGATGGAAAAGGCTAAAATGTTGAAAACTCCATTTTAGTTCAATTTTACAACTTAATTCTTCAGTGGATATGACATTTTTAAAGAGTAAGAAATATATTAAAGGTGAATGAGTATTAGATTGAATATTTGAAAGAAATATAAAGACCAATAATCAAAAAGCTTAATTCTTGAGGGCTACCACCCTTCATGCAGCAAGGTAAACTTGACACACTTAAGCTTTGTGGACGATCTAATGATCTTTACTGATGGTCCAGCTGCTTCGCTGAAAAGCGTGTTCGAGGTTCTATCAGAATTCGCGAGTATCTCTGGCTTACTGATTAATCCAGCTAAATCTTCTATATTTATGGCTGGCCGTATTAGTCAAGACTTTAAGGATGAGGTTTAGCGTCTGGGCATTCCAACAGAATCTCTTTCTGTGAGATATCTCGGTCTCCCACTCACCACGAAGAAAATGACCAAAACAGATTACGAACCATTGATTGATCAGATACGCACGCGTCTGGTGTCATGGTCTAGTCGCTCTCTCTCGTATGCTGGTCGTTTGCAGCTTGTGAAAACAGTCATTGGCAGTATAACTAACTTCTGGTGCTCTGTGTTTCGTCTTCCAAAGAGCTGTCTCATTACTATTGAAAGCATGTGTGATGCATTCCTATGGTCCGGATCGCCTAATACGCATACAAAAGCAAAGGTTGTTTGGGATGATGTTTGTAGACCTAAGGATGAGGGAGGTCTAGGCCTTAGACATCTCACGGAAACATCACGAGTTTTTGCACTTAGCTTGATATGGCGACTACTCACTAACTCTGGTTCCCTTTGGGTCGCTTGGACGAAGGTTTATCTGCTTCGCTCTCAAAGTTTCTGGGACGTCAGTGATAAGTACGTAGGTCTTGGATATGGCGAAAACTTTTGAAACTCAGGGACATAGCAACTTCATTCCTCCGATCAGAGATTGGTAATGGCGAGACCACCTTATTCTGGTTTGATAACTGGCTGAGTGTGGGACGACTATTAAACATCACGGGTGATTTAGGAATACAAGTCTTAGGTATCCCCCGCTATGCGACAGTCTTGGAAGCGGCTTTTGGTGGACAATGGAACATTCATCGGTGTCGTGGCTATCACCTACGGGCGATGATGTCCTGCATCAACTCTGTTCCAGCTCCGGCGGAGGACGCTGCTGATGATCGTCGTCTATGGCACTGCGGGGATGGGGTTTACAAACCGGCATTTTGCAGTAAAGCAATATGGGAGCAACTTAGGACTCACTACCCTAAGATAGCTTGGATTAAAGTTGTTTGGTTTCAACAAAGCATACCTCGATTTGCTTTCATCACATGGCTGGCGTTTCATGATAGACTGTCTACGGGTGCGAGAAGTAGAGCTTGGGGTTGCATTCAACCGTGCCTCCTTTGTGGTGAACCGGATGAAACTCGCGACCACCTATACTTCGCATGCCCTTACTCGTTTACGGTTTGGATTTATCTCGTAGGTTTCATGCTGGGATCTCGAGTGAATCCTGATTGGGCTATCACCGTCACATCTCTTATGTCTCCTCGCAGGAAGGAGATCGATACTTGCCTCCTCAAGCTTGCTCTCCAAGCTAGCATTTATAGTATTTGGCGTGAAAGAAACAATAGGCGTACAATGGAAATCCCCTCAGCGCTAGCCAAATGGTCAGGTACATTGACAAGACCATTCGGAACAAGATCTCTTCTCTCCGACACAGGAAGCCAGCCTTCTACAGCGACATGATGCAGCGATGGCTTGCTAGGAATACTTAGTACTCTTAGTGTTTTATTCTCTTTAAGACTTGTGTTTCTTTTCATGAAAGCATAAACCTTAGTGGCCTGTATTTTTTTCTTTGTTGATAATCAATTTAAAATTTCAACAAAAAAAACAGTTTAATATGCATTTTATTTTAATCAGAGATATAAATTATATTAAATATATTAATGTAATATTATTATATCAAAATTAATTATAAGTATAATATATATAATATATATATATATATATAAGTATATGAATAATAATTTTGGTATTACAAAAGAAATTATCTAGATTATTTACATAATTTATCGGTCATATATATTTACATGACCTATTTTGTTATAGAGAATTTTTATAGGATGACCTAAATTTTTTTTTGTCACAAATATAGTTTTCGAAAGTTGAAATGACCAAAATGTTTCATGAGGTAAATATACATTTGTATTTCTATGATTAATTAATCTAGACTTATGATTTAAATTTGATGGTGAAATTTTGAGGATGGAGTTTCAGATTTAAAAAATAATAATAACTAAATACTTAAAATTTAAAATAAAAATTATAAAACTAGTTTTAAAACAAAATTTTGAATATCAAAATAAAACTTTGAAAAATTTGAAAAAAATAAATCGAATTCAACAACATATAATTTTAAAATATAAAAAATTAATTTAAATAATTATTTATATTTATATGTTTATAAAGTGAGAGTATAACGACTTTTTGACTCTTTAATGAAATATTTTTGAACAATTTTTTATAGATTCTTTTGGTGAACTAACCTATTTTAAAGTCATTTGAGAGAATTGTTATTTGTTATATGTAACAGTCAAATAGTTTCTTCTGCTAAAACTCATGATTGATTGACTGATTGAATTAGTTAAAATATAAAAAATTAATTTAAATAATTATTTATATTTATTTGTTTATAAAGTGAGAGTATAACGACTTTTTGACTCTTTAATCAAATATTTTTGATCATTTTTTATAGATACTTTTGGTGAAATAACTTATTTTAAAGTCATTTGAGTCTGCTAAAACTCATGATTGATTGACTGATTTTTGATTATCATATGAAATAGTTGGAATCTCTTTTGTAAATTGTTGGAAACGTGTTTGGTAAACAAATTGGATTTTGTTAAGATTTGAGAGAAGATTTGTGCGAATGTGTTGTATATTTCTTATTGCTTACACCACTATATATAGTGGTTCATACAACGTGGAGTCAAAGAGAGAATTGATTACAAAGATACTCTACATAATGACATGGTCAAACTCATAAAAACTAAGGTTGAATGGGTCTTCCATGTGGCTGGATGTAAACTCCCAATGGACTCTAGTCTTGAACTTGTATGGTCAAGATTATGAACCATCCACTTCATGATTCATAACACTCCCCCTTGGATGCCATAACCATATAGGGTTTGTAACATGCTAATGTTGCCTCATTAAAACCTCTCCCGGAAAACCCAAAACCCAATGTGGTAAAAAGGGAAACCAGAGAAAGGAAAAAGATTACAACACACATTACTCCCCCTGATTTGGACATCACTGAAGGTCCTTGAGTCTACGCGTGCCAATCTTGGTGCGTGAACTTCCTGAATGTGCAAGAGGGCAATGATTTGGTGAAGAGATCGGCTGAGTTTTTACTAGACCGGATCTGAAGGACGTTGACCTCTCCAGCTTTCTGCAACTCATGGGTAAAGAAGAACTTGAGTATAATATGTTTGGTTCGGTCGCCTTTGATATACCCGTCTTTGAGTTGAGCAATGCAAGCTGCATTATCTTCATATATGATGGTCGGACCCGTTGGGTCGCATATGAACGCATAATGTGGTCCTATACCTTTTGTTCAAAGATGAACTTCGATCTTATAGCTTATCTTTATGATAGTTTTTTCATTCATACCACAGCTTGGTTGGTTCATGCTGAGAATTCGACCAACCATAAGTATTACCAAAATTTGGCTAATTTGTGGTGATGGTCTATAACCTTTTCTAAGGTTTAATGAATAACCATTTAACCTATCTTAGGCTGGTTAGTATAAAACACAAGGAATTTAAAATTCCTCTATGGACTGATTTGAATTGTTCTTATAGAACTCTTCACTTGCTTACATGTAGTAATTTAATTCAGTCCATGAACAACTTTAGGAAAATGCTGTTCAAGAGAACTTCTTTTCTCATCTTTTGATTCTGAGCTCAATACCGTTTGGTAAACCTTTTGGTACCAATAATATTATCATCATCATCCAGTGAGTCATATATAGCATACTACATCTTTTGAATTTCTTCCAGACATCATATGTAGTGAAATATGTAGTAGTATCCACCACATTGGATTATATAGACCTTTCCCGGTCTGTCTCACGATTTATCCTTCTTTCAGGATTTATATATTCACTGGACATCATATGGCGTTTACATATTCATGGCCAATACAATACGCCTTTTATATATCACTTTAAACCCCACGTTTCTTTCATTATTCATTATGAGTACTCTTGTGTGGGTTTATGATCCTCGATACATATCTTTGTATTCATGTGCTACATACTTGCGCATTTTCTATGAATGTATGTGTCGACACATATATATATATATATATATATATATATATATATATATATATATATGTATGTATAGTTCCTTTTTAGTTCCAGACATGGTATAAATCAATTTGAGATTTCATTATCTAGAACCTTAATAACCTTATAACTTGGCGTCCCAAGCTATATGGTATGGTACCTAGTTGTTCAGCTGGCAAACCTTATATCTCAATGTCTGGAATGGTTTCTTTTAATAAAACTCGGATTTTATCTCATGCATCTTTCTTTCTTTCCGAGGTTCCTTAGAATTTATGGAACTTTATTTGGAACATTTATTTGGTCTATCTTATATAGACTTTGTAGCAACTTGGTTGTGTCTTTAAGACATCAAAACCGTGTGGTGCTAAGGTGGGATGACATAGTCATTCTTTATCTCGGTCAATGTGTCTGGCATTTTATTTTGCTATCATTGTAGCATATGGACGTCTATAAATTATTTTCTAGTCCGAGGATCTTTGCCAAGACATTGATGGTTGATACCATATGGTAGATACCATTCTTTATCATTCTTTATACCAACTTATTACTTTTCTCCTTTCATTGTTGGATATTCGGATTCATAAACCTTATGTAATCCTTGTTCCTTAGCCTATAATTAGATCACCCATTTTGGCTCAAGGTCTCTTTTAAACTTATGGAGAAAGTATATTCATAATATATATCCAACATATATTCTCAATCATCTTTATGAGATTCTAAGATCACATGATCTTAGATGGCACATATATTTGTGGTGGATTCTTTCATAATATCTTAAGATGATATATGTCTGGACTCATGACCCGTATCAGTCTGAGGTGGGAATATCTATGATCACTTATATGGCCTGATATAATTACTATGGCCTGATGCAGGTTCATTCTTTTATAACTCATGGTGTCCCCAAGCATATGGACTTTTAGAATTTGAACCTTATAGGTAATGGTCTTTATATCAAATTCAACCAATATGTAATATGGTTGTGGACCATGTTTCACGGATTTTAGTATGGTCATGTATCATGGGATTTGTCCTCACTCCCCCTCATGAACATACTCAAATTCGTGGTGCTTGGGACAATAAATTCCCTTGTGCATAGATATATTGCACACACGTGAGATCTTATGGGATAACATTTGTGCCCTTTTAAATATTTGCATCATAATCCGAATGGCTAAGTATGGTAATGCCATCTAAGTGATAAATTTCGTGGGTTAATCAAACATGATTGCCCTGGCTATTTGCCTAATATCATATTGATCACTAGATCAATAGAGAATGTAGTCTCGACCACTTAGGCGATTTTAATTTAGGTACTCTTATTCCCTTTTGTCCATTGTTGGAAACCATTTTTTCTTCTTAATTCAATGGACCTTATAGGGTGAATATAATGCCATTTAGGCAAAGCCTTGGTCGAGCTTCTTTTCCTTTCTTTCAAGGAATGTCCAGTTGAGTTCAAGAGTATTTTATAACTGAGCCTGGATGGCAGAGCATGTCGTGCCATTTGTCAAAGGCTTCTTTGAACTCTTTGGAAAAGTGAGTTGGGGTATTAATCCTCAATCATATTTATCTTGGCACAATAAAGGCATATAGATATAGTTTCTTATCAAACAACAGTTTGAATAAGATAATGATGAACTCAAAGTAATTCATTTTATTAATGAAGTCGTGTATAAAGCAAAGTATCAAAGCAATTCATGAAACATAAACTCAGGAAACATGAAAATGAGAATGTCAAAAGACAATTATATAATATGGCCTTCACAATGCATGTGTTGCCATATGGCGCTCAACTTCAGCTTCATCAGCTATAGGAGGCCTCATCTCATTATTCTTTAGCTCAATGTATCTTTTCTGAAGCTTGTCAAATCTGTTGATGGTATCTTTGATTTTCTGCTTTCTTTGTTCAGAAGCCAAAAGATATGACAAAAGGTCATTATAAGTGGTGAACTTCTTAGCCGTGTGTAGCAACAGCACATCCTTTGGATGGAATGTGGAGTAGGTCTTATATAATAAAGAATAATGTGTTATCCTTTCACCACATAGTTCAAGACTATAAGCAATATCCATCAGAGCAGAATTATATTTGTCCACGGATTCAAAATCCTGGAATCTGAGGATCTCCCATTCATGGTTGGCCTTTTGCCACGATACCGGTTTGAACCTTTTCCTTAACTGTAACCAAAGGTCACAAGGATCCTCAACATGGAGATACACGTCTCTTAATTCCTCAGTGAGATGATAACGAATAATCGTTATAGCTCTATGCCTTTCACTGTCAATGATATCATTGTACTCATTGATGCATTGTCCGAGTCCTCTGGATCTCAGGGCAACAAAAGTATTCTTTACCCATTCTAGGTAATTATCTCCAGAGAGATTTAGGGCAAAGTAATCTGAGGGTTCAAATCTCGACATCTGAATATTTAATGAGTAATTCAAGCACTCAGAATTCTATGTAAGCAATAGAATAAATCAATGTATATGATTTCAATAAGGCTTTCCCCCAAATCATATAATCTATTTGCTTAAGCAATCTTAGTATGAGAATGATCAATTGATCATTGCATCTAGTAATCCTTTTAATTATAATTCAAATTTGATTGATTATATATATAGGGTATTAAGGCCCTTTAGAATTTGAATAAGGATCAATCATCATTTTATTAAATGAGATCAAGCAAGATGGATGAAATCAAGCAAATGCATGGATCAAGAAATAGTTGAATGCATGTTCAGAACTAAGCATTGGACTTAAAAATCTATATGTGATTCCTAATGCATGAGGATATTTGGTTTTTAAAGAGCATAAAATAAAACTGATTCCTTCCTCCCCTCTACAGGGTAAACAAAGACAAGGAACAATTATAATTTTCAGGATGTGTCTAAACCAAATTCAATTAGATTTTTAATCAATTTGGTTTCAAGGCAGGTTTATTATTTCAATTAAAGCAAACATGCTTAGTTTAAACAATAACCGATTTAATCTAATTAGATGCAAGCAATATGAATCAATTAGATGCAAGCAATATGAATCAATTAAATTTTAATTTAAATGCACCATGATCAGAATAGTCAATGATATGCAAGCATACATGATCGGTTTTAACAAAATGACAATCGGATGCATGGAAAAAGGTTGGTTCAAAATAATCCAAGTTTGATCTAATGATTTACTAATCTAATAGATGCTATCAGGTATGCATATAAGATCAGTATATAATTCAATCATCACAAAATCAGTCTTCAAAGATGGTTTTAGATCAAGATTAATTTAACAAGCAACTATGTGATCAATGTTCAGTATATGATTTAATCATCACAAAATCCGGTTTTAAGGTTAGTATTAGATCAAGATAAATTTATATCATTTGTTCAAACTATAATGAACCGATTTCAAGGCCGGTTAAGATATAGATAAATTTTGACAAACAATAATGTGATCAAATGATATCAAACCAAAATTTATTTTATCTTATGACATATTAATTTAAATCAAGACTATAGGTTATAATATTTAAAATACTACCTAGTCAAAGATATGCATTTATTAAAATCAAATATGCATTTATAAAAATTAAATATGCATTTATAAAATCAGAAAAGTTTTTAAAATTTTATCAGTTACAAAAACAAACATCAATGGTCAAAGATATGCATTGATTAGGATTTATTTCGATTTTATTTGGTTTGACTGATTTTCAAAGAATCTGGCCGAATATGGCTCATGATGTTTTTGATTGTTTTGAATTTTAGATTTGCTGGTTGAGAAAACCAAGCAAAAAGGATTTAGGGGATTGATATGTATAATGGCCATCAAGATACATATTTAGATTTAAGGATTTTGATGGTGAGGTTTTTGATGGCCGGCTTATTCATCCTGCTAGAATAGCTGGTGATGCGGATGATCAAAGGGTTTGATTATGGGTTTTGATCCTTTAGACAATCCAGATTTAAGGTCAGATCAAATAGGAGAAAAAGGGAGAGCCGATTTAAAGGCTTATGATTTTATGATTTTCTCTAATATTTTTTATGATTCAAATAGTTCTTAGAATCAAGATTCATATAGATCTTTAGATGATTAATAAGTTTTATAAGTTTAGAGATACTTAGATCTTTAGAGATTTATAAGTTTTTAGGATTCAAATAATTTTAGAATCAAAATTCATATAGATCTTAGATTCAAGATTAATATTTGAGATAATTTTAGATCTATAGATTTTTATAAGTTTTAGGATTCATATAGATCCAAGATTCAGATATATGATGTTCTTAGATCTTTAGGTTTTGATTAGTTTACCTTTTACACCACAAGGATTCTGAATGGACCACCGTGAGAGAGAGGGAGTGATCCGCGGATTGAGGTGGTTGAGAGAGAGGTGGAGGAGCTGGCCGGAAAACCGTGAGAGGGATAGACTTGGCCGGCGGAGCAAGGCTGAGGGTCGGAAGAGATGGCCGGAAAAGAGATGATCGCCGGCGGATGGGATTGCTCAGGTGGAGAGAGTCTCGTGCTGATAACGTGTTAAGATTTGAGAGAATATTTGTGAGAATGTGTTGTATATTTCTTATTGCTTACACCATTATATATAGTGGTTCATACAAGGTGGAGTCAAAGAAAGAATTGATTACAAAGATACTCTACATAATGACATGGTCAAACTCATAAAGACTAAAGTTGAATGGGTCTTCCATGTGGCTGGATGTAAACCCCCAATAGACTCTAGTCTTGAACTTGTATGGTCAAGGTTATAGACCATCCACTTCATGATTCATAACAGATTTTGTATTACTTCATTTTTTGTCATATTGTTTTATTAAAACATGGACAGAAACCTTCAAAAAGTTCAGAAGCAACTAAATACATAACATATAGCTGGTAAACATATATATATCTTTTTAAGAGAATCTTCTTCTTCCAAACATAGGATATAGTACCTGATTTAATGTTATAAGAAATTACTTATCAATAATAACATCTATTTTCGTCAAAATAATAATAAAATTTAATATTATTAAGACACAATTATCTTGATAAATATTTTTTGATATAAAAATATAATTTTTCATATGTCACGAATATTATTAAAACACAATTATCTAACTTTAGATACTTTCGATTGAGTTTCTCATAGTTTTTAGAAATCTAAAATTAAACATTAATATAAATATATACATACATATATATGTATTTTAAGAAATTTTTGCCCTTTTGGCTAGAACCCCCATTGGGGTGCTCTAAGTTCCTAACCCCCTCATATCACCAAACCATCACATTTCTAAAACGCCTCAATAAAACACATAGAACATTACAAAAATAGTTAACTCATATATATATAATCACTGGATTTAGATAGTGTTTGGCTGTTTAGCTTGAGAAATCATCTGGACAACCTCTCTCATAGTCGGTCTCTCCACACTATGTTCTTGAACACATAACATGGCCACAAAGAACAGTTCCATGGCTTCTCCCAATGGCACATTGCTCAATCTCTGGTCAATGATCTTTACCACGCCTTGTCTATTACAATTTGTCTGAATCATTGACCATTGCACAATGTCTATCCCTTCTTCTCCAAATTTATCTAGTGGTCTTCGACCCGTTATTAGCTCCAGTAGCACCACCCCGAAGCTGTACACATCGCTCTTCTCGTCTATTCTCAGTGTATATCCGTATTCTACATGATAAAAATCGGGTAAAATAGGTTTAGGTCGACCATCTATACACAAGTTTAACTAAACCAAACACTGATAGTTTAGTTTGGTCAGATTAATTATATCGAAGCCATATAGTACTAAGCAAAACATGACCTAAAACTCAAAAAGAAAATTACTTGTGTAATTATATACTAAAACTATAGTTTTCACATAGCTAATTAATAAAATATTGTTAAATATATAGCTTACAAATCATTCGTTATAATTTACAACTGCAAGCTGGCCCTAGTTTTGAATGTGACATGTTAGTCAACTATTCGGTTTGAATGTTACGTGTTATGCAAGAAACAAATATTTGGATTCTACCATGTACCTGGAGCAATGTAGCCGTATGAGCCTGCGACCGATGACATACACTGTGAAGCTCCATTGTCTTGCATCATAAACTTAGCAAGCCCAAAATCAGCAACATGAGCTTCAAACTCAGGTCCTAACAAGATGTTGTTTGATTTCACATCGCGGTGAATTATAAGCGGCGAGCAATCGTGGTGTAGATAACACAATCCTTTAGCCGCTTCCAACGCTATTTGTAACCGCGTTTCCCATTTCAAAAACACTCCAGCTTTCCCGTGCAAGGCTTCTCCGAGACTACCATTAGGCATGTACTCGTAAACAAGGAGATTCACGTCTTTGTTTGAACAAAAAGCGATCAATCTCACAATGTTTCTGTGTCTGATCCTACCTAATGTCTGAATCTCAGCGGATAGACCGTTGTCGTGTGATGATCCTTTGCTTACGGTTAAAAGCTTCTTGACCGCAACTTCTTCACCGTTTGGCATTAAGCCTTTGTAGACGATCCCTGCACCGCCTTTACCTATCACATTGTTCTCTTTAACGCATTCCAAAACGTGCTCACTCCCGAAACCAAGCTTTTGGAATCCGATGAGCTTCCATAGATTCGGACTATTCCTTCTCATTCTCCAATTATTGACCAGAGCTAAAACGATGAACATCAGGAAGAAACCTAGTAATCCTAACCCTAATAACATCTTGAATTTCGAGGAGTTTTCGCCATGGGAATTAGCATTTTTCTGGTTAAGAAGCTGAGATTGAGATTGGTTTTGAGAACCGTTGCAAGGGTTGGAAGAGTATCCGCAGAGAAAAGGGTTTCCGAGGAATGACGTGTTGTTGAAGTAAGAGAATTGCCCTAGAGTTGGCTGTACTGGACCGGAGAAGTTGTTGTGTGAGAAATCTGCTGATGTTAAGCTCTTCAAGTATCCGAGCTCAACGGGGAGGCTCTGGTTTAACGAGTTCCAAGAAACATTCAGATAAGTTAGCATCCGAATCTGCGATATCTGAACCGGAATCTGACCTGAGAGCTGGTTATGGCTCAAATCTAAGTAGGTCAATGACTGACACTCACCAAACTCTGGAGGTACCTTGCCTGACAAGCTATTCATGCTCATGTCAATCTTGAGAAGACCCTTTAACCTTCCGATTTCACCGGGGATTTGTCCGGTGAATCGGTTGGAGCCAAGAAGAAGAATCTGAAGGCTTCTGAGGTTCTTGACTGAACCAGGGATCGGTCCGGATAACCTATTGTTAGACAGATTGATCTGACTGAGGTTAGACGATCTTTCTTTTCCAGCTTCTTGTTCTTTGATTTCGCCGGTCAAGAAGTTGTTTTGAAGCTCAAGAAGCCATAAATGTGGCAAATAAACCAAACCCTTTGGCAGTTTACCTGTCAGAAAGTTCTGACCTAGACGGAACTTCCAAAGCGGCTCGCATCGGCCAAGATCTTGAGGGAGAGAACCGAACAAGAAGTTGTTGAAGAGAATGAGAATCCTTAGCTTTCTTCCGAAACAGAGTGATTCAGGGATCAAACCTGTGAGCTTATTGGTAGACAAGTCGATCTCTACAAGCTTACCGTTTGATCCAAGCTTCTTAGGAATCTTTCCAGTGAAGTTATTGTGCCAAAGCTTGAGAATTTCCAAATCAGGAAAGTGAGATACGAACTCATGAATCTCGCCGTGTAATCTGTTGAAGAAGAGGTTGAACACTTGAAGCTTTTGAAGTCCAGAGAGCTCTAGAGGAATCTCTCCTTGTAGAGAGTTGTAGGAGAGATCAAGGGTCTTGAGGTTTGTCATGTTCCCTAACTCTCTAGGAATAGAACCTGTGAGCTCATTGATCTGAAGAAACAGAACCTCCAAGTTCTTGAGGTGCCCTAGTTCTGAAGGAACTGATCCTCTCAGGCTGCAGTTAGCTAAATCCAACAGAACAAGATTGATCAAGCTCCCTAAGCCTTTAGGTATCCCGTGGAAGTCGTTGTCGTAACCTAAGTATAGCTTCTCCAGAGTCGTGATGTTTCCTAACTCGTCAGGGATTCTTCCACTTAGGTCATTTCCTGATAAGTCTAGATGCTTGAGACGCAAGAAATCTCCGTAGCTTCTAGGGATCTCACCGTTAAAGTAGTTTCCTCCAAGGTTTAAGTAACCGAGCTTAGTGAGTTTGGTTAGAGACAGAGGAAGTGATCCGTTGAAGTTGTTGTTGTAAGCGTCGAGAGTCGCGAGCTGAGACATTTGACCGAACTCAAGTGGCTTAAGCTCTCCTTCAAAGGCGTTGTTTGAGATGTTTAAGACCTCTAGGCTCGAGAGCTTACGGATCTCTGGCGAGAGCGTGCCGAAGATGTTGTGGTTAGAGATGTCGAGACGAGTAATGGACTGGTTCAAGTTGTCGCAAGAAACGCCTGTCCAAGAACAGAGAGATTTGAAGTTTGGAAGGTTCCATGAGTCAAGAGAAGGATCATAGGAGTCAAAGCTTTTCTTTAGAGAGACAAGGACGTTGGCTTGTCTTATTAGTGAGAGGTTAAGAGATGAACTCGAAGAAGAACAAAGGAGAGGAGAGAATGAAGACAAGAGTAGGAAGAAAGTGAATATCTTGTCTGCCATTGTAACATCAGCAAAAAACAAAAATTTCTCCGACACGAATCTGAAGTTCAGAGAAGTGAAAGGGAAGAAGGGTCTTCGAAGAAACTGCAAAACCTTAGAGATCTTGATCCAAGGAGATCATCATCATTAAAGATCATCGTGCTTTCACCTTTCTGTAGTTTTGCTGCTTATAGTGAGTGGCTTAATAAGTGAAGAGGATCATCATTATTTCAAGCCTTCAGTTTCTTTCTTTTTATAAAATACAAAACGTGAAAATTGTAATTGTAATTGTAATTGATTTTTTTTAAAGAAAGGTGAAAAAGAAGTTGCAGTATCCAAAGCATTCTTCGTCTTTTGGATTGAGCTTTATTTTTATTTTTTTTTGGTTGATGAGTCTATTGCTTTTGAGAAAAGCAAACGCAATATACACACTTTCTTAAAAGATGAGAGCAGACATCATCGCTTTCTCTTTAATGGAGAAAAATTTATAAAACTAAAGATTAGTGCCTCTTGCCTTCTTTTTTTACCTTCTCTTTATCTTTTGGTTTGATTTTTCTTTCTTTTTTTAATCTCCCAATTATAGGATTATTTGAATTAGGTTTCATATAAAGGACAGAGTCACCTAGTCTACTGGGTTTTAAGAAAATAATTTTTTAAAATTTTGATTTGATAAGATCATGAAATTCTGAGCTGTAAAACCAGATTAAGAACAATTATTTCCAACATTAATCTTACCTTAGTCTGAAATCAAACTCTATCAAAGTTCAAAAAAAAAAAAAAATCAAACTCTATCTATGACAAATTAGTTTTTAAAAAAAAAAATCTATGACAAGTTAAAAGTTTATATTGTTTTTTTTTTAATTGAGAACAATTGTTTAAATTAACATGTCCAAATAGGCCAGTAAAGGCGAAAATATTATATGACATGTTATGTATCTTGTAATCAATATAAAAAATATTGAAATGCTTTTATAAAAAAACCCTTAAAATGTAATATAGGAAAAAAATAAAATAAGAAACACACAATATCACAAAGAAAACACACGCAATATCACATGCATTGTCATTTTGAATTGTGTTTTTCTTAACTGTCTTATCATTTTGGTGGAACGTATGAATCAATTTTTGTTTTCGTTCGGGTGGAATTCACCAACTAATTATAAATCATATGCTTACCCTATATTATGAAATAAACACCCTACCTTTATGTCATTCTATGTTCATTAACTAAAAATCAAAATATAATCCATTAGATTTAAGAGGCCATGCATTGTCTTTGTCCAACCACTAAACTAGTCCAAAGTAACTAGAATCTTTGGTAATTGTGCTGCTCTTTTTGTTTTTGTTTTTGTTCTTATAGAAGAAATTAATAACTTCTCTGTCAAGGATTCTATTTCTGTACCCAATGTATCAAACAAACAGTAGTATATATTATTTTAAATCATTTTTAATTGCATCAAATTTATAAGAACAACTACAACAGGAACTTAACATGGCATGTGATCAAAAGAGAAACTATTTCTATGAATGAGCGTATAGTATGCTATTTATATGAACATAATAAGTTGAAGGGAATACATGTTTATATTCATAAGATGAAACGTTACAAGAAACTATACAGCAATAATAAGGGTTTGAATTTCGAAAATACTTGGCGTTGAAATGTGTGATAAAGAATTCCTTAGTTCATTTGTATATTAGTAAAAATAATATTCTAACCAAATCGATACTTAATTTTTGCTTATTTTTTTTTTAAATGTTACATTTATACAAATGAAAAAAGACATTTGTACAAACTAATGCATCTGAAAACTAGAGTAGTTTGAATTTTTGCTATTTCATGGGCTCTTTTTAGTTTTTTCGATTTTGTTTTCGGTTTACGATTATTAAGATAGATTCCTAAAATTTGAGAAGAACAAAGAGGAGGCCCTCACCCATTACCTTTGCTGGTCTAAAGTGAAAAAGAAAAGCCAACGACAGCTGATTATTAGTAATTTTTGGAGCATGCTATTTTTTTCTAAAATGAACGTCGCAACTTTTACTTTTAATTTTCTTCAAGAATATATGAAAATTTCAAAATGAAAGTGAAGAAAAACACTCAAGTAAAGAGACAATTAATACTTGTTTATCTGGTTTTGTATCTGAATATACAACCCTAAACCCTCGTTTCTATATTCTATGATTGATGAAAACTACAAATGTTGCTACGGACTGGACTAATCCAACGTTGGATTGTTGGTTTTGAGACTACTGAACATTGTTTTCTTAGGCTAGGTCCGGCTTACTCCTTTTCGACCGTGCATGATACTAATCGTCTAAAATATGTTATAATCGTGACAAATTTGGCTGGTCCAAACTAGTAGGAAAACATCTAGTTTTATATGAATCGATATAAACTAATCATTAATGATCTATGTATATATTACCTATCATAACACCATCATGGACACGCATCCCCAATCATCCGTGAAGAACCCACCCCATCATTTTGTATTTATTTATTCTAGGAGGATATGAAATTTGGAGTTGCATGAACCAACATTTTTGTAAACAATGAAGAAGTACATTTACATCTTTCTAGGGACTAGGGTTTCAAATACAATATTTCAACATTTTTGTTGTGCAGGTAATATAGAGAAACGAGAGCTAGAGTCTTTTTTAGAACGAGTTAAAGTCTTCTTCCTTATTCATTTTCAGTTGCAGCACTAATCTTTTTGGTAAATGGCTATGGTTCGACTTTATTTGAATTGCAAAACTTTCTCAGTAAATGGCTATGGGTTTTGAATTGAGACTTTATGGAGCGACTACTTCGTTTTTCGTTACCAACTTTATTGGTAAAATGGCTTTGTCTTTGCCTCGTGTATTTGTTGTGCATTTTTTTCTAGGTATATTTCCGTTGTTTTGTTTTGAGGTTTTCTTTGACGTTTATTTTATATTTTTATCTCTATATTTTCCCTTAAAATAGAAAAACTCTACTATAGAAGTAAAAATACTTCAATGTATGCTTCTATAATAGAGTTCCTCTATTTATAGGGGAAAATATAGAGATATGATATTTCTACCTCTAAATATAGAGGCAAAAAATAACGTTTCTCTATATTTTTCTATAAAATAGAAGAACTTTATTATAAAAGCATACATTGGAACATTTTCAATTCTATAATAAAGATTTCTATTTTAGAGGAAAATATAGAGCTGTACATTGGAGATGCTCTTAGAAAACTACCTTTAATGGTACAATTTACCAGAATTTCTAATCATCTACCAACGTGTTTCCTTAAATATACTTCTGGTATTATTAAAGAACATATATCGTAATATAAAAATATCTCCTTACGTTAATGGCATGTTAATGTCTTAAAGAATTGTTTTGAAAGTGTCTATAAGATTCCAAAGACAAAGGGAGACTTTATTTTAGTTTGGTCCGATTTCGCTCACTTGACAACCACTCTCTTTAGTGAACTGATTTAAACCGGATCGTTGGTGCCTGGTAAACTCGGTTAAGGCTTCGAGTGGTTGTAATCCACTGAGTTGAGTGGAGGGAACGTATAAAAATATATATCGACTATGTAGTACAAAATACCTTGTTTTATGCTTTATAGAACATAGCCATCATGATTTTGAGATGTCTAAAGACTAAGACTTAAGCTCATGATTTAAGTAATATGTAGTATTGTAGTATAAATTACCAAAATTTATAAATAAAATTAAAATAATTTAAGGTCGGATTGGTCTAGAGATACAAATAAAATGTAATAACTGTTTGGATAAATATGCAAGAGTTTTCACTTGGGATTGAAGAAAGTAGATTGAAGTACAAAACAATAAAGAAATGGGAGCAACTCATCTTCAGTATTTACCATTTGGAAGTTGATTCGAGAATTGTTAGTTTGTTATTTCGATTGAAAGAGAAAAACAGTAACACGCAAGACAGTTTTGTGATCAGATCGAAGAAAAGGTTTCTCGGTATTGAATTTAGATGGACATGGAAAGTAAAAGACACTTGATCTCCGGCCCAAGAAAACTATAGATCATAAGATCCAAAATACTTTGATCATTAAGAAAATGTTTTAGAGGGCCAGAGAATCAATACTGTTAAATTAATAACATATCCAATTGATAATAGCTGTGTCCAATTATTAATATTATTAAATCAAAATAATCCTTATTGTTTACCACGAACCACGTTCTATTAGTTTCTCACAAAAAAAGTTACATTTTTTTTTTTGAAAGCATCAATTACATTTCTTTCTTTTTTACTGAATAGTTATTTTCTTTCTTTCAAAATTTGATTCATTGATTTGCATTTTATACATAATTTTCAGGAATGTGGATGGTTTCTGATATAGTCATGTGTTAATGACGGTCTGTATTCTTATGGAAGTATTATTTATAAAAATATATTCTACGGGTTTTAGTTTAACGGATTTTAAATAGGTTATTCGATTAAAATATATTTATTAAATATGATTTTACTTAATGTTAACGAAGACCATATTAACCCATTTACATATATATTTAACAGAATATACTAAAAAAATATTTTTTCAAATATTTTTCAAAAACTTTGTTCTTTCGGTGTGGGTTGGATTTGATATTAGTTTTCAGATATAATACTTTAAGAACCGTTCAAGTATATAGGATAGGTCTAATACAATATGAGACTTTGATTTTGGGGTCGATTTCGAGTCAGATTTTCCGGAAACGAATATTATTGACTAATTATGTTAGGTAACTATTAAGAAAAATTAATATGTTGCAAACTTTAGAAATAAAGTTTAAAAATAATTTCTGAAATGCATATAGCACAAGTGTATAGCTATGCAATTTGACATATTTAATACAGTTACCAAAATCTATTTTAAATTAAATAAAATTTTGATTATAAAAAATAACACAAATATAAAAAATTGCTATAAACCATTTAGTGATCGACCCATTTATCAGCCCGTGTAGCAAGACGGGCCAAGCCCATCCGCATGATCATACTGGCGTCTATCTACTCTTGTGTTTATCTACATTATAGTTGGTGTTTATCTTATGTATTGCTAGTCATTATCTAGTTAAGGATAAGTACGATCTCATGTCGATCCAGTACTTAGACCGTCATTACCATATGTATATAAAGACCAGTTGGTCGACCTAATAATACACACAAGTTCCCCTCTTCATTCACAACACGTTATCAGCACGACCTTGTCTCTAAAACCTTCCAAAAATCCACCACCCATAAATCAGAAACCAAACGATCTCTTGCTATTTTCCGGCGACTCCTAAAGCTCTTCCAGTCGCCTCATTTTCTCTCTGTCAGCAACCAGCAGCAGCTCTCTCTCCTCACAGACCGTTCAACTCATCACAAAATGTTCAGAATGAAAAGTGGAATGGATACAATCGTGGTGGACAGTGGCACCAGCCATACCATTTTGAGAGACAAACGATTTTTCATACATCTCACACATAAGGTAGCTAACATCACCACTATAGCTGGCACGGTTAGCTTAACTGAAGGCTATGGCCACGCCAATATCTTATTGCCAAAAGGTACACATCTTGAGATTGAAGATGCTTTGTACTCACCTAGCTCAAACAGAAGTCTATTGAGCTTTAAAGACATAAGACTGAATGGTTTCCACATCGAAACAATGGGTGAAAGAAGTAAAGAATTCCTACAGATTTATAAAATCACCCAAGGCAATAAGAAAGTCTTTGAGACTATACCTGCGTGTGGGACTGGTCTTTATTATGCACAGACCAGTCTTGTTGAGGCTAATGCCATCTTGAATAAATAATTCAAAGAAGAGTTCACTCTTTGGCAAAATCGGCTGGGACACCCCGGTTCGAACATGATGCGAAAACTCATATCAAATTCAAATGGTCACAGTTTGAAAACAAAAAGAGTTATCCCTAAGAATATCACATGTGAAGCATGCTCACAAGGGAAACTAATTACTAAGCCATCACATACCAAAGTGAATAAGGAAGTGACAAATTTCCTAGAAAGAATACAAGTTGATATTTGTGGACCAATACACCCACCATGTGGGACATTTAGATATTTTATGGTCCTGATTGATGCATCCACAAGATGGTCACATGTTTGTCTCCTATCAACTCGTAATCTAGCACTTGCAAGATTGCTGGCTCAGATAATAAGACTGAGAGCACATTTTCTAGATTTTCCATTAAAGACTATACGTCTAGACAATGCAAGTGAATTCACTTTCCAAGCTTTTAATGACTATTGTATGTCTATGGGGGTAAGTGTGGAGCATTCTGTAGCACATGTCCATACTCAGAATGACCTGGCTGAATCCTTTATAAAACGGATCCAGCTGATTGACCGGCCACTCATAATGAATACCAAACTCCCAGTATTAGCTTGGGGACATGCAGTACTACATGCAGCTGCGCTAATTCGCATCAGGCCATCTAGTGAGCACAAATACTCGCCATCCCAACTACTAACGGATCATGAGCCAGATATATCCCATCTAAGAGTTTTTGGATGTGCCGTCCAAGTGCCTATAGCACCACCACAGAGAACAAAGATGGGACCTCAGAGGAGGATGGGAGTATATGTTGGATACGATTCCCCTTCTATTATTAAGTACCTAGAGCCAACAACAGGTGATTTGTTTAAGGCCAGGTTCGCGGATTGTCATTTTGATGAATCCCAGTATCCAGCATTAGGGGGATGGTAAGCTGGTACAGGATATAAAATGGAATCAAACATCCTTAACATGGCAGGATCCTCGGACTAGAGATTGTGATATAGAAGTCCGGAAGATTATACATCTTCAAGAGCTAGCTAACAGATTGCCAGATTCCTTTGCTGACCCAAATAGAGTAACCAAGTCATACATACCAGCTGCAAATGCACCAATAAGACTTGATGTCCGTGATGGACATAATCAGGCTGCTACTACGTCTAAACCACAATTGAAACGTGGTAGACCAGTAGGTTCCAAAGACAAAGAAGTTCGGAAAAGAAAGAGTGCAAAGAAATCTGACAAAGTGGAAACTCTAGACATGGATAAGGAAACTCATGTACCACCAAAAGATACTTGGGACGCTAAGAATCAAGGTAATGAAGTTGCTGACAATAATGAGATCTCAATAAATTATGTCATGTCTGGAAGGAAATGGAACAGAAAACATGTCGACATGAGTGATATATTTGCTTATAATGTAGCAGTCGAATTGATGGATAATAAGGATCTAGAACCCACATCTATACTAGAATGTATGCAACGACCAGATTGGTTGAAATGGAAAGAAGCCATTAATGTGGAGTTAGAATCACTGAAAAAGAGAGAAGTGTTTGGACAGATCATCCGGACACCTCACAACATAAAACCAGTGGGATACAAATGGGTTTTTGTGAGAAAAAAAATGAGAAAGGAGAAGTTGTGAGATATAAAGCACGACTTGTTGCACAAGGATTCTCACAAAGACCAGGAATAGATTATGAGGAAACTTATTCCCCTGTGGTGGATGCTACGACCTTAAGATTTCTAATAAGTCTGGCTGTAAGAGAAGGTCTTGATATGCGGTTAATGGATATTGTAACTGCCTACTTATATGGTCCACTGGATAATGAGATATACATGAAAATTCCAGATGGTATTGAATTGGAAAACAAAGAGAGTTCTCGAGAACAACATTGTATCAGATTGAACAAGTCTCTTTATGGATTAAAGCAATCGGGTCGAATGTGGTACAATAGACTGTCCGAATATCTCCTGAAAAAAGGATACAAAAATGACCAGATCTGCCCATGCATATTCATAAAGAAGTTCAATAAGGGTTTTGTAATCATTGTAGTATATGTAGATGATTTAAATATCCTAGGAACCTCTGGAGAAATTTCCCAAACTGTTGAATATCTCAAGAAAGAATTTGAGATGAAAGATCTTGGAAATACAAAGTTTTGTTTGGGATTGCAACTTGAGTATATGAAAGATGGAATTCTTGTGCATCAAAAGGCATATACAGAAAAAGTACTCAAAAGATTTAATATGGACCAGTCTCACCCATTGACTAGTCCCATGGTCGTGAGAAGTCTTGGTCCGGACACTGACCCATTTGGTCCGAAGAAGAAAAATGAGGAAGTCCTTGGTCCCGAAGTGTCTTATCTCAGTGCCATAGGAGCTCTGATGTATTTAGCTGGCCACACATGACCAGACATCAGCTTTGTTGTGAACTTACTTTCTAGGTTCAGCTCCTGTCCGACCCAAAGGCACTGGAACGGGATTAAACATATACTTTGTTACCTACAAGGAACGAAAGACTTGGGTCTTATGTTTACTAACAAATCTAAGGAAGATTTAGTTGGTTTTGCTGATGCAGGTTATCTCTCTGATCCACATTATGCTAGATCTCAGACTGGTTATGTTTTTACACACGGTGGGACAGCTATATCCTGGCGGTCCATGAAGCAGACCATGGCAGCCACATCCTCTAACCACGCAGAAATATTAGCCATGCATGAAGCCAGCCGTGAGAGTGTATGGATGAGATCCATGACACAGCATATTCGTACCACTTGTGGTATGATCAAAGGAAAGGATCCACCGACCATCCTATACGAGGATAACACAGCATGCATCGCACAACTTAAGGATGGATACATTAAAGGAGATAGGACGAAACATATTCTTCCTAAGTTCTTCTTTACACACGAGCTTCAGAAGGCAGGAGAGGTCCAAGTATTGCAAGTCCGTTCGAGTGAGAATTCAGCCGACCTCTTCACCAAGTCACTACCAACCTCAACGTTCAAGAAGCTCATATGGAAGATAGGCATGCGTCGACTGAAGGATCTTCGGTGATGCATTCATCAGGGGGAGTTCATGTGTTGTACTCTTTTTCCTGTCTTGTTTTCCCTTTTACCACATTGGGTTTTGGGTTTGTCAAGAGAGGTTTTAATGAGGCAACATCCAAATCATGAATGAACCTTGACCGGATGTGTCGATCAAGGGGGAGTGTTATAAACCATTTAGTGATCGACCCATTTATCAGCCCGTGTAGCAAGACGGGCCAAGCTCATCCGCATGATCATACTGGCGCCTATCTACACTTGTGTTTATCTACATTATAGTTGGTGTTTATCTTACGTATTGCTAGTCATTATCTAGTTAAGGATAAGTACGATCTCATGTCGATCTAGTACTTAGACCGTCATTACCATATGTATATAAAAACCAGTTGGTCGACCTAATAATACACACAAGTTCCACTCTTCGTTCACAACAAAATTAAATTTTTCAGAAAAAAAAAACAAAAAAAACCAAAAAATATACCCGTCAGAATCTAGCAAGACATTATATTTCAACTTCAAGATACGGCTATGTATTTGGACGGTCGGAAAGCTAACCCGTTGTTTTAGTATATAGATCGATGAGAGCATATGTATCCAACCTAATATATTGAACTATTAGTGGCAAAGATGGACCGGGTTTGGAAAACTATAAAGAAAGGATTGAATTGGTCAGTCAAAACCAAGAACATCACTAAATTCTAAAATTCTAAAATGATTTGATTTCTTATTAGGCCTACCGTGGGTATAGTGGAATATTACGCTACTGTTTTCTTAAAGAAAAGAGCGAATATATTTTAGAGAAGATAGTGTGATTAGGAGATAAGTTGCTTACCACTTCATTTGAATTAAGAAATTAGAACTTTTGTTGCATATTATATATATGTTTCTTGGTCTGCAATTTAGGTTCCTAGTTACTTGCACGTATCAACAATCTTAAATAAATCCGATGTGCCCTCCTCTTTCTGTTAGACAAATCAAATTTCACGTGCACCTAAACCCATCACAATCAGTTTCATCCATAAAATATTTCAAGTTATACTAACAAAAATAATGGAAATTTTCACAAATGGTTGTCGATTAGAGAATCCCGTTTATAGGTAAAGCAAACCTAACGTTATACAAAAATATGTGCAAATAGATCCATGGACTTATAATATAGAAGCGACGTGATCTTATCTCCCCTCGTTTTAATTTGTCTAACGTAACTTTGTTTTCTTATGAGATTTGTTAATGTTCCATGAACCTTGACAGTAATATCATTGACGAGAAAACATTAACAAATTGTGCAAGTAAATAAGATAACTGTTATAAAAAAACTAGAATTTTATTGTATCGAAGAAATTTAAATAAGGGCAAAATTTTATACCCGTATGAGAAGATAACACTGATAGCAAGAGAGGATGTGTTATTAGAAGAAGAAGGAATGGTGTAATTACAATCGATCGAAACGATCGTTTATATAGAAGAGAAATTCACTGTGCAAATAGTGCAGCGGGCCCCATATCTTTTATATTTTTCAACGTTTGCGGCTAATCTTTCATAACACTCCCCCTTGGGGACCGGTGTCACCATCCACTCTCGCTTAACGTCTATGTTGCCTCGTTAAAAACCTTTCTAGGAAAACCCAATGGGAAAAACCATAGTAAGGTAAAAAGAGTACAACTACGTAAGCTCCCCCTCGAATGAGCAGTCATAGATCCTTCTGATGACGCATTCCAATGTTACGAACATGTTTTTTTGAATACTGAAGTCGGAAGTGATTTTGTGAAGAGGTCAGCTGCATTGTCGCATGATTGGACATATCTTATTTCAATCTCTTTCTTCTTTACGAGCTCTTGAGTGTATGAGAAGAACTTCGGATGAATATGCTTCGTTCTATCGCTTTTGATATATCCGTCCTTTGTTTGAGCAACACATGCTGCATTATCTTCATATAAAATAGTTGGCTCCGTATTTTCGCCAATTCCGCTGCTTGAACAGATGTGTCGGCTCATTGATCTCAGCCATACACATTCTCTACTTGCTTCATGGAGTGCAATGATCTCAGCATGATTTGAAGAAGTAGCCACGAGCGTTTGTTTCTGGGAACGCCAAGATATAGCAGTGCCTCCGATCGTAAAAACGTATCCTGTTTGCGATCGGGCTTTGTGTGGATCTGAAAGATATCCTGCATCTGCAAAACCAACCATTTGACCTTTTGAACTTTTAGGATAAAATAAGCCCAAATCAATGGTCCCTTGGAGGTAACGAAAAACATGTTTAATCCCATTCCAATGTCTTCGAGTTGGAGATGAGCTGAATCTTGCCAAAAGATTCACAGCAAATGATATATCAGGCCGTGTACAATTTGCAAGGTACATCAGCGCTCCAATTGCACTTAGATATGGTACTTCCGGACCAAGTATCTCTTCTTTCTCCTCAGGTGGTCTAAATGGATCACTTTCAATATTAAGTGACCTAACGACCATCGGGGTGCTAAGAGGAGTTGATTTATCCATGTTAAATCGTTTCAACACTCTTTTAGTGTATGTGGATTGATGCACAAATATACCATTTTGTGAATGTTCTATTTGTAGGCCAAGACAATATTGTGTCTGTCCAAGATCTTTCATCTCAAATTCTCCTTTGAGATAGTCTGATGCCTTTTGTATTTCTTTTTGAGTTCCGATAATGTTAAGATCATCAACATATACCGCGATTATTACAAATCCGGATATTGTTTTCTTGATGAAAACACATGGGCATATAGGATCATTCACATATCCTTCTTTTGTTAAATGATCACTGAGACGATTATACCACATACGTCCAGATTGCTTTAACCCATATAATGATCTTTGCAATTTTATTGCACATAACTCTTTAGGTTTGGAACTTAATGCTTCTGGCATTTTAAATCCATCAGGAACTTTCATGTAGATATCAGTATCTAATGATCCATATAGATAAGCTGTAACAACATCCATGAGACGCATCTCTAGATTTTTATCAGCTGCTAGACTCATCAGGAATCTAAATGTAATGGCATCCATAACTGGAGAATACGTTTCTTCATAATCGATTCCAGGTCTTTGAGAAAAACCTTGAGCCACTAGACGAGCTTTGTATCTCGTAATCTCATTTTTCTCATTTCGCTTTCGAACGAAAACCCATTTGTACCCAACTGGTCTCACATCTGCAGGTGTGAGCACAATAGATCCAAATACTTTTCGTTTATTAAGCGAATCAAGTTCAGCTTGTATTGCATTTTTCCATTGTTCCCAATCATGTCTCTTTTGACATTCATAGACAGATTTTGGTTCTGGATCATCGATTTCTTCATTTATTTCACTTGACACAATATATGAGAAAGCATCATCAAGGTCATTTTGTTCATTTCTATTCCATATCCTTTTATTATGGATGTAATTAATAGAAATCTCATGATTATCTTTCGATTCATGATGCTCTGATTCATGATGCTCTGATTCATCAGAATCCTTATCATTTATTTCTTCCAAAATATTTTCTGCTATTTTGGGTGCATCATATATTTCAGCTTTCTTTTGTTTCCTAGGATTCTTATCCTTAGAACCAACAGGTCTACCACGCTTCAGGCGTGTTTTTGGCTCTCGTGTGTCATCCTCCTTTTCTTGTTCATTTGGCATTTTGATACGAGCAGGAGCATTTGCAGCTGGTATATGAGATTTAGTTACCGTCTTGGTATCTACAAATGCATCAGGTAGCTGGTTAGCTATACTCTGTAAATGCATAATTCGTCGAACTTCTAGTTCTGACTCTTTAGTAGGAGGATCAAGATATAACAATGATGGTACACTCCATTTTATATCACTTCCAACATTTTTGTTTTCTCCCCCTAGAACTGGGAATACATTTTCGTCAAAATGACAATCAGCAAAACGTGCTGTAAAGACGTCACCAGTCTGTGGTTCTAGGTATCTTATAATTGATGGGGAATCAAAACCAACATATATTCCCAATCTTCTTTGTGGTCCCATCTTTGTACGTTGTGGTGGTGCTACAGGCACATATACCGCACAACCAAAGATTCTAAAGTGGGAAATGTTTGGTTCTCGACCAAACGCTAATTGTAGTGGGGAATACTTATGGTATGCACTCGGTCTGATCCGAATGAGTGCTTCTGCATGCAAAATGGCATGTCCCCATACAGAGGTTGGAAGTTTTGATCTCATGATCAATGGTCTTGCAATCAATTGCAGACGCTTAATTAAAGATTCAGCCAAACCATTTTGCGTATGAACATGAGCAACCGAATGTTCAACTTCAATTCCCATTACCATACAATAGTCATTGAATGCTTGGGATGTGAATTCACCAGCGTTGTCTAGTCTAACTCTTTTAATAGTATAATCAGGAAACTGTGCTCGCAGTTTGATTATCTGAGTTAGAAATCTCGCAAATGCCACATTTCGAGATGATAATAGACAAACGTGTGACCATCTACTGGATGCGTCAATTAATACCATAAAATAGTGGAATGGTCCACAAGGTGGGTGTATAGGTCCACATATATCGCCTTGAATTCTTTCAAGGAACTTTGGTGATTCTTTATCGATTTTGGTTGGCGATGGCCTTACGATCAATTTTCCTAGAGAACATGCAACACATGTCATTTTATTCCCTTGAGAAATCTCCTGGATTTTCAGTGGATGACCATGTGAACTTTCTATGATTTTACGCATCATTGTAGTTCCTGGGTGGCCAAGGCGATCATGCCATAACGTGAACTCTTCTGGGTTCCGTTCTACTACAAGATTTGATTCGATCTCATCGATATAAGTATGATGTAACCCCGAAGGAAGCTCTGGAAACTTTTCCAATATGTGTTTTCTGCCACATTTCTCAGAAGTTACATACATGTATTTCTTTCCATCCTCAGTTGCAGACTGAGTATCATATCCGTGAAGATATATGTCTTTAAAACTCAACAAATTCCTTTTAGAACTTGGAGAATATAGAGCATTATTTATGGAAAATTTTGTTCCATTCGGTAAAGTAAAGTTTGCTTTACCAGTTCCTTCAATCACGTCTGCAGGACCTGATATTGTATTGACGACAATTCTTGTTGGTTTTATATCAGAGAAATATCTCTTTTGTCTCAGAATAGTGTGCGTTGTTCCACTATCTGGTATGCATATTTCACGAATCCGTTTCTTGGATTTTGCTTCATTAGCATTCTGATCCATTTCTGAAATTGTCATAAATATAAATAAAAGAAAAACATAAAATTCATTCATATAAGGAAACACATAATAATTATACAATAAGATGATGTTAAAAACATCATTATTTGTTTAAAACATGAAATATAATAATTATACATGGTAATACTGAAAACTATTCAATACTCTTATCATAGGCATTTCGATTCTCTTCAGGAGTAATCTAGTCCAGCTCATTAGCGAAGTCGGAGGATTCAAGGTATGAAGTCCCTTCAACATTTTCTGTGAGGTTCACCTCTTTAGCCTTTCCTTTTATGGACTCTTGATATAACTTGCACAAATGTGGGGGAGTACGACAGGTACGGGACCAATGTCCCTTACATCCACATCTGTAACATACAGTCTCACTTTTCTTTGTGGTATCCTCTTCGGTTTCTTTGCCTTTAGGAGGTTGTTCAGATCTAACCCATTTGTTAGATCTAATACTTTTAGGATAGTAAGGCTTTCCACGTTTGTTGTTGAAACGCCGACCACGACCTCGGTTGGTCTGGTTTCTCCTTCCCGAATATTCTACCGCCGTAGCATTCACTTCAGGAAATGCCTTGGCTCCCGTAGGTCGGGAATTATGGTTTTTGATTAGTAACTCATCGTTCTTTTCAGCCAACATGAGTGTTACCATCAATTCAGAAAATTTGGTGTACCCACATTTTCTGTAAATTCGGGATAAGACGTTGTGTTCTTTGTGGAAAGTATTATATGTCTTGTCAAGCATTTCTGCTTCGGTGACAGGGTTACCACAATATTTTAATTGTGCAACTATCCTCAAGATAGTGGAATTGTAATCTCTAACCCTTTGGAAATCCTGAAACCTCAGGGTTTTCCACTCTTCAAGAGCGTGAGGGAGATTGATTTCCTTTTGATTATCGAACCTATCTTTCAAGGCTTGCCATAGTACGGCTGGGTCCTCAACGTCTCCATAGTCGTGAGTTAGATTCTCATCTAAATGCTTCTTCAGGAAGATAATCGCTTCGGCTATATGCTCGGGTGGCGATTTGTTACCGACTTCTATCGTTTCAGTTATCTTTTTTATTACAAGATAAGGTTTCACATTTGTGACCCATCTGACATAATTTTCGCCGGTTACTTTCAGAGCCGGGAACTGGAGTTTCTCGATGTTTGCCATTTGAATTTCTAAAACACAAAATAATAATTTTATTAGAACTTCATAATTTAAAAACCGTTTACATTAATCATACAAGCAATTACAAGGAGAAGCGATGTAAAGAAAATTAAACCGATATTCATCTTAAATTCACTCGGAGTAAATTCTCCAACGAATAAACCATAAATAGAAACACAAATAAAAATGGCACATAAAAACAAAAGTGCGCGAATCATCTTTCTTGAAATGAAAAATCGGAGGAGAGCGATTTGAAATTTTTTGAGAGAAGATGAAATGTTTTGGATGATGAAATGGAGTGAAAATGAGTTGTATTTATAGATGAAAAACACTGTTCATAACCGTTGGAGAAAGGGGAAATTTTTGAAAAAAAAATCTTTGTGACTGTTGGGGTTAAATCGAGTGCACTAAAAATCAGTCTGAAAATATCGCATTAAACGGTCAATCAAATCTATAAAATTTCATAAAAGTAAAAAAATATGACAATAAAATCATGCGACGGCTCAGCCGATCAATGCAGAGTAATAAATAAATTATACGGCGGCTCGGCCGACCAATTAATAATAAACAGAATATAAGGCGGCTCAGCCGACCAATAAATAATAAACAGAATATGAGGCGGCTCTGCCGACCAATAAATAAATTAAATTACTAGTAAATAATATAGGCGGTATTCCGGCCATTATAACATGATATATAAAAAATAGTAGAGGCGGTATACCGACCATTATAACAGGGTATAAATGATACAAATAAATTTTACCGAATCGCAGAGTGATCGTGCTGATAACGTGTTATAAAAAAACTAGAATTTTATTGTATCGAAGAAATTTAAATAAGGGCAAAATTTTATACCCGTATGAGAAGATAACACTGATAGCAAGAGAGGATGTGTTATTAGAAGAAGAAGGAATGGTGTAATTACAATCGATCGAAACGATCGTTTATATAGAAGAGAAATTCACTGTGCAAATAGTGCAGCGGGCCCCATATCTTTTATATTTTTCAACGTTTGCGGCTAATCTTTCATAACAATAACGTCATTTTGATGTTCCATGAACAAGTAAAACAAAATTGAAGAGACCTATTCAACAAGTACTTTAAAGTGATTGGAAGACATGTCCGAATGGGTTGAATCGGATAAGCTTGGTCGAAACATACAAATAATTATACACAAAAAACATCCACCAATATTTTGTTACAAATTCACATGAATACAAATAAAATAAAAACACATTAACGACTTCCAAAACAAGATTTATCCACACAAAGACAAACCATATAAAATAAAAAGAATGAAAATAAGTTTTTTTGGTTCCTTTCAGTTTTTTTTTTTTTTTTTGTTACGTACAAAGATGTTTTCATACAAGAGAAGGCAATCATACCATCTTGAAACGAATCAAGGCTTTGGTGGTTCAGCCACTGGCGCTGGTGTCGTTGTTTCTGGTGCCGTAACCGGAGTTTCAACCACCGCTGGAGCTGGAGCAGCTTCTTCCTTTTTCACTTCTTCGACCACAGGCTTCTTCTCCTCCTCCTTTTCTACTTCAGGTTTCTTCTCCTCAACGACCGCGGTTGCAACGGTCTCTTCTTTCTTAGTCTCTTCAACAATCTCCTTCTCCTTCTCGCCACTTGTTTCTTCGGTTTTGACCGGTTCTTCAGTTTTGGCCGGTTCTTCGGCCTTCACTTCCTCCACAGGTACTTCCCGTGTCTTAACCTCCTCTGGAAGGAACACACATACCTTCTCGAATATGAACGTGACTGGTCCGGAGACATAGCCAGCTCCGAAGCTAGAGGCAGCTTCTTTCACAGCCGTTGATCCGGGGAATTCTGAATTTTACATTTCATAATTACACATATAAGATAAGTAAACTCACTACTTTCATCTAAGATAAAAAATAGGAAAAAAAGAAAAGTGATCCGATCATTAATCAAAACATATTTTTCCAAAAAGATGATGAGATTTGAGCTAACGTTTTTGAATTAGTGAAAATATGACGAAACCATACGATACCCGCTAGTTGTTCAATATAATAAGAAAAATATTGTAATACTAGGTGTTTTGCTCGCACATGCGGATATAATTTTTTTACGGGCAAATTTTGTATAGATACTTATTAATAAATTTACTATTTATAAATTAAAAATAAATTTATATTATTTTAAGTTGATAAAAAATTTATACTATTTTATGAATCTTCCAATTTCTTAATTTTCACTTTTATTGATTAAAAAAATATTTTGGGATAACAATATTAATATTTTTATTTTGAAATATGTTGCTATCTTTAACCAGTTTTTATTATATTAATTTATAAACAATTATCAAATTAAATAAACAAATATATAACTATTTATATAAAGTGATGTTATTAAACCAAATTTTTGGAATTACCAAAACCTACAAAATCTCAAAATAAATCAAAATCACAAGAATGTTAAAATGAACCCAAATTTACATATTATATTAATCAAAGTAAATAAAACTATTGATATATGTATAATTATATTGTGAAATACATCCCATAATAAATGAATAAGCATTCAAACAGACCAACCTTGTGGACAAACAAAACACTAATATGTAATATATAATAAAATAACTTTTCAATGTAAATAAAACTATTGATATATGTATAATTATATTGTGAAATATCTATATGCTGTAGTCAATCTCTGTTTTTCCTTTAAAATATAAATTGTAATTTTCCTATAAAATAGTACTTTTATTATAAAATCATATTTTTTCATTTTCAAAAGGTCTTTTAACTTTCACACTTTAATAATTATAGCTAAAACAAATCATTTTGGAAAATACAGGTTTTATTTAAAAAAATAGAATCACATTTTTCTTTACATAATAGTCTTTTAAATATATTTTAATTTAAACAAAGTTATAGTTATGTGAATTCTTGAAAATAAAAAATTTAAATAGAGTAAATTTTAAAATTATATAAATATAAGGTACTTGTTGTAAATAAAATTAGTATTTGGAAAATATTCTATTTTGGAGGCAGATAATATGAATTTTTTTAAAAAAATATAATTCCATTTCCAATAATATATATATAAATAAAAAACGGATAAATATTAATTTTTTTACTTAAATAAAAAATAAATTTTATTCTTACAATAATAAGAATAAAAATGAAAATACAGCGACAAAAAATCATGTTAACAAACAAATATAAATCAAATTTAGTGTTGCTTATATACTTCTTTGTTGTATTTTAATACTAAAATAAATTTAATAATTTAGAAAAATGGCATGACATATTAAGTTTTCAAACAAATAAAAATAAAATTTTAGTTATTTTTTATGAACCTATTTTAATATTTTAGTATAATGATAAATCTAATTATTATATGTGTATATATACTATTAAGTATAAAAATTAAAGAATAAGAAAAAAGGTGTAGATAAACATAAAATAAAGATATGAAATTATCTTTTCTTTTTTTAACAGGTTTTCCATTTATTTTGAGATAATCTTTTAATATTAATTTGTAATTAGTTAAATAACGAAAATAAATAGAGATTCAACCTAAAACTATGGTGAACATGACAAATAAGCAAATTCACTTCTCCGATAATAGTATAGATAACATTTCAGTTTATTAGAGATATACACAACTTCACACAAAGAAAAGAGAGATATACACAACTAGAAGATTTACATATCTTACTATATATATATATATATATATATATATATATATCTACTATGAATGAGTTAAGCTCGAGATATACTTATGTATAAGAATATAAGATGTAGGATAGGAATCCAAAGTTTCTGCTAGCAAATATTTGATTATAATCAATAATTTTATATATAAGACAAGACAGAAAAAGAAGACAAGCAAATATTGTTGTCAGGGTATTTATAATAGGCACATGATAAAGCGTATACGTAATTGAACCATTACCTATGCCGACAAGAGCCTCGAGATACTTCAGCACAGCCGCTGAGTTTTTCTTCAAACCAGCCTCCTTAGGGTCTCTCACCAAAGCCTGCCCGTTTTAATTTTAAGTTTAATTAATAACACAATCATAGTAAATGGGGTTTAAAAACTTAACTATATCTTAAATTAAATAAGATAGGGACCTTGACTTCAGCAGACGTGGCCTCATAGGTCTCCACGACCTTTGGTTGGAGTTCTGTCTTTTTCTCCTCAATTTCCTTGTTGATTGTTTCCTGTCATACATACACCATTGATCATCATACGTGCCCATTTAGCAAACACATAAAAATGAAATTTCCTAACTATTAGCACCAATAAATATCGCTTGAGTCGATAATTATTGCATGACAAAAAAAACCTGAAGTACGAAAGTCCAATAAATACGTGCTAATTATTTTTATTTTCCTTTTCTGTTCAGGAATCAAACAAAACTATTAAATAAACACCTATCATACAGATACAGCAAATAAACTTATGAGCATATCAATATATTATAGATTTATGATAAAATAATGGCGTCTCATGGGACCTATAGCTACATAGTTAGCATAAATTACAATTAAGTAGATAATTATATATACCTTAGACTCATCAAAGGTCTTGCAAGCTTCAGCAGCAGCAGCCTTCTTTGCACTATTCTTCTCGAATATCTTCTTGAACCTTGGAACGACCTTCGAATTCCAGTAACCCATTTTTGTTATTTAATTTAAATTCACCGTCTCAACGCGAACGATTCTGTAAAAAAAAAGCAAGAAAATAAATGTTATAGTACGCCCACGTTGCTTATCTGTCATGTGTCTATAGTACATATCTACTGGTGAGTAAAAACAAAAGTACATATCTAATGTTCTACAAAACGACAAACCCCAAGAACACCAAATAAAGAAGAAAACATATTTTGTTAATTTTCAACAGTAATTCTTCAATAAAGTCTAAACTAAATTATGAAGATATATGTTTATGGTAATAGTGTTTTTGATTGACACACATAATCTAAACCTAGATGCTATAATCTCCTTGTCCCCGCAGATTCTTATGCTTGCCTTAACTGTGTTTGTTTTCTTTCTTTTTTGAATCAAAACCTAAGCTAATCAAGGCAACTGTGAGTTTCACAATGAAAGATGAACTTGTCATATATATGTTTGACGTAGAACAATTAAGCACAAAAACATGATATATATATATATATACTATATGTGTATCATGTCTCTATATGATCATTAACTTTGTTTATCCACATAACATGGGGATAATATATACCGAACAAACCCTATAAGTAAAACAGAGTTCTTAATATGAGCAACAAATTTTACATATTCAATCGAGACGCTATATATATAACTATGAGTTTGGTAAAGAGACTTACTTGAGATGATAAATCTCTTTGAAGATCCTCTTCTTTTCTTTTCTGAAACACACAAAACTGATTAATTGTCTCTCTGAATTTAAGAAACACTTACGCGTCATATAGACAGGTTTCTCTTCAATTCACCCCTTGGCTTCCTTATTAATTACGATTCTTGCCCTCCCTCTTTTCTCGTATTACCCCTCTCGCCTCGTTGGAGTCTTAACCGTTTTCGTCTCTTCGCGGGCAAATTTCGGTTAACACTTTCTCATTCAATCAAACAAACATTAAACCGAGAAAACCACTATTGAATCATCAAACCATGGTTTTACTCGACTGCTGAGCACAAAACCGGTAAATATTTGACCATACGCCCTGAAGCGGATGCGTGAATGAAAACCGGATTAATCGGTATTACTGTGATTTTAGTCCTGGTTTTCTTCGATAACCGAAAAGGGTCAATGACAGCAGCGCAGGTAACAAACAGAATAACGGTCTAACAGAGGAGATGAAAAGGGCAAATAGGTAATTTCAGAACAAAATTTGCCAGCTGGCGGTCACATCAATTAGAGTTGGCAAATATCAAAGTAGGACCCGCACCAATCGGATTGTTAATTCTGGATGGTGATCTGTAGGTGTAACATATACGCATCTTATGATTCTTATCTAATATATACAAAAATTCATATTATATAATGTATATTATTCTGTTTAAGACATCAGACCTTATATTATTCTGTTTTGATTATTCCATTGATGTTAATGTCATACTTTGAGTTGGATTATGATTATCCTCGAAATCTGAAAATGTAGTTTGGACTTTTAATTTGTGTAATATATATATTATAAACCTAAAATATATATAAGAAATTTAAAGGGATTTTCTTAGATCTTTTTATTTTATTTTAAAGTTTTAGACCCTATTGGTTGACCAAAGGATAAAAATTGAAAACATAATCCAAAATCTTCGAACATGCATCTTTTTGATGAAGGATACATTTTTGGTAAACCCATACTTTGACCAATACCAAGAATATCTGGCTCCAAAACGCAAATGTTGACCGATATGAATTTTCTATATGCAAGTATTTTTTGGATTTATTTAGAGTCAAGCACATTGTGTTGCTATACTTGAACTCTCTAGAGAGATAAACGAAAAACTTTGAAGAATAATAATCAGCTTTCGTATCCTTCTAATGAAGGATGTATACCAAATCCAAATGTTAATTGAAAGTAAGGTGACCACACCTGTTGGCGTGAAAAAACTGAGTTGATATATTAAAACTATGGGTTTATTTATTGTTTTAGAAACAGAATAAACAAAATAAGTAAATTCACTGAAAAAAGAAAATAAAAGAAAAAACAATTCACATGGCCTAGCTGTTTGAAAGAAATTAGGCTGTCTAAAAACAAAATTAATATAATGAAAATGATTAGAGATAATTATGGTAGAAGACAGACATCCCACCCTCAATATCTATAATAAACTATGAAATCTCAAACACAAACATGGTTTACACTCCTAAATCTTAATCCTTCCCATTTAACTAAATATAAATAAGAAATAGCGAACCTCAATGGTTCAAATTATTTCCTTACAAAGAATTCACCTTTTTTTAAAGTCAGAAAATGATTCGCTAACATCATGTAAACTAATTTTCTTCTTCTTATATATATATTTGTAAGAGTCCTTTTTCGAAAAAAATAGTTTACATGATTTATATGTTTTGTTTTTTGAGGAACTATATATTGTTTTTTTTTTTTTTTGAACACAAACTATATATTGTTTTTAAGAATACAAATTATAAGGTTTTTGAAATGGTCATAGAATGGTGGCATGATGACAGTATACATGCACATGGGTTGCCTTCATTATCAGTTGTCTTTGATGAACAAAACAATGGACAACCATCCGTTATAAAATATCATTCATTTCATCATTTTTTCATATTTGCAGTCATGTATAACACATTTTCGTAGACATATTTCGGTGTGAGCCTATTGTTTTGTTCATCTACAATCTATATATATATAAGAAAGGTTTCCTTCCATCCTAGGCCATCTATATAAGATTTCGTGTAACTAATTTGGAATCTGTAGTGGCGACACGTATCACGGTCAATCAAAAGTCAGTGTTTCATTAATTCTTGAATTTAATGGGTTTTATGTATTTACAACGGTTCAAATATATCTTCTCTAAAAAACGGTATACGAAACTTAGGGAAAGTGACCGTCGAGCAACAATTCCCGTTCAGTCAACTGTCAATAGAAATCCAACGGTTTCACCGGTGACGAACGATTCCGATCAATATCAGTCGGAAGCCGAATAGACTTCTTTAATCTGAAGCCGTTACGAAAATTAACTTGGTTCATGCATCTTCATTAACATTCACATTAATACCTACTCTCTACCTCTCACAAGTTCTCATATTCAATGAATCTCTTCATTCATTCCTTTGTGTTAATCCTCCATTATAAATATGAATGTTTTCTTCCAAAAAAATCATCAGTTTATTTCTCTTAATAAACAACACAAAAAGGTAATGAAATTTTTTTTGTTAAGCTCATCGTTGTACTTGACGGATTGTGACAGAAAAATGATAAGAAACAGAAAAAATAAGATGAGAAACAGAATAAACAGAGAAGAAGAGAAAAGAGGAATACGATAGAAGAGGGGAGATAACTTTTTTTAGTGAACTTTTTTTTTAAAAGATCTATTTATCTTTAGTTCATAATAATTTCCAACATCTTGGTGTTGATTTTTCATTACTGTGGCTCCCTAAAAGGTCGTTGGCCCTGATCTCAAGGATACAACAGTTAGTCCTGACACTTATGGATATAGAATCATGTGTAAGTATGCATGATTGTGATTTGTGAGTATATTTCAATTACATCTTTTACATACCGACTACTGGATTGTGAATTCTATTTAACTTGGCTGCTTCTGTGTCTCTAAAATTGGCTGAGTTTTGATATATACATATAATGAAGTTTTCTTATTATACTTCCAAGTTTGAGTCTGCATATATCACAATAAAATAAAAACGGTGGACAAATTAGCTGAGTGTGGAATACTAAACATGTTCTTACATTAAATTGAAGTGTTGTAGTTTTGTCCAAACACTAACTTATGCCTTATTTAGAACACTCACTTCCCATAACATATGTACTCTCTTCTCGGCAAATGACACCTGCTAACCTAATAAAAAAACAATCACATCGTTGACACATTTGAAAAAAATTCGTCCAACCGCACCTCCTATTTCGGATAAAAATAACTAGAACTAATACGATATGAAAAACAATAGTTTCAAATATATATAAATATATATATATATATATATGAAAAAATTTCATTGGACATCAACCTAAAATAATATTTTAGCACATAATTAATAATATAATATCAAAGACATAAATTTTAAAAATATTCATAAGAAAAAATATAATCTAATATTTTTGTATTAAAAATTATTTTACTTATTATCAAAATTATCATAATTATAGTAGAATAAACAAAAAAAATATGTAAAACTATTATGTATTCATGAACATTTTAATATTAAGATGATCATGATCTATAACAAGAATAACAAAACATACACAATAAAGTTAATATCACCTTAAATTTTAAGTAAGCTAAACATTTTGAAATACTCTTTAAATGATATATTTATGTATTTTTGGTTCCCGTAGCGTAGAGAGAGAGAGAGAGAGAGAGAGAGAAATTATGCTAATAGTAAAAAATAGTTTTTTTATTAATTTTAAATTAAGAAAATAATATATCTCATATACATCTCTTGCAAATGTAAAACTAAAACATAAACCTCTAATCATATAAAAAATAATAATCTTGATTACAAGTAAATTATAACCCTAGTTACTAATATAAATATTTACTCCGGTGTAGCAATATACTGTGTCGTGTAGAAATGAACGAGATGTGTGGATATTTCTTAGTTTTACAGATAATGTTAGGTTAATGTTAGTGATCATCTTTTCTCGAGAGTTTTCCCGCAGATGGAAGATCATTAGTTTGCATGAATACTATGTTACATCTGGAAAGCTAGGAATAATAAAGTTTTCAGTAATCTTGATATGGATCCTATGGATACGCTTAAATTGGCAGAAACAAAATCAACACTGTGAGCTGAGACACAAATATTGAATGAACAGAGGACAATACCACAAATAGTGGATACGATCCTGCCGTCAATTCTAGGAAGATGGTGTTTTACAAATGGCTCATGGAAAGAGGGTGATATCTTTTCAGGACAAGGTTGGTTCAACACCTTAGAAGTATTTGATGGATTGTTGGGGGCGAGGAATGCTAGGGCTAGTCTCTCTCCCCTTCGGGCGTAGATGGAAGCGCTACTCTGGACAATGGAATGTATGAGGAATTTACGTCAATTTCAGGTTACGTTTGCAACGGATTGTTCTCAATTGGTGGAGATGGTTTCGAAACCAGAAAAATGACCAGCTTTTGCAAATTATTTAGAAGATGCCAAGATCCTGAAAGAGAGTTTTACACGATCAGAGATTATCTATGTACCAAAGACGCAAAATTCAAAGGCTGATAGACTAGCACGCAGTGTTAAGAAGCAACCGTCTTTTGTTGTTCACATGGATGCAGATGACCCGGTTTGGTTTACAGACTCAGTATGAATATGTATACGTTGATGACAAAAAAAACCATTATGATCATATATATATTTCAAATAAACATGAATATTTCTGTCTATTTCCTTATTATTATTTAAAAATATCTTTAGTATTTTTTATTTTAAAAATAATTTTATAATTTAAAAAAATACAATTGTCTTTAGTTTAAAAATGTAAAACAACACATGGAAATACAATAACATTCACTGGATTAGTCAGAAGACACTTATTGCTGAGTAGGAAGTGATTAATCAGTGCAATAATACATGAATTGTCTGCAAGGTACAACGAAAACAAAAGACTAGGGAGACTGAAATCTATGGGATGCCCAAATAGAGACTTATGAACAAAGAAGAAAGCTATTCATAGTTCCTCATACAATGGCAATCTACCAGATTTTGTGCTTGGATCACGAATTTGATGAAAAAATCAATGTTAATTAATACCAGGGATTCAATAAATCACACGTACGGAAGATATAGTGGTGTGTATAACTATAACTTTCATCAAGTTGTAGATTATATACGATCGTGGGGAACGCAGTGTTGTATATAACACACACCTTGGTAGAGCCGAAGACACAAAACCTTTACCAACTAGAAATCTTTCAAGCCATCCTTCACAACCGTGAACTGTTATTCTAGCAACGTAAAATTTGTGTTGTAACAATCGTGAGAAGAAACAGATGCGGAAACAGATGAATAAAAACGATGTAACAACGACACAGAGATTTAACGTGGTTCACCAACTTGGCTACGTCCACGGGCAAAGAGAGATCTTATTATTGGAGGCGATATTGAGTTTACAGAGTGCAAGTTTAGGGTTACTTCGAATACAAGATATATATAGTAATATCTCGCATCTAAAACCCTAGACTAAACGGACTCATGGGCTTAAGCCCACGATCAGATGTAACATCCATAATATCAGATGTAACATCCATAATAACTTGATGCAACGCTCCTGATGCAACCGAGTCGGTATGATGTATATGATGTAACATCCATCGCCTAGATGTAACATCCAGATTCAAGGCATATCAACAATTTGCAAGTATATAAAAACAAAAAAATTGCAAGTATACTATATTGAAGCATGAAGCATTTCTCGACTGTAAAATGAGGATTGCCATGTAACTTCATAATTAAGGATTTATAATTATCACTTCGTTTGTCTCTGTTTCCATTTATCAGATTTCAACTCGTTTTGGATTTTCTATTCCAACACTTAATTTCTGCCAAGTATGTATATTTTTTTTCTAAATAGAAGTCGGATTAAGAAAAGAAATAAACCACATGTTATCATAAGACGAATCAAGACACTCGCACATTGGGAATAAATAAAACTGAACCAGTGTTTGGTTATCCTAGAACGTGGGGTTGTTCAGGCCCATGGACTCTTTATTGTGGGCGTTGAAAGAGCAGCCCGTAATGTAGGTGTCTATCTTCTTCTAGTGCATTGGTTGAGATTCTTTAGATATGAATTTAATTCGGTCATGAAGATTGGGAGCCATGAAAATAATAATATTAGGTTACAATATCTTATATATTTTTGATATTCTGCAGAAAGACACTCTATTCAGGTCAGTCCCTTCTATAAAGCCAATGAAGCATTGGTCACAATAAATTACATGTACCTTAGATGGTAAAAACAAGAGTAGTTATTTTGGCCTCTAGTTCGGACCAGACCGCAACCAGTTTTATACTCCCTCTGTTTTATTTTAATTGTATTTTTAGAATTATATACATAGATTAAAAAACATTTAATTTTATATATTTACTAAATAAAAACATCATTACTGATACACCTAACTATATTTCAACCAATAGAAAAATAGATGGTAATATAGAGTTAATAAATTTTGCATTGAAATGATAAAACAACACTTATTTTGAAATAAAAATTTTATTTTACAACGATAATTAAACTAAAACGGAATAAGTATATATTTTTCATGGTAATTTTTGTAAAGGGCCACATTATTTGAAGATTCATAAATCTTTGGGACGGCCATGACTCTTTTGGCTCAATGATTGAGCATAAAGTTGTGCGTATAATAACTACAGAAGGTGGTTGTGAAAAGTACATCGGAATTCAATAACAGTATGGGCGAGGAAGAAGAAATGTTTTATCTAAGATGTTTTCTTGAAACTATAACAAGTTGTAATTTTTTTTCTATCTAAGATGTTGTAGAACGGGTTACGGGTGAAGGCGAAAACAATGGGCTGTGTTGGGCGGAGGCAGGGTACTACTAGTGGGGTCAGCTGACCCCATATTTTTTAAAAAATGTTTGTTTTCTTTAAGAAAAAAATTATGGACCCCACTAAAAATAAAAAATTGTTCCCGCCAATTTTTTTTTATCCCAGTACTAAAAGTTTCTGTGTGTAATATGTTTTTTTTTCGGGAAGAATTAGGCAAATACCCTTAGAACAGATTCAAATTAGAGGTTTGCCATCTGATTGACATATAAGACACAGTCAACACATTTTGATTTTTCCTTGGATGAAAATGTCCTTACGTTTGATGCCCTTTTCAGCGATGGACAGAAGAGTTAGAGAAGTAAAAATTCTCTGACAGATTTGTTAGAAGATTGCATATGCTGTTTGGACTGTTGTAAACCACTCATTTTCTTGGATTTTGTGTTGATACAAGAGAGTGCATCTCACACATATGTTAACCATAAGGGAATTTAGCAGAATCATATTCATATACATACATGACAAATAGACTAGCATGTGGTCAGACAATTTTACATAAATAAGAATTTAATTATAAATTTTAAATTCTCTCAACTAAATGAATTATCATATCGCTAACAAATCATATAACATCAAATTATATAGTTATCAGATAATAGTTATGTTATGAAATTGAAATCACTCATGAATTTATACAAAATGTTATAATTTATCTAAATCAGAAATAATAATTGATTGCAAGATCTCAACATCTTTGAAATCTACAATTCGTTCTAAATTTTAATATTAGTGTTAAATTAATTGTTAGTGGTTAACTTATTTGTTAGAAACTACACTTATGAAATAACCTTGTTTGTTGTAGATACATAATTTTTTAGATGATACATGTTTTGTTAATTGATACATTGTTTGATAGATAATTTGTTAATTAATATATTGTTTATTATATGTTCTCTTAGATGATACTTAACAACAATATATCAAAAAACATGTAGTATATTAAAATAATAATACACATTGATACACTATCTTTTCTCTTACACTTTTTCATTCTCTTTCCTCTTTTATTTCCTATTTCTCAATTCTTTTTCCTCCTATTTTTTTATATCTTATCATTGCCACCATTTTTCAAAAATTTTAATCTTCTCCTTTACTCAATCATCGATATCAAACGTCGTGTCACCCAACAAAACATATACTGCATAACAAACATGTATAAGATAAAATATCATTTAACAAACGACATATTTACTCACACTAAGTATCAATCCATTTGTCAGCAAAACAGACCAATAATCAAAAAATGTATAAGCTCGCAAACTATTTACCAAAACATTTATCAGCTACACCAATCATGTATCAATTAAAGACAAGTTTTTTTGTATCAACTAACAAAATATGTAGCATTGTATCAAATCATTTGCCAGATAACAAACGATTTATAAAACAATATACCAGATAACAAATTTTGGACCAATTTCAATTTTAGAACAATCAAAGTGAAAAATAGCATCAAACTTATAACATAAAATATTACAAATAGAAAATAATAACTTTAAGAGAGAAATTCAAAAAAAAAAATAGTTGTGGATTGATAGGAAAAGGAAATGAGATTGATTTTGATTTAGCGACGGTAGCGTCGAAGATGGCATAGGTTGATGTTCTTCGAGCGCTTGCGCACTGGCTCCGGCGACAAAACTCAAGAGGAATATCTGATTGGAAGATTGGAAGTCGTGTAAAGTAAGAAGGGAGAGAGTTAGAATCTAAGATAAGAAGAGAGAGGGAGAAAGGTAGTAGACCGACAAACACAACTAACATACTGACACAACTAGTAGGCTGACACAACTAGAAACCTATCAGAAAGGTTAAAATCGAAACAAAAATATTTCATTCATCTCATGGGTACTTTGCTAAGGATTTTTTATAGGCATAGAAGCCAATTTTCTCTTTTTTTTCCACCAAGTGGGGATTTATATTATTTATGAAAGATGTTATAAGATCCAAAACATGTTTTGAAAGCTTTGCTAGTTTAAGGCGTTAAACAGGCCGCGTGACCTAATAAAAGCCATTGGAGATATTTCAAACGAAAACTATTTTTTCGTTTCTTTTTTTCTATTTTTTGTTAATTTATATTTGTGATATTTCTAATAGAAATGCTCTAATGTATAAGGAAAATAAGTATGATACAAATGGCTTAAGTCATTGTAAGGCGTCAGCTTTATAGATCTTGGTAAAATAAAGTACATGAAAATGATCTTAATCACGAAGCTCTCATGACCGGTAAAAAAGAAATTGATTTAGATCTCATTGCAGATGGGGTGGCCATAACGGAGAAACTGGAATGCGTGGAGGGCACAGCAAGATTTGTTGCCAATATTCATACCAGTACGTTTTGCATGGAGATTACATTTGTAACCTAAGCACCAAGTTCTTACATCACTTTCTTATACGAGCATTCATCTTCTGCGACCAATACCATGCATATGCATGCACCATCTCCACCTCCAGTCATCTTTATAGCCATATGCCGCGTGTCCTGTATGGTTCTCTTCCACGGTTCCACCCAAACTCACTCCTAGACTTAGTGTGGACTTTATGTGAATTTGATTCTTTTTTTTTTCACTGATGTGAATTTGATTCTAAACTCCATTAATTAGTTGAGTACAAAAATTAAGAGTTATTCTTGTAATAGTACTTGTTTTCTAATTGCAAACGGATGATATTTGATCACAAATACACTCATAATTTTGTGATCTTGAAAGAAGTATTATATCTACGAAATGGATGTGGTATTGTCCTTGAATCTTTCTGTGGGGTTGATTGGTGAACCCATCATCCACAAATGTGAGAGTATTTACTTTAGGGAACGAAAACAATAAATATTTATTGGTAAGTGTGCTTCTCGTCACTTGTGCTCAGAGACATTTATACACAGAAACATTATGTCTTCCTCTCTCTTGCTTTGAGAGACACATTATGCGGTTAGGACACATTGTCCATACAACTATCTTTTTGTGGATGGATTTACCCCTACTTTGAGTGAAAAGGAAAATCTGTTCCTTTTAAAGGAAAAACTACATGGTCAATTGGATTTGGTAACACAGTAACTAACTTATACTAGATTTTGGTTTGAGTGACTAAATGAATGTAACTTAGTTAATGGTCTGACCGATGAGTTGCATTTTTTTGTATTTTTCTTAATATGTTTTTATTATTTTTATAAGTTCAACTCTCGTTCCTTTGTTTGATTATTTTTCAAATATTAAAGTATATAAATTAAAAAATTTGACATAACAAATTCTAACTTTTTATCTTCTACATTTTAACATCCATTAACATATATTTTAACCATTTGACGTTAGATTTTTGGATTAAGTGGACAAATAAAATATGGACATCTATATTGTGGATAGAAAAAAAAAAGTGGATTCATAAGTTGTGAACACGTAAATTACAAATGAGTTGTAGAAACAAGAATTATGGACAAGCAGACTAAAATCTATTTAATTATCTTTTTACTTGTTATATGTACATAAATATAGTAGAAAGGTTAAGTAAATATGAAAAGTCATTGAGCACAATCAATAGAACATTTATGGACAGAAAAATGTGGACGCAAGAAACGTGGACACTTATCAGATACTTATGGATGGATATGTATGGACGCAATGCTTGTGGCTACGGTGAACAGTTGACAGGGAATAAACTATTCTTCTCCGTTCTCTGCTAATTTTAGAACAAAGAGACGAAAGTTGAGATATATCCTTAGAAACAAAACAAAGCTAAAATGGTTCGATTTTGAAGCAGAAATTGCACCTTGCATATCAAGTGTTTGTGGACACGAAAAGTTGTGGACGAGTTAGATATGAACATACACATTGTGGATGGTAAAATTATGGACACGGAAAAATGTGGACACATGAATCAAGGTTTTGTGTATGAAGATCTTGTGGATGAGGTCTTATGTTCAAGGTTTTGTGGATGAAGATCCGGCAGCCACCTCCACCAACCACCACCATTGTATTCATACTCACATCTTCCACTATCGCCTCCACAACCATCACCGCCTCCACTGCGGTATCCACCGCTTCTTCCATCATGCTCTCCACCGCCACCGCCATCATTTCCACGGGACTGAGCCTCGAGAAAGGGGTTCATTTTCTCAAGATGCAAAAGTTAGGGTTTGGACCGAGAAGACAGAGTCAAGTAATTGTTTTAAGAAGCGGGATCTAACCTTCCATTTGGAGTTAATCTGTGAATCACAAAGAACAGAGTTTCGAGGTCGAGAAACAGAGATCGAGATGTCGATTTCGATTTCGGGGAAAAAGAAGACGTCGAGATTTAGGGAGAAAGAAGACCTCTACAGAAGAGAAAGGGGTTCATAGTCCGATCGTGCTCCTCCATAAGACAGGCACGTTCACCACGTCTTCGAACATATCTCAAAACGAGTATTGATGAAGGTGTTGATGAATATTTTAGAAAGATTAGGATGAGCAATTCTAACATTAAGGAAGCTATTGGTGATGTTGCTGAAGGAATTGAGTTTATATTCCGAGTTTATTGGGTTTGAATTGAAAGCGAATGCAGAGATTCAATGGAAAAGAGAAAAAGAAAAAAAGATAAATTTCACGTAAAAAATAAATTTTTGAAAATCAGAAAGAATAAAAAGATATGTTTAGTTATCATGTACGAAGGATTTGAGAGTTGGCAATTAGAATTTGTAAGGGAAAAAAGGTTGGTCAGTTCTCAGTTCTCTTTAGTTAAAGGATATTAAAGTCTTTCTCTCATCAAAAAGTTTGTGCCAAGTGCAATGTGTCCTATAATGAAATTAGAAATTCAAAATGTGTCTCTAGGTGTAAATTTTTCATCATGTTTTCGTTACATAAATTCTAAACACTAAAAGAAATTATTTTATTATGCCGTTTAGTTACAAAAGTAGTTACAAAAGTAGTCATGTTAACTTTTGTAACGAAGGAGGCATTATAATCTTACTTAACCGTTTATTACGACTCTATGACTAGGCAGTCACACCTTTACTTAACCATTTGTTTATAGAGCAAAGGGGTATTATAATGAAGGTTTTTTTTACTAAGGTTTTATAATGATTAGTACTGCATAATATCTTAAATGGAGAGATTTAAAAAGTTGTCCCAGTATTATCAGTTTTCAATGTTCCAACAAAAGTCTTACCATTTTGTTTTTCAACCATTTTCTTCTCCATTTTCTTATCATCGTGGCCCAATATTTTTTTCATTCTATATATATTTTTCACAGTATTATTATTTTATCTCTACTATATAAAATGAACTAAATTGAAGCAATTCTAGGTGTACCACTTAGGACAAAATATTCATAACCAATCATTTGTCAATGTCATTAAGGATGTTAAGCTGTTGGGCCACGAAGATGTGCTACGGAATAAACACATTAATTTTAATGACCAGTTTGTTTTACTTTCCTATTCCTCTAACCTAAGTTGTCACGACATCTACAGACCCTCCAAAACTCATCGTCTTCCCATCTCCTCTGTATAACGCCTGCGACGGCAACAATGATGAATCAAAGCTATCCTCCAGACAAATCGGCGTGTAACTCTCCACATCCCTCCTCTTACTCAATGATATCAATGCCTCTTAAAGATCCATTAATTAATCACTTAAATGAAACGCATCACATCTCTCTCCTTTCCCTATTGAGACTATATATATATCCCAACCCAACAATCTCTTCCTCAGCAAACGCATCCCAGCACTATGGCAAATCAAACGGCAGTCGCCACCGTGCAATACAAGCCATTCTCCACTTTTGTTTCAGCGGGACCAGGAGATTCCAAGTTGATGTTTAGGCTAATTCATTTCTGGGAAACTTGCAATAATTCCAAAGTAGGCATCCTTATCGGAACCAAGTACGTGACAATCGATTTCTTTAATGATCATCATCCACATCGGCTCTCTCATGTTCCTTGTTCCCACTACATTCTTAGAGTTCCCTGCTGGCAAGTTCTACCGAAAATTCAGTGAAACATGTAGTAGGCACTCACTTATCTTTTTCCTCCATTTAAACCATGATTAACTCTACGTTCAGATTCTCATTTCTTAAATAGATAAAGACACCTACTTAAGCTTGATTTAAAGATAGATGAAGTCTCTAAAACTGATAGGAATCAAAGGTTCGTAAGTTTCTAATCTTCTTATGACATCTACGTTTTGATGTTGCTTAGGATGGTTATCTCTCAAAAAGACATGATTGCTTACCACGAACATGCCGGAGAAGCCTCAAATTCACATCCGCCTATGCTCGATGCAGTGTCAAATGAGTTCTGGGAACATAAAATTGTGAGGAAGAGCAATGGAACGGATATCTACAGACTACAGAGGAACGTTAAGAAACGGGACATGTTAGGTTTATATAAAGATGGTTTCGAAGGAGAAAAGGCGTGTGTTTTTAAGCTAAGACACAAGAATTTGTTAAGATTTTTAGCAGTAACTTGATCGCTTTGGTTACAGAATCGACCGGTGGAGATAATATTAGAGACTTAAGCTCAATTCTTCATTGGCTTCGTCATGGAGAAGAAGATTAGGAGTGGTTATAGGAGTTGTAGAAGGTATGTTTTATCTATTCGAACAATGGCCTGAGATTATATTTGATCTGAATGCAAGTAATGTTTTGTTACCGATGATGATCAAGAACCATTGATTTCTCAATTCAAGATTGGAGATGAAACCTACTCATCAAGTAATAATGGCTCTTTCTTCGAAAATATAAAATACAAAAATTTCAAGTTACGTGTGTTTTTGTTTGTATTATCATCTACAGATATATTTAACTTTGGATTGTTTATCTTGGAAAGGATTAGAAATCTAAAACCTGGCGAGGAACAAGAAGATCCAGAAAGGAGGTATGTTGAGTAAATAAGAGTTTATGGTCGGATAACTTAAAGAGAGAGTAGTTGATGAGAATATGAAGATTGAAGAGAGAACGTTGGGGAAAATTAAGCAAGTAATTACACTTGGACTTATGTTCACTGACAAATCCCCGTCAAACCAAATCAAGCTTCTACGCAGATTTATGACATGGTGTTTCTTCGTATGAATCTAGCTCAAGGCATCAATCAGATATGTAATTAGGTTGTGTGTATTGAAGAATTGAAGCTTTACTCTTTTGTTTTGATTTTAATAGATAAGATAGTTCTGTTACGATTTCAAGACATATTTTGTATACAACCAATAAAATTGCACCTTACTTTTTAGGTAAGATTTGCACGTACACAAATAAACATATATGTTAGCTGGTTTATTATCAGTCACCATTTTCAGTCCAATGTAATCTCTTTTATATAATTAATAGGCAAAATCATCTATGGATATGTAAAGGGTTCTAACGAGTCATCTAATGAATCTAAGATTATAGGAAAACATGGATGAGCTGACATGATGAAGAGTTTTACTCAAGTTTGCGGGATCAAAACTTTTTCTAAAAAACACACGTACGTATTATTTGTATAACTAGGTAATAAAAATATGAAAATAATGTCAGCATACAAAAACAAATGCTGTAAAATTCCAAGATAAAAAAATTTATATTAATATGCCTATGATCAATAAACAAAACTTTTAATAAAAAAATAATAAAATTTGTACGTATACAAGAGAAAACAACAAAACATACATTTAATCATTAAAAGTCATGAATTTGAATAGTATTGTTTTAACATGAAAATTCAAATATTGGAACAACACAACATATATACACTCACCAAATATAATACTATATATTACTATGAACTGAAAACCAATCAAACAAATCTGTTAACTATGAGCAATAAATCAATCAATTTAATATTGTCAAAAAATCACAATTAAAATCAACCAATTCTTAGCCATATTTATGATTTTTGGTATAAAATAATGTAAATTAAACTTTAAATATTTTTTTAAAAAAATTAAATTTAAAATTTATTAGATATTATCCGCGCGTAGCACGGAAAAGAAATCTAGTATATATAAAAGCCCCAAATATCCGTTTGTGTACCGACGCTCTGATTGCGCTGACCATCTATAAATAGACAATTTTCACGACTTCCTCTCTTTCCACTTCTGTCTCTGTCTCTGTCTCTGTCTCTCTCTCTAATATGGGATCTCAAACTGATTTGGATCATGAAAGCGGTCGCAAGTTTAAAATGTTGCAACCCTCTCAATGGACTGATTACTTCCTCTACTTCCCAGTCGATGAATTTGTGAGTCTATTTACTATTATCAATATATATGCGGTTACGTAAGAATATACACACGTGTCTGTGAAAAATAAAACATTAGAAAGAGTGTATGATCTATTTATTTTGTTGCAAAACTGGATGAAAACAATGTGATGCAGCGCATCTATGGATTTCGAAAGAGACACTAGCCGTTGCTGATTAACTTGACGCAAGTTAAGTCATGTTTATCTTTTAGTTTTGATTTTATTTTGTAAAGGATAATTATAACCTTTTTAGATATCGCTTAGGAATATTATCTTTGGGATTATATATACCCAATCGACACCCTTGTATTATTTTCACGTTAGATTTAATAAACTGCTTTTGGCAATTGAGCTTATCGCTTGAAGAGGAGAACTCTTAACCTGTTGATTTCGGCGACTGCTTCGTTGAACTCAAGATCCGAGCTTGAATTCGAATTCTCCTGGAGAGTTTGAGTTTGATTTCGTTACTTTGCTTCCGCATCTCTATCAGTTGGTATCAGACTTGGAACGTTCTGGGTTTGTCTTCTCTTGCAATCATGCCACCAAAGAAAGTCGATTTACCCAAGGATGCAGCACCTGCTGATTGGACGGAATTTTGTCAAGCTTTGTTAGCAATGCATGAAGATCTACAGAGAACACTTCAGCAATCTATACTGGAGTTAGGCGAAACACTGGTGAATCGTCTTCCTGTTCACAATCCGAGATTGGACGAACGCGACGCAGACGGGATTCATAACCCTTTTGCCAATCGTCTTCATCAAGGGGATCTTGAAAACATAGACCATCGCGGTCATCGTTTCCCTCGTGGAGAAAATTTGGAGTCTCGCTGGGAGTACTCCTTTAAGGTCGAGATACCGGAGTTTCACGGTGGAGGTCGAGGGGATGTTCTGTTAGATTGGATGGTTTCGGTGGAGGAGATTCTGGACTTCAAACAAGTGCCAGAAGAACGTCGCGTTCCACTGGTGGCCATGAGGTTCAGGGGTCATGCCGCCTCGTGGTGGAAACAACTTAAGACAACAAGAGCGCGTACTGGTCGCTCTTCAATCCAGACTTGGGAGAAACTAAAGAAACATCTGCGAGCGACATTCCTTCCACACAATTATGATCGGCTGACCTACAACAAGTTGCAGAATCTGAAACAGGGATCGCGCACAGTGGATGAGTATGCCGAAGAGTTTGCTCTGTTACTTACTCGTACAGAGATATACGACAGTGAAGATCAACTTGTCTCCAGATTCATCGGGGGACTACGATCTCAGTTACAAAACTCCTTGGCGCAGTTTGATCCCACCACTATTGCCGAAGCTCACAGACGTGCAGCCTCGTTTGAGCAACAGACTCGCTCTACTGCGACAAATTGGAATTCTTCTTCATCACGAACGCGCGCAACGGAGCCGAGTTCATCTACTGCACAAAACAAGGAAAACGATAGTGGTACTGCTGCAACAAAACAACTGACAACACAAGACGAAGAGCAGCTAAGACGATCAGGTCGCATTCCTGCAGTCAAGTGTTTCTCGTGTGGAGAACAAGGACATCGTCAAGCGCAATGTCCTCATCAACAACGACGCGGATTGATCGCTGATGACTCTAAAGATGATGACTGTCCTGTCTATGATTCATACGAAGAGGACGATAAGGAAGAAGACGTGACATTGCCCTTGCCAGGAACCGCAGCAAAACTACTTGTAGTGCGACGTTCGTGTACTGCTCCGCGCCGACAGGATACTATGTGGCTAAGGACAAATATCTTCCGATCGACCTGCGTAATCAAAGGACAGATGTGTATATATGCTATCGACTCAGGCAGTTGCCGTAACGTCATTTCTGATGATGCGGTTGACATGTTGGGTCTGGTACGAGAGCCACATCCAGCACCCTACACACTGGGTTGGTTAGATGAGAGAGTCAACATTCGCATCACGCATCGTGCCCTGGTTCCTTTCTCCATTGGAGAATTTTATCGGGATCGAACCTACTGTGATATTGCTCCTATGGATATTAGCCATCTCTTATTGGGACGACCATGGGAATTCGACAGGAGGATCATTCATGATGGTTTCCAGAACACTTACAGCTTCTTGTGGGAGACGCATCAGATTGTCCTGCTTCCATCTCGCGATGTAGCCTTACCAGCGCCTCCTTCGCCACCGCCTCAACTCACTCATCACAATCAGGCTTCAACCCTGCTTTGCTCTTACTCAGCCTTTCTCTCTGAGTTACAACAGGAAGGAGTCGCATTTGCTGTTTTTCCAGCCTCTTCGACACGGCTTCTTGAGGGCAGTCCGTCAGCGGCGTTAACTCCCCTTCTCGCTGAATTCGCTGATGTGTTCCCTGCAGAATTGCCGACTGGCTTGCCGCCCTTGCGAGACATACAACATCATATAGACCTTGTCCCTGGCGCTACCCTTCCGAACAGGCCTCACTATAGGATGAGCCCGAGCGAGCATGAAGAGCTGCGCAGACAGGTAGAAGATCTGCTGCAGAAAGGTTATGTGCACGAAAGCCTTAGTCCCTGTGCTGTGCCAGCTCTCCTCATCCCTAAAAAGGATGGAACATGGCGTATGTGCGTGGACAGTCGCGCCATTAATAAGATTACAGTCAGGTACCGGTTTCCCATCCCACGCCTGGACGACCTTTTGGATCAGATTGGGGCCGCAACCATCTTCTCCAAAATTGATTTAAAAAGTGGTTATCATCAGATCAGGATTCGACCGGGCGATGAGTGGAAGACAGCATTCAAAACTAGAGAAGGGTTGTTTGAGTGGCTAGTCATGCCATTTGGGTTGTCCAATGCCCCGAGTACTTTCATGCGCATAATGAATCAAGCCTTGCGGCCTTTCATAGGCAAATTTGTTGTCGTATATTTTGATGACATCCTCATCTTCAGTGCTTCAGTTTCAGATCACATCTCCCATCTGCGCCAGATTTTGAGTGTTCTGCGTAGGGAGAAGTTCTTTGCAGCGCGCCAGAAATGCGAATTTGGAGTCAGCGAGGTCCTTTTCTTGGGTTATGTGGTCTCTTCTCAGGGTCTCTCTGTCGATCTCTCCAAAGTCGAGGCAGTAAAGTCATGGCCGATTCCTAAGACTGTGTCGGAAGTACGTAGCTTCCATGGCTTAGCTTCTTTCTACCGCCGATTCGTGAGTCACTTCAGTACGATCATGGCCCCGATAACCAGTTGTATGCGCGAAGGAGCATTACATTGGACACCAGAGGCGACTAACGCCTTCGAACTGATCAAAGAGAAGCTCACGACAGCGCCAATCCTGATCCTACCCGACTTTGAGACTACTTTCGAGCTGCACTGTGATGCATCCAAACTCGGCATTGGAGCAGTGTTGAGCCAAAAGGGACGCCCTATCGCTTACTATAGCGAAAAGCTTGCTGGTGCGCGTGGTAGATACAGTACTTATGACGTCGAGTTTTACGCCATCGTCCAGTCGATTAAGCACTGGCGCCACTACCTCGTGCATAGAGAGTTCATCTTGTATACTGACCATGACGCATTACGGCACTTAGACAGTCAAGCGAAGGTTTCGTCGCGCCATGCTTCTTGGATTGCATATCTCCAGCAGTTCACATTTTCCATTTGTCATCAGCCGGGAAAATTCAATCGTGTGGCAGACGCCCTTAGTCGTCGTCACACGCTTGTCACTACGATGCATACCACGGTGGCAGGCTTCTCAACGTTCGCTGACCTGTACGAAACGGATCCATTCTTTGCTCGTATACTTGACGATGTTAAGTTGGGTCTCTCGTCGACATACACTCTGGACGATGGATTCTTATTCAAAGACTTGTGTATTTGTGTACCTGATTGTAGCCTGCGGTTACATATCATTAGTGAGCTGCACAATGAGGGTCACGTCGGAAGAGACCGTACGTTACAACTAGTAACACAATCTTATTTCTGGCCCATTCTTCGAAAGGATGTAGAGCATTTTGTTGCACGCTGCCGCATATGTCAACAGGCCAAAGGTAAAGCGACAAATGCAGGTCTGTACCTGCCATTACCGATTCCCACTCAGCCTTGGACTGACGTCAGTATGGACTTCGTCCTAGGATTACCGCGAACTCAGCGGGGATTTGATTCGATCTTTGTAGTGGTGGATCGTTTTTCGAAAATGGCCCATTTTCTTCCCTGTAAGAAGACCACTGATGCTGTGAGTGTGGCAACATTATTTTTTCGTGAGATTTAGAGGCTTCACGGGTTGCCTTCCTCCATTGTATCTGATCGCGATACGCGTTTTCTCAGTCATTTTTGGCGGTCACTTTGGAAACTTCTTGGTACTAGTCTTGATATGAGTACAGCCTATCATCCTCAGACGGATGGGCAGACTGAAGTGACAAATCGAGCTCTTGGCTACCTTCTCAGATGCCTTGTGGGTGACAACATCAAGAGCTGGGACACCAAGCTGTGTAAGGCAGAGTTTGCCCACAATCATGCGGTTAATCGAAGTTCTGGATTCTCACCTTTTAAGGTTGTTTATGGCATGATTCCGCGCTGTCCTCTCGACTTATCTGTTGCACCAGACAGGACACGTTTGCATGGAGAAGCAGTGGACTTTGTGATTGAGCTTGAAGCGGTACATCAAAGGGCTAGGGACAAGCTCGAGCATTCTGTCGCTAAGTATAAAGCCGCTGCAGATTCTAAGCGCCGTGAGGTTATTTTCAAAGTTGGCGACCAGGTGTGGGTCTATCTCACGAAGGAGAGACTGCCCTTACACGAGTATAATAAGTTACGCTCTCGAAAAATTGGACCTGTCGAGGTGGTGGAGTGTATCAACCCGAATGCTTACCGTGTGCGGCTTCCCCCACACATCCGCACTGCCGACGTCTTCAACGTGAAGCATCTCTCGCGTTTCCACGGCGATAACGACCCGTTAGCTTCAGAGACGAAGCTTTCCTCACCGGGAGGGACCTGATGCAGTGCATCTATGGATTTCGAAAGAGACACTAGCCGTTGCTGATTAACTTGCGTTGCAAGTTAAGTCATGTTTATCTTTTAGTTTTGATTTTATTTTGTAAAGGATAATTATAACCTTTTTAGATATCGCTTAGGAATATTATCTTTGGGATTATATATACCCAATCGACACCCTTGTATTATTTTCACGTTAGATTTAATAAACTGCTTTTGGCAATTGAGCTTATCGCTTGAAGAGGAGAACTCTTAACCTGTTGATTTCGACGACTGCTTCGTTGAACTCAAGATCCGAGCTTGAATTCGAATTCTCCTGGAGAGTTTGAGTTTGATTTCGTTACTTTGCTTCCGCATCTCTATCACAATGGCAACAAATTTGATCATGATACTAGTGTTGTTTGTTATAGTGTTACCACTTAACGTACACCAACAAAACAGACAACTGACTTCCGTAGCTTCTTTTAGGAACTAGATGTCCTTGCAAGCGAACTCGAAGCAATCAAGCCCAATATCTGAGACATGCTCATGTTCTCTTACCATGCGGAAGGTCATGACTACACGAAGAGGAAAATACTTCTGATATATTTGATGATCAGTCTTGGTATTGCATATCATTTTGAGAATGAGATCGAAAAGACCTTGGCACACGCCTTTCAGAATATTGATGATACGATAGCAAATGAGCATGACCTTTACACAATCTCTATCTTCTTTTGGGTTTTCAGAACATATGGTTACAACATGTCGGCTGGTAAGTTATTTATGCTTATCTTAAATTTGATACAACTAACATCAGTAACATGTTCATTTCTTGATCGAGCGAAATGTATAACAAGATCTTACAATCTCTAATGTATATAGATGCGTTCAAGAGGTTCAAAGGGGATGATGGAAAGTTTATGGACTCCTTAACAAAGGATGCTAAAGGCATGTTGAGCTTGTATGAAGCCGCTCATTTGAGGACGACAAGAGATTATATAATGGACGAAGCGTTGAGCTTCACAACGAAACATATGGATTCGTTAGCTGGACGATCAAGCTCTCATCTCTCAAGGCTTAAACAGAATGCTCTTGGTCTATCTCAACATTGGAACATGGAGATATTAGTCGCAATGGAATATATCTCCTTCTACGAACAAGAAAAAGACCATGATGAGACATTACTCAAGTTTTCAAAGCTCAATTTCAAGTTACTACAACTTATTTACCTTAAGGAGCTCAAAATGGTTACAAAGTATATAATTTCCTCAGCAACTAGTATTTATATATGGTTTGAAATAGAACCCTTGAAGAATATACCCATGTTTTCATCATTTATCACATTTAAATACATGTGTGTCTCTTTGTCTGATTGCAAGATGGTACAAGGAGCTCGACTTTGCATCTAAGTTGCCACCTTATTTCAGAGACAGAGTGGTGGAGTTACATTTTTTTGTTATATCGATGTATTTTGAGCCGCATTTCTCAAGTGCGAGGATTATGTTGACTAAGTTCGTCACGGCCGAAATCATTATTGACGACACTTTCGATAGATATGCCTCTATGTCGGAATCTGAAAGCCTCGCCAAAAGTCTAGAAAGGTACGCTACATTTTAAAATTCCGCGTGATTAACAGTTATAATGATGACGTCGTTGAGAATAAGAATGATCATTGTGATGATGCACAAGGTGGGCTCCTGATAAAGACATGGATAAACAACCAGATTATTTGAAATTCGTATTTAAATTTATACTGGACGTATTCAAAGATTTCGAAAGAGAAGTGGGGTCAGAAGGAAGATCTTACATCGTGAAAAGTACAGTAGAAGAGGTAACTAATCAAAACTCTTAGTTTACATGTATATCAAAGCATTTTTAACATGTACCTACATATAAAATTAGGGTCCTTATAATCATATAATATGATCATGGATGTTAACTTGTTAGCTGTTACATAAACACATGGTTACTAGATACTTGATTATTCAAGGTCCCATCTTATCTCAAATGTGAGATTCCTAACACTTCTCGGCGAATAATTACTATTTATCTTCAATCCTTTTCAATATTAAATTTCTTATATACATCAAAGTGATACTTTGTGGAATTCTTGAGGTGAAACTCATAAACCATGCATGAAGGTTCGTAATTTAACGAGTTTACATACTTTTGAACCATCAGTTCAAAATACTCGTGAAAGCCAATCTTGACCTTGCCAAATGGGCGCAAATCGCTCACGTGCCTAGCTTTGAGGATTATATGGTGGTCGGTGAGCTGGAGGTCTCGTGGTACGCGAGTATGGCAGGCACTTTTATGGGCATGGGTCATATTGCTATGAAGGAAGCTTATGAGTGGCTCAAATCAAGACCAAAACTCATCCAAGCAATATCTATAAACGGACGTCTGATGAATGACATGACCGGTTTCGAGGTACAACGAAAATATTCGTTCTATAAATGTAATTTGGAGGTCAAATGGATAAATTTCAAAAGTCTGTGTATATTTAATAAAAAAAGATGTGGGTTGATTAGGATGACATGAGTAGAGGATATGTACCAAATGGGATCAACTGTTATATGAAGCAATATGGAGTTACAAAAGCCGAAGCTTATAAGGAGCTTCATAAAATGCGTGTTCACAATGACAAAATAGTGAACGGAGAGTTGTTGACGACAAAAGATGTGCCAAGGAGAGTTCTCAAGCAAGCCATCAATTGTGCACGCATGGCGAATGTTGCCTATGGCTATGGTGAAGGCTTAACACACCCTGAAGGCAAAATAAAGGACTATATTGTTTCTCTTTATCTTGATCTGATTCGTCTGTAAAGACGTTGATTGGAAACACTGCTAATGAGTGTGAACTTTGTAGCTGCGTCTTGAGATCCTAGTTGCCATGGTTCCGCTGCATCACAAGGAGAAATTGTAAGAAATAACCATTTTAGAACAATCATTTTCAAAGCAAAGGTTCCTTCATTGATTGCTCCGCTCGTCTTTTTTTTTGGCAACACCGTGACCTTTGTCTTTTTTTGTGCAAAAGTGTGACATTTGTTTTTCTTTTTTTGTGAAACAGTGTGACTTTTGTCTTTTGGTTCTTATTAGTTTATTATTTTTAAGTCGTTTACATTACATCATCCTTTTCCTTTTTTGAGGACATTATTATTATATGCCATAAAGCTCTTGTGAATCATGTGATTCTATTCCAGGGCTTGACATTTTATCCGTTAATTTTGATTCGATCATTTATTTACTTTGATTCGATCATAAAAATCTGGACATCCGTAAAGTTTCGGAGCAAAACAAATAGTAAAAATGAATATCCATTGAAAACAAAACAAATCACAAATACTAAATTTTAAGAACTGGACATCCGCTCCACTTGGACAGCTATATAAATATATATATATATATATATTGATTAAATGTATGAGTTTATATAATTATTATTTTAACGTATGATTTAATAAAATTTATTCACATTATTAATTATAAAAATATTGAAATAAACAAATAACTTTTTCTGATATCTATAACTTTTTCTTAAGTTTGTGTTTTTATTACTAATTTTAAAATTTACAAACATATAATTTCACTGTTTTTTTATTTTTATTTTATATATTATGTAAAAATGTTTTAAAGAACAAATTTATCTCGGATTTTTTCTAGATTATTTGTATTAATTAATTAAAACGAAAGGATATATCCGTATGTATTCGCAAATATCCGCAAATATTTACATAATTTTCGGATATCTGATCCTTGCCCAACCCTACCCGGCTCATTATCACTGTTATAAAGCACATAGTGCATGGAAGACGAGAACCATTATTACTAATTAAACACACTGTTGTATGAACCAACGTTTTGTGGTGAGTCGAAATGGAATTGATGATATTAATCTCTTTGTCCTTGACAACTCTCTTAGCATTTCTCTTCCTAAAGTCACTATTCAAACGAACCACCACTATTTCCGAACTTAACCCACCACCGTCTCCATGGCGGCTTCCAGTGATAGGAAACCTTCACCAGCTCAGTCTCCATCCTCACCGCGCTTTCCATAGACTCAGCCTCCGCTACGGGCCGCTCATGCTCCTTCACTTTGGCCGTGTCCCTGTTCTGGTGGTCTCATCAGCCGACGTCGCTCATGACGTCATGAAAACGCACGACCTTAAGTTTGCCAACCGCCCCAAACCAAAGGCGGTGGATATAATTATGAACGGCGGACGAGATGTGGCATTTTCCTCTTAAGGTGAGTATTGGAAACATATGAAGGTATGATTTTACTTATTTATTATAGATATTGAGAAGATTTGTAAATGTTAAAAGACAAAGACCAGAATTTTTATAAAGTAGATACACCCAGAGCCTGTCCTAGAGGTGTGGGAGCCCTATTCGAAATTTTTTTAACTTAAAATTAAAAATATTTTTAGTGATTTTTAGTAAAAATTAATATAAATTTCTTTAAAATATATATATATATATATATATATATATATATATATTATGTTAGTAAACTTCAAACTTTATATATTTATTTTAATTATATTACTAAACTTGTACGTATCATATAACATAGAATACATAAACAATTTTATTATTATATAAACTATTTTTTTACTTTATATATTTAACACTATTTAATAATATAAATACATCTATATACACAAATAATTTTTTTTAAAGGAGGCCCCACCAAATGGAGCCCATTCAAATATTTCGAAAGCATACCTAGGCCGTGTTCGTTTACATGTCGCGCGACATGCGACATGCGACCTGCGACTGATCGCAGGTCGCAGGTTGCAGGTTGTTGTTCATTTTGCTGTCGCGTAACATGCGACCTGTGATTGGTCGCAAGTCGCAAGTCGCAGGTTGTTGTTCGTTTTGATGTTGCGCGACTGATCTCGCGACCAGTCGCGGGTTCCCATTTAAGTCGTCCGAAAAACAGCGACTAAAAATTAAAAAAAATTTGATCGCGCGACTGGTCGCATGTCGCATATCGCAGGTCGCGCGACACGTAAACGAACATAGTTTTAGTCGCAGGTCGCAGGTTTAGTCGCAGGTCGCAAGTCGCGCGACACGTAAACGAACGTAATCTTAGTCGCAGGTCGCAGGTCGCGCGACACGTAAACGAACATGGCCTACAAGCCCGGCTCTGGTTACACCTCCCTCGTATGCTCCTTCCTTCACCCATTTTGGTTTTCTACTATTTTTTATTTCATCATTATAAAAGCTTATCGTATAAATTTTATATCAAATATTACATAATAATTAGTATATATACTTTATCCTACACAGAGCAATTTTTTTTTTTTTTTTTTTTGTAACTAACATAGAGAGCATATTACTACCTAAATATATATTATTGTCCTGATCTTCTGATCTCCTACAGCTAAATTGATTATTTCACGAACAAAAAAACTTGCGATATGGATTGGTTTATCATAATAATGTAGGTTAGTCAATATGTATGTAAATATTCACACTTCAGGCTAATATAAATTTTATTTGTTTTAGTTGGTGACCAAAGAAAATGAGAAGGAACATTCAATTCTTCATGGTTTCCATAAAAATACTCCATTTATAAAGAATTAATATTTCTTTCTGTTCCTCATCATTCCTTTTTTTTTGTAGAGAATAACAAAGCAAAATTATTCCTCATTATTTTTGAAGAGGAACAATCATTCTCTTTTTTTTGAATGAGTGTAAAATTTTATTCAATCAAAAACTTTGTACATCAAGTGTTTCAGCTTTGTGTTTAAAAAATAAAAAAATTGACTATGGGAGACCATGAGGTTTCTGATTCTGTGTTTAGGAGTGCTCTTGACGAGACCCAAACCAAGCAGCCAGACCCTCTTCCAGATACTGATGCCCCAACCCTTTGACTGATAATAGTCTGAGTCTGACTGTCTTATCCACGAATTTAATAAGACAGCCCGTCTACTTCGACTGTTCACCATGTCTGCGAGCATGCGTTCTCTCCAAACCGAGTGGACCGTAGCTTAGAAGGTGTATCTGAGGAGAAAGGTCATTGTGGGGGTAAGCGTTGGGTTTGTGATCATTTCGATGATCTCATTCCAATCTGTGGTGAAAGACGCTTGCAAAATCCCCCCTACAAGAGCCTTCCATATCTGCTTTGTATACCGACAACTGAAGAAGAGGTGTTGACGAGTTTCATCATCTTCGTTGCACAATACACAAGTCTGATCAACTGCATTGTTCCACTTATGCATTCAATCGCAGGTTTGTAGCCGATTCTGAATAGCAACCCAGAGGAGGAAGGAGAACTTAGGTGTTGACTGTGGGAACCATACTCCTTTGCTCCATAAACAAGGTTGATGGTGATGTCTCAACTGCAACCAAGTCCTCTTCGTTGAGAAACTACTAACAAACTTCCCTTCTTTTTGTTTCTAAGGCGGGATATCTTCTTCTTTATCTTGGCCGTTTTTAAGTCGAAGCAAAGCTATCTCGTTCTCAATCTCATTTAGGATGGTCACCCTATGTCTTCTTCTTCGATGTCTTCTCAAAACATCAGCCATAGGCTCATTGTAGGATATACCTAGATCGATGGTTCCTCTGTCTCCTAGTACTTCCTTGAGGCAACCAATTCTGGACCAGTTATCGTGCCAAAAGGATGTATCTGTTCCACTATGAACTTCCATCTTGAAGAACTGCTTTGCTAGGTCTCTCAACTTTAGTAATTTTCTCCAGATCCAAGACCCAACGTTTGTAGTACCCTTTACTGACCAAAATGACCCCTTTCTGATCAGGTAACATTTGATCCATTTAACCCAAAGAGATTCCTTTGCTGATGTGATCCTCCATATCAATTTCAAGCTCAAGACTGTGTTGGTTTCTTTCAGTGGTCGAACTCCTAAATCTCCCTCTTCCTTTGGCAAACAAACATCCTTCCAGCTTACTTTTGCTTTGCTAGTCTTCAGGTCAGGGCCAGACCAGAGAAAAGCAGAGCACAACCTTTCGATTTCCTTGAGACAACTTCCTGGTAACTTAAAAGCTTGGAGCCAGAAATTTGCAAGGCTGGTAATAACTGAGTTGATGAGTTGCAACCGGCCTGCGTGTGACAGAAATCTTCCTGTCCAAGAGCTCATGCGCTTTCTGATTTTCTCCACTAAAGGAAGATAGTCATCGACCGTCATACGCTTTGTAAGCAGGGGGAGTCCCAAGTAACAGATAGGCAGTTGACCCGAAGCAAAGAGAAAACTGAGGAACAATCATTTTCACTCATTCCTTTAATTTTATTCCTTTTCATTCCCTTTTTATTTGTTCCTAATGTTCCTCACATGGTCACCAGTCACACCAGCGCATCTCCAAATGGGTAATTTCATATTTCCCACTTTCATGGTACCATTTTTCATCTTTATCACTATTAAAAGGACTTTCAAAAATATATTCTTCATTAAGTGGCAAAAGACTCTTATACTATTGTTTTCTATATATATAATAAATTATTATTTAAATAAATAAAAAAAACTAAAATAAAATTTATGTTTTCGAATTATACTTTTCAAATTTGAACTTTTTTGTAATTTGTTTTTTGAATTTTTTTTTCAAATTTTTTTTTTCTTTTTATTTTCAAAATTTCTTTTTGAAAATCGAAAAATTATGTTTGAAACTATTTTTTTTTAAAAATTTATATATTTCTTTAAGTATTTATATATTTATTAGAATCCTAAATTTCACATTCCAAAAACCCTATCCCACCCCTCAACTCTAAACCATAAGTCTAGATTAGTTAACCCTAGGGATGTAAGTGTCTTTTACCCTTCATTAAAAATGAAGGTAAAAGTGGTTAGTGTAAACATGAAAAGTGGTACTATGAATGTGGTATTTGTGGCAATTTCACATCTCCAAAAACACTCTATATTTTAAATTTGCAAAACACTATATTTGAAATTTCAAGGTGTTCTTCTCCAAAATCAAAATTTGAAATTTAACTTCAAAATTATTTGTAATTTACACTATGATCTTTATATCTTTATATTTGTCATAATTAATATAAATCCATTAAACTTTTATGAATAACTAGCACATATATAAAAATATTACAGTAATATTAATTAATAAAATTTAACAATAAAATATAAAATTATAAATAGAATACATAATTAAATATCAAACGACAAGCAAAATACCGCATTATTCCATAAATATTTCCATAATGCTCCATCATCGGTTACACAAAATTTGTTTGGACAATATTTTAGAGGTTCCGGAGCAAATTACTAGTCTATTAGTGTTGTTGTAATATTTAAATTTGTATAATAATTATGTTTTCATATATCTTTTTAAAACGTTTTTTTTATTAAATTTATTTTGTAATATTCTTGTTGTCTAATTCTAGTTTTAAACTATTATAAATCTTATTTTATTTTTTGATTTAATTTTATGTGTAAAATTTGAATTTATAAAAATAAATTTGAATTATTTATGATATACAAAAGTCTTAAAGATTAAAACGATAAATAAAAAAAATACTTAAGAATCATAAATGTGATGTGTAATTAATTATAAAGACCAAAATGCAAATAAAAATGAAATTTCAAATTTGGAGTTTTGAGTAGTGGAACTTCAAATATGAAGTATTACTTCTTAAAACCCTAAATTTTAAATTTTAAAATTCGTTTTTGGAGAACAAAAAAACTATATATTTGATGTTATAAAGTTTCTTTTTCGAAGATGCTTTAACTTACTATTCAATTAGCTAACAAATTGTTTGCAAATCTGCCTTAAATGAAGAGTTTATGCACTGTGCATCTCCTCGGCAAGCAAATGGTGAAGTCCTTTGAGAATGTAAGAAAAGAAGAGATAAACGCAGTGATGCAGAAGCTTGAGAAAGCTAGTTCTTCTTCTTTATCGGTAAATCTAAGCGATTTACTACTTAACATGTCAAACAATGTCATATGTAAAATTGCAATGGGAAGAAAATATAGCCGTGAAGAAAACACTAGCGATTTTGAAAATCAACTGAGAAAAATCTGTGACAACCCGTCCTGCGGACCCCCGAAAATAAGTTTCCTAAAATGAAAACTTTTCTAAAATGAAACTTCTCCTAAAATAGAAACTTTTCTAAAATAGCAACTTTTCTAAAATAGATTTCTATAACTAGAAATATGGTGGCGACAAACTTACTAGAAAATCCACTGGAAGTTCCCCCAGAAATCCCACCGGAAGCTCGCCAAGAAATCCCGCCGGAAGCTCACACGGAAAGTCCACCGAAAAAATTCACTAGTGACTGGTTGTTGGATAATTCAACAACTCGTCACGCGCAAAGAAATACCTTTGACTTGATGAATAAAAAAAAGATGGTGGAGTTTCTTATATAGAAGAAGGTTTTCTAAACTTCCAATGTGGGACAAAATAAGAAAAGAGTATTGGACTTTAATTTTTTAATAATAGCCAAAAATGCCTCACCAAAAATCAGATAAACAGTCAAAGCTTAAGCTGATTTTCATCATATTACTGATTTCGTTCCTTATTATGGTCTTCACTGATGCAAGTAACCACCTTCCAAATACCTTGATAATATTAGTATAACTAGGTAGTTCGTGCAAGCAGATCTATCTTTTTGATCTTGTCATCATCGTGGGAATGGTCTCATGTCAACGACAATTATTTTACAATTTTATAGAAGATGAAGTCAACAACACTTTGTGTAGTATCATATTATACGTGCGAGTCATGACTAAACTAATTACCAACCGACGTGCAGCCCATCCTGCTCCGTATTTAAAACCAATCTGTTTTAGCCTTTTGCCACTATTGTCTTTGCCAAATTAATCATCATTAACAAAAATGGCGACGCAAGTTCTCAGCTTCAGGGACGATAGTAGCTTCAGGGACGATAGTAGCTTCAGGGACGATAGTAGTCAAGAGGATTGGCATGACTTTGAGGTTCTTGGTCGTGGAGACGAGCCCAAGATTCTGATCAAGAAGTCAAGTATGCTGTCCGATTCAGAGAGGCGGATCTCCGTTGACCCGAAATCGCTTTTATCGAGGAACGAGAGCTTCGACATGATAACCTCACGGCCGAGAGATAATCAAACGAAGACGAAGTTTATAAGCTGCAGCCTCCCGAACTCAGCATCCACGTCACCTAGACACAACTCGAGTTGGAAGAACAGAACCACGGAGCAAGTTCTTGACCTAATGCTCGTTCAAAACGCTGCCGTTTCGTTCGGAAGAAGCAAATCTTGCGGGGAAGGACGTGCATGCACGCCATCCCTAGATTTCGACATGTTACTACGCAAATCAAGAACTGGACATCATCATTATAATCATAACCATCCGCAACACCATGATGATGATAATGGCTTCTCTTCCTCTAACACCAAGAGTAGCGGAAACAACTCTTTCTTCTCGAAGACAGAGTCTAACAAAAGCAATACCAGCACGGCGAACTCGAAAAGCATCAATAAGTTCGAAGACGGATTCAAATGCAGCGCGTTGTGTCTATACCTACCCGGTTTTGGTAAAGGTAAACCGGTTAGGCCATCATCCCGAAAAGGTGATTCCTCAATCACTAGAACCACGACAATGACTTCGACTCATTCCATGGCAAGAACTGCTTCTATGAGAGACACTACGGTGCTCTCAGCTCGAGCCTCGCTAGAGAAGTTTGACTGCGGTTCGTGGACTTCTTCGGCTATGATTCACGATGACAGTGTCGATCTCGGTGGTCATTTCTTCGACTTGCCTTCTGAACTGATCAAAGGCGGTCCAGGTGGAAACGATCAAGACGATCCTGTTTCGGCGGCTTTCGTGTTCCACAAGGAACCTAGTTTGGAGAAAGAGATTAAAGGGGTTTTGAAGACTTCTGGCTCGAAATCGAGAAGATCTATGGAGTCGCCACTTCATGTTCGGTTCTCAACTTCGTCTCCGGTATCTTATCCGACGTCTCCGAATCATTCAATCACGCCACGGTTGTTACAAGCCACCGAGGATTTTACTAGTTTCTTGGAAGCCCAAACCGTGTGAATAATAAATGTGACGGATTAACTTTTCTTCTTTTTTCTTTTAATTTTATTTTTTATTGATTAATCGAATGAAGTTAACTACATTTTTAACCTTCTTTTGCTGAAATTATTTTTGGTAGCATTGCCATTCGAGAGGACTAAAATTTTACATTGTAAAAGACTCAAGAAACAAATACACGAGAGGAAAAAAAAAAGAGTAAACTATTATATACTAATTTCTATACGATACCTGCAATTAAATCATTTCTAATATTATCTTCTTGAATACATTAATGGCACATGAGAAGCAAGTTGTTATGTCATTCTGCTGGATTTTCAGGAAATATAATATAGATCATAAGTCTTTCTTGTAATTATATAATTTTGACATTTTAAAATTTGTACTCGAGCCACACTAAATCAAGGATAATGCAAAAAATTTTAGCTGTTTAAAACAATATACGTTTTGTTTATATTCCCTAATATATTACGTTTGATTTACACTTTTGAACTAGAAAAAAAAACTGCAACATTTGGATCGCATCACTTTAACCGTATCGACCAGATCAATCACATTTAATTTGCAGTGACTGCAATACTCATAAATCGACAGCATATCTTCAACAACCGTCCGTAACCATTCCAAACCTTATAGTATATATTTAAACCGACAACAAAGTTGCTGTTTTAGATTTACTGATTACTTTATATGTGGACGTTGAATGTTAGAGGAACAAATTTTATAGGAGTAAATAGACTCTGTGTTTTCAGAGAATAATGCAGCTTGCAGAGATCATGCAGCCTCGGCCACTTTCTATGAATGATCTCCGTAACATCACGGTATTAAATTTACAACCAAAAAATACCATCAAACATTAAATCTGACCAATGGTTTGACATGATACATGACACAACATATAAACACACGTGTACTGTTCGTATACATTTATTGACAACCCGTTAGCCTTTAACATCAACAATTATTACATTTTCTTTAAGAAAAACAAAACAAAAAAAAAGTTTCGAAAATATTTATGGTAGAAATCAGCATTGGTAGGGTTCTTGTATGTGATGCAACTAACTTACACAATGATTTTGTGACGTACCGTCGGTGAGCATCCTAAACCCATCAAACCTAAAACCTTGTATCTGTTTAATTCTTTTTTTTAAAAAAATTTAGGAGTATCCGAAGCTCATGGAAAAACACAGACTTACCTCCAAAGCGGTGTTGTGACCTACAGGTCGACTCACACTCTAGAGTATCCAAATAAAGCATAAAACATGGTCTTATATCCGCGTGGCTACAAGATAAAACATAGTGGGTGCCTTTAAACCCGGATCGTTTATCTCTATAAAACCAGCATGGTTCTGTTTTTAATTATTTGCTGTTAAGAAAACTTTTTGAGTGTGTTGAGGATGGTGTTGAAGGATATTAGTTAGTACATTACTTTGGTTTTAGTCTATAAATATTGAATTGTATAAATTTTTGTTTTAAAGTAATCAATTTCAACATTTGTCATGTCATTATGGTCAACATACATAAAATCCAAGAGCACCATTATCGGTTAGGTCGTTAAAAGGATGTTCTTGTCAGAAAAATATTAATATTATAATATAATTTTTTGTTTTTAACTAAAATTTATTTTTTTATAAATATTTAGACAAACAAGGAAATGATACATTTCCTTTACAATGTTGCAACCGGTTCTTATTGCAGTACTTTAAGAATTTTTTCTCTTCGCCTCTCTCCAATTTTCTATTTTTTTTCTTTTTTCTAAATTAGTTAAAACTCCACTAAAACATATTGATGGATGTGCTCTAAGTACCTAACAAAAGGATATTCTTGTCATAAAAATATTAATATTATAATATAATTTTTTTTTTAACTAAAATTTATTTTCTTATAAATATTTAGACAAACAAGGAAATGACACATGTTTTACAGTGTTGCAACCAATTCTTAATGCAGTATTTTAAGAATTTTTTCACTTCTCCTCTCTCCAATTTTTTATTTTTTTTCTTTTTCTAAATTAGTTAGAACTCTATTAAAACATACCGATGGACATACGTGCTCTAAGTACCTAACAAAAGTCAAGACAACAAACCTAAGAAAAATGATTACGATGTTTATTGTCTAAAATCAAGTCGTTAATGAAAATAATTTTGTAGGTTTCACACGTAAAATCTCGTAATTTAACACTTTCTATCAGCAAAAAACCTAAGAAAATTATCAGGAAAATAGTCATATGATTATGGAACACTTGTATTCTAGTGCAGCTAAGCTACGACCGCTTTCTAGCGCATCTGCCACTTGAGAGATTCTAACGACCACAAAATGTGGGTCCCAGATGTTCCTTCTACGTTGGGATCCACGTATAGGCCCATTCGGTGGCCGTCAAGAAAAGCTTAAAGGCACGTTCCTGACCTCCCAAAGCACAAAGCTATCTTCTTTTGTCGATAATTAATAATACAATAAACTAAATTTTAAAATAATAAAAAAAACTCCGTCCAGACAGAAACTTATTAAGAAAAGTTCCAACCCTCTTTCTGGATTATTAAGAAAATTATTCATGTATGCTTTTTCTGTCACGAATGGTAAATTGAATTTGTTGTCAACGTTGTAGACTATAGAATTTTATTCTTGACAATGAAAAATATATACTAAGAATTAATAAACCGATACCGAAATTATGATACAATAAAAGAATAGCCCAAAAGAAACCACTAAAGTAAAGCATATCCCCCAACTTCACTTCATAACCTCTAATCCTTTCTTTTCTAATAAACATTTAATACATTAAAGTATTTTTCATTGGCGTGTCCTAAGCAGTCGGTCACCGATCGTTCTCATCTCGAACATCTTCGCAGCAAGACCAACGTCGCGGATCGTAGTGTCGAGCACATAAGGATTATTCTCAAACACAACTCTCGAGTCATTGAATAGGTGACGGCAAGGCTCCCGGCGCTGAGAGATGGAACCGTGGTAATGGAAGTAACGGATTTTGCTCTCTGCCTTGTGGTATGTTTTCCCTTGTAGATTCTGAGACATGTGGACTCCCGTTGCAAATACATTTTGTGGCTGGACCGCGTACTTCCGGTCTCGTCTAGGAACTTTCTTCACGTCTCTATATGCCATTTTCTCAAATCCCCATTTCCTGAACCATTACCGAAAATTACCGTTTAGAGATCAAATCAGTAGAGAAAGGTAATAACCCGAACTGAACCAAATCATAAATAACTGAAATGTTTTTAGTCCTAACAAGAACCATTACACATGTTCAGTCTGAGTCAAACAATTTAAAGATTAAGAAGTAAAACCATAACCATACCAAACTGATTATCAACATCAGAATTCAATGTTAGTTAAGTTAAACAACAACCAAAAGCCGAATCAATCTAAAAATTGAAACATTTATTTAATTAATTTGAGGAATCAGAACTTAGAATCTTTGCAACATATATCACTCAAATCATGTGATGTGGAATAAAAGCAAAGATCTGGACCGACATGGGAGACTAATACAGAATGCTCAAAGACTTTTTCTAGCCAAGTGTTGACAGAATCATATACTTGTTCCATAAAATAATATTCCGAAAGCCAATCAAAACCTCGTGATTATATTCTACGTTACTCAACAACATCACACGTGGGTCTTAGATAAAGCATCATTAACCAAAACCATAACGAGATTATGATTAATATTACCTGTAAGTTCTCGCCGGACCATCGCCGGAGTAACAAATCTTACTACTCATCGGCATCTGCTCAATAGTAAACTGAGAATATTCCTCCAAAGATTCCATAACCGACTTAATTGTCTCCTTCTCCGGAACATACATAAACTCATCGACATCGAAGAAGAACACCCACTTCGCCGCGAACCTATACCTATGCAAGCAATCATTCACAACCATGAACTGATTATGATAATACCCATCGAACCGCTCCTGATCCCTAATGTCATGCACCGTCACTCTCCCGAGCTCGATCCACGGCCTTAGAACCTCGAACACGTCGCCGTGGATCCCTCCGGCGTCGTGGAGCACGAAATGCGAGCGGTCTCCGAAGAACCTCGCGTGGTACGCGATCCACTCTCTGACTCTCTGCGGGCTTAGGTTGCCGTAGAGAGACGAGCCGCAGTAGATGTAGTCGTACTTTTTCTTCTCCGGTGAGGTGTAGAGGTTGAAGTCGACGGAGTTTGGAGATTCCGTTAGGACTGGGATCGAGTCGGTGAGGTTTAGGGATGGATCTCCGGTGGTGGCGTGGAGGATGAGGCTTCCGCCGGAGTTTTGGGGGTTCACGGCGGAGGTTGTTGGGAAAGTGCAGTTCACGACGACGGTCGTGTAGATCCGTCCGTATCCCCAGTCGGTTAGGATTTTAAACCCGGTTGTGGAAACAGGGTCTTGGGTCGGGTCGAGAGGGACCCACTCGCATCGGTACGAAGGGTGGCCGTACACGTGGAGGGGTTTCGATGATAAGCCGATAACGGCGAACGAGTTGACGCCGCCTCTGTACGCGCTCATTGTGACGAAGTTATAAGCCGCGGAGCCGTGACCAGTAAACGTCCGTTTGATAACGCCGTTAACTATCTCCGGCTCTGTAGTTTTTTCAGGTATAACGTTAACGGCGGTGGATGTGATGTTAACGGGAACGGCGGGGGAGAAGCGCGAGATGCAGAAGCGGAAATCTGAGGCGGAGAGGGAGAATGACGAAGGTATGAAAGGTAGGAGAGTGGCTAAAGTGAAGATGACAAGTAACGCCATGAAGATGAGCTTGAGCTCGGTGGAGAAGTTCCATATGACGCCGACGAGAAGCTTCTTGTCCTTGTTGGGGTGATGGTCTCTCTCTTTGGCCATGGGCGATGAATCTTATCGTCTTCGCTACTAGATCTGCTCTAGAATCAGAGAAGAAGATGGATAGAGACTCTCTCCCAGTCTCTCTCTCTCTCTCTTTCTATGGTTCAACCAGTCGGTGAATCGAATCGATTTCTATTCTCTGCTCTGTATGTTATTGTGTGTACACACACAAACCTGTTCTTCTTTGTCTTGTTACCTGTGTTAGTGTGTTTATATTCATTATATTTTTTTCAAAAATGCAATTTCCGTGATATTTCCTGAATATGCTATTTTATTTTAGTAAGGGATGTTTCTTTTCTTTTGCTAATCTTTGTATATCTGGAACATAAAGAAGGGTTTAATGAAAACAACTTATAAAAAAGATATACCAAAGTTAGAGACATTGAATCCATCACTACTTGAGCAAATCATGCTATGCAGGGGTAGCTATTAGCCAGAAGTCTTTTTTTGTTCATTTAGCTAGGAGTGTTTTATTAGTGAATTTCGTTTTTAAGAAAAATGTAATCTAAATTAAACCGAATTGTGTGTGTGTGTGTGTGTAAATGGTGTTGTTTCGCGTAATTTTAATTCAGATTTTTTTTATAGACAGATACAATATAATTATTGTTATTGTTATAAGGAAGGAAAATAAGCCAGGTAAATTTTCTAATTCAACTTCAAAATCAGATTTCTTCGTTTGGCTAGGTCTGAGTCTTTATTTAAGTATTAGGTTTTGACGACATTATTTGTATTTGTAATAAAAGCCTCTTTAAAGGTCTCTCTGAATAATCACATTACCTGAAAGGATTTCATTGATACGTAAGATGACATACAAAAGCTACACACATAGTAAGTCTAGAGAACAGACTCTAAGGAACAGGGCCATTATCAAAAACATGAGATAGCCATCTAGGAGAAAAAAAAAATCACATTACCTATTTTTGTACTATTTTGACTTGCAGACGTCATAATGGAAACTGTAAAGTGAAGGGAAGGGAAGGAAAGGTCATAAATAAAAGAAAAATTAAAGATGATTACCAACTAATCGAAAATTGTTTACATGATAATTAATAATGCATCTGAAGAAAACAAACAGTTTTTATGTGGTAAACGCCAAATTCATCTGCATTATTAACGACAAAAATATTTTGTATACATGTTATTACTGGCCAATATATATCCAACAAGCATTAAAAGCTGATGGCATACAGCCTTCTCAAATGAATCATATAGTTTTAGTTAAACCGGTTAAAATTTCTTAACTTTTGTATACGAATATTCAGGGGTGACAATGTGTGACATTTGAAATAGATAATGAACCGCGACCGCGTTTTCTTACCGTAATTTTTGTGTACTTTTCTGTTACGCAGTTTCGTTAATTCGTTTACAGGATTCCAACATCTGTGGGAGACCTGGCGTTGTCTCCAGTACCCACCTGTCGGCCAGGCCAGCGTGACTATTCATCTTGGCTTCTCTCCAACGTTTCAGTCAAGACATCTCCCACTCATTGGGTCTTAATATGATAAGGCCACGTTGGCCTAAAATTAGCCATAGGCAAAAGACCAAGTATCATAGGTTGTCCTTCAATATATAGCTTTAAGTCTTTAACACATCGAATAGATTTAATTATTTAACATGTAGAAGACGGAGACATCTCCAAGATAATTGATTTTGGCCACATTATTCTTTAAAAAAGTTAAGCTAAGCTGAGCAGCACCTAGCTCTCAGCTTTTAGCTAACCTAAATATTGGCTAAGCTAACCACCTCTTGGTGGCCTAGTAGTAGGCGGACACTAATGAACTAAGCGATCTAGGTTCGAAAGCACTCCACTACGGTTAAATCACTAGGTGGCCACCCGGGCCCACCCTGCTACTTCTGGATGGAAATGACGTGGCGGGCCTCGAGGGATGTATGGGCCCCGGCCTGGGACCCTCGGTTAACAAAAAAAAAAAATGGCTAAGCTAGATGTAGTATTGTCTGAGCTGTCTCTACATGTAGAACGTGTAGTCCACTTGATCATATTATAAAGTTTTTGGATTTACTTGCCTTCTTTTTCATAACTAGTATGTCTTAAAATTCCTTTGATCATATCTAATGTTTTCCTACAGTACTAAAACAATCCAAGAAAATATTTGTTTATTAATATTAGATCCACACATCCAACAAGTTATTTTATCACTGGGTTCAGTATAACCTAAGTTGTTAGCACGATTGCTAATATTCCACTCATTTTGGATTTGTTTAATTGGCCAAATGATATGGAAATATAGGCCTAATCCCCTATATATTATTTGTGAAACATTACAACTTCTTTTTGTAGCCACGTGTCATCACTAGGATGATTCTTAGAATTATTAGAGAAATATGTTGGTCCATCTAATTATATAATAATTTTTTTATTAAACTAACCATAAATTCATTATTAATGTCATTTATTATTTCCTTAAATAAAGATTACGGAATTGCCTAATGTGGCTAAAGTATATATGACAATTAATGATTTTGAATAATAAAGATCTGGTAAAAAAATAATATATCGTCTATCAAATTTGTTTAATTTTAAACTATTAAAATAATTTAAAAAAATCACAATAACCATATTATAAAAAATTTAGATTTTTCTGTATATGTTATATTTTGAATTTTAAAAAATGACTATAAATTACTAAAACTGTTAAAAGTCTCACATTCAAATTTTGCGATCCATGGTTTAAAATTTTTGTTATGACAAAATAAAAAAGATTACAAAATCATATAAATAAAAGTCTAACTTAATTAATCATTAAAATTTAAAATATAAATGTATATATATATCATTCTAAATTAAACTATAAACCATATTGAATAAATAAATATTTTAATTTCAAAATTTACTTTGAATAATTATTTTTGATAAAAGTTTTGAACTAACATTGATAATTTTTTTTAAATTATAAATTACTAAAATTATTAATCTCACAATGAAAATTTTGTTATCAGTAATTTAAAGTTTTTGCTATTAAAGATACACATGATCAAAAAAACATATGAGTAGAAAGCATCATTTAATAGACATTAATATTAAAAATATAATATGTATGTTAATATCATTTAAATTTAATTACATATCCTATCAATTTTTTAAAAAAATTGTTTGGATTAATAAATTTGATTTATACATTCGCACTAATTTAATTATATATGTAATAGTTACTGAGTTTTAATTATTCAATATATATTTATTATTTCATAATATGTAAGAACATATAATACATAAAATAATTTTTATATATAATGTTTATCCCGCGCAAGGCGCGGATCTTAATCTAAGATTAGTGCAAAGTATTAGCAATGGGAGTTTTCTAACTTTTGAATTGTCCCACGCACAAGCCATATGATATGAGGAGTATATCGGAACTTTTTATTGTAATGATCTCAACATGGCAGAACAACAAGGCAAACAAATGTTATCAGGTATAATCGGATGTATCAGATTCCAAACTAACAGATAAATTAATATTGTTCTTCTTTTTTTAATCCTAAGCATCAAGAAAAGCTCTCACAACGTCGACGATTGGAGCCATGCAAATCGGACATTTCTTACTGCTCCATTGCAACTCATGAGCACATTTTAGACACGTGCACATATGTCCACACCTACAAAGAAACAAAAAAAATTACCAAGACCGCTAGTTACTAACTAAATCAGAGTTTGCGATTTGAAATCGCGATATGGCAAACGTACGTACCTATACAGAAGCGAGTCAACAGGCATCTCAGAGCAAACGCAACACTTGCGTTTTAACGGATTCTTAGTTTCTACTCGTTGTTCCGCAGAGGAGCCTACAAGATTGTTTCATTAGTTAAAGAATTTGAAAACGTTTAGTGCGATGATAACAAAACTGACCAGAGCGACAAGAATCTTGAGTTGAAGATTTCTGGAGATGAAGTTGCATATCAGTGCAAGATTTAACGGTGTTTCGCAGTTCTAGCATTTCAAGTTGAAGCTGCTCCATTTGTTCCCTGAGATCACTTATCATCTGCATTTCCTGTGTCTGTTAAGTGAAGATCAGACAAAAAAAGTGACAATCTTATCTTACTTCACCAACACGTAACCTAACTTGAAGAAAAGCAAAACTCACAGTTTGACTTGTGGCAGATGAAGGCTCAGGCAGAGATAAAGACGTTGTGGGTTCGTGATCCTTGTCGATATCTTGATCCCTGAAACTCCACGAAATCATCAACGTACTACTCCTTTCTGATGATTGACTGCAAGCGTCATGATCAGCTTCAAGAATTGTGTCGCTTTCAGCTTCAAGATTTGTCTTCTCTGGTTCTTCCTCTGTTTCAATATCTTCTTGGTTCCTTGCTGAGCACTCTTCAACCCACTCTTCTTTTTCTTCTTCGTCTTCTTCTTGATTGATTGGTACGCCTAAGTGATTTTGCACCAGACTTGTCATCAAATTATCGATTTTTTGTCGCAAGTCACTCGTCAAGAAGTTGGAAACTGTTCGGCTGCACAGCAATTCGCAAAAAAAAAAAAAAAAAGATTACAATCTCAAAATTTAAATGAATTTTGAAAATGACTTTGAGAAATGATCATAGGTTATATACCTCTGAATAAGGTTACATATGTCCTTTTTATCCGATTCAGTGTTGAGAACCTCAAGGTACCTTTCTTTCCTTAACTCTTCCCAGTAACTTCGAGGCCTCGACACATCATAGATCCAATCAGTTGAAATTTCTCCAATGTAATCATCAAAATCTCCATAATCTTCATAGTCATCATCATCATCATCATCTTCTTTTTCATCCCAATCATTTGCAAACTCTATTGCTACTTCTTTCACGTCTTCTCTTTTTTCTTCACATTCTTCCTTTTTGGTTTCTTCATCCTGTGGTGAAGAACTTTGCTCTTTACCTCTCTCTGGAGAACCATGACATGCAGATTCTTTTGCTGGTATAATAACTTCTTGAGAACTCATGATTTTCACCTCAGTGATATCTTTGGACTTGGCTTTATCAGAACAAAGCTCTTCCTCTTCCATTCTTCTTTCTTTCTCTTCAGGTTCACACTGCTTTATTTCTCTACTAGTCTCTCTTTTATCCTTCATTTCTTGTGTACCAACAACTTTCTCCTTTGAAGTAGTAATACTTCTCTCCTCAGTTTTGACATTAATGATTCTTCTTGAAGCTTCTTGCAACACTTCATTTCTCTCGGTATTAGGTTTGCCTGTTTTGCCTTTACCTCTGTCCATAGAATATCTTCTCCTACTCTTTTTGTACTTTGAGTTCCACATTTTCACCTTCTCAGCTATTCCCATAAATGTGTTTCCTTCTAAACTTTCCTCCACTTCTTTCACTTCTTCACTTCTTTCAGTATGTTTCTTTAAACCATTTTTATTGTTTTTGGTTTCACTCAAATCACTTTTGGTTGTTGTCTCTTGCACAACCTTTTCCTCTTCTTGTGCAGTAGCTTGTTGAGGATCCCTGATCTCTATGGACTTAGTTTCTACAGAAACACAGTCATCCTTTTCCTTTCTTCTTACTTCTTTCTCAGGAAACTCACAAGTAGTATTGCTTTTTCCCCCACTTTGGACATTATTGGTTCTTCTTGTAGCTTCTTCTAATACATCTTTCTTATCAACTCTCTCAGTATTAGCTTTCCCTTTCTCTGTCCATCTACTCTTATTCATTTTCTCCTCTGAGTTCCACCGGTTCACTTTCTCAGCTATTCCAACCAAAGCATTCCCTTGCACATTTTCCTTAGCAATATCGTTCTCCTTTGTTTCTCCTTTATCCCCTCTCCCTTCTGTAGTTTCTTTCTGAAGGGTTTCCCCTATAGGTTTCTTTAAACCACTCTTACCCTCTGCACTTTCACTCAAAACAGCTTTCTTTGCCGTCTCCTTATCGCCTCTCCCTTCAAGACCTTCTCTAGAAACAGGTTTCTCCATTGTTTCTCCCTTTTCGCCTCTCCTTTCTTCAACTTCCTTCTTAATGGTTTCTCCTGTGGCTTTCTTTAAACCGTTCTTGTTTTCTACAGTTTCACTCAAGACAGCTTTCTTTGGAGTTTCCACCGCAGAAACCACTTCTTGAGCCACTGTTTCACGCTTTTCGCCTCTCCTTTCTGCAACTTCCTTCTTAATAGTTTCTCCTATAGATTTCTTTAAACCATTCTTGTTTTCAACGAGTTCACTCAAGACAGCTTCCTTCGCAGAAACCACTTCTTGAACCTCCTTTACATCAATCTTCTCCATTGTTTCCTCAAAAACTTTCTTCTCCACAGACTTCTGCGGATCTTTATCCATAACCCGAGACCGAGAAGAGATAGAACTAGAAATGTTCTCAGAGTTTGTCTTATTTTTCTCCCTGCATTTCATTTAAATTTACTATTAAGTTAAATATCTCTCCAAGAACTGCATTACAAACCATAAAACTTTAGATACCTACTTGAGAAGATGCATCACACCAGACCCTCGCGGTGACCGGTTTAAATCAGATCCTCCTGCCCGGTTTAAATCAGATCCTGCTGCCCATGACTTAGACCGATACTTATCTTGAATCGCAATACACCTTTCGTAACATCGAATCCTAAGCGTTGACTAAACACGACAAAAAAAACAAAAAGCAATAACATCTTTAGCCCTAATTAAACCCTAAATTTCTAACACTAGTCTTCATATAATATAAAAGCAATTATATATACCTGAATCCTTCCCCGGTGCGTGAACTTTGAAACACAATGACGATCTAATAAACTAGCCAGCTCCTTTTCACGATCACGCATCATCTGAATCAATAAATCAGCAAATGCTTGTCTCCCTCTTATTCTTGGGGAACAAGAAACCTGAGGAAAAGTTCTTGTTTCTGTTGTTGTTGTCTGAACTTCTTTGCCGTTCTCGTTACTGCTGCTTCCATTATCGTTATTACCCGTTGTTGTTTCTGTGTCGCTGCTCAGCTTCCTGATTATATCCATAACTCTTACGCCTTCTCTTTCTTTCTCACCAGAAACAGATTGTGAGTCAGATTCAATCTCTTCCTCTTTATGTTCTTCCTTTTTTCCTTCTTGGATTGGTTGTATGGTTTCATATTCTTTGACTGGTTCCTCAATAAGAGACTCTGAGTTCTCTAACACGTTTGATCCTGAGGAACTCGTTCTGCTATCGGTTTGTGTTTGGTTTTGGTTCGAGCTCGTTGTCCTTGCCTCCCATATCTGAACCAGAGAAGAAGCCGGCATGGTTTCTTTCCTTGACGCGTTCTTATCTTGTTGACTCGGATGAGGTAAATTCGGATCCGGGTCGGATCCTATAGAGGACGATGATAACCGAGGTTCCTCTGTTTTCAAAACAGAGGATTTGTTGGAAGAATATTCAGAAACAGCTTTGGTGGATTCATCAACATTCTCACCGGAGGCAACGGTAACGTTATCGAGATGATCTCTGACAAAAACATTGAGATTCTTCTCGAAGGCGACGTGTATGTTTCGGACATTGTTGTTGTTGCTGTTGTTGTTCTTGGTCTTCTTATTGTTGTTGCTGTTGTCTCCTCGGATGCATCTCTCGTGGGGGCTTAATACGTAATTAAAAGCCTGAGACGTTTCTACATCAGATGTCATCATGACGCCATTTTTTATTGCAACACCAAAATCAAGAACACAAATCCTATTTAATCGGATCTTTGTCTATAATTTCTTATTTCTTGACCTCTTCTAGAGAAGAAGAAGAAGAACAAGAGCATCAATGATGGAGATTTTCGAACAAGGAGGACAAAGTTTTGATGGACAAGAAGAAAGCAAAGAGACAGCACAGGAAAAACGAAGAGACAGAGCCCAAAACAGATCAATGGAGAAGAAGAGGCAAGAAGAAAAAATAAAAGTATGTGCTGTTTTTCTCTCTGTTTAAATTTTAATAGATTTGTTGTTACTTTCATCCACAAATATTATTTAGGTAAATAATCCTACCATTTGTAACTTGTATGATGAAAAAAATCCAAATATAGATGAATTGATTCTTGTATATGTAAGTTGTAACTTTTAAAACTAAAAATAAAAGTTTTCAGACAGTGTCAAAGAAAGAGGGAGGGCACACTTATAGCATTGTCTAAATTGGAGTTGACTCGTTTAATTGATACATGTATATTTACCGACTTGACTTGAACACTTTTTATTTAGTTTAACTAGACATGAATCTGGATACTTCAAGGATCAGTGTAATTGAATTATATATGTTTTATAATTTAGTGTTATCTAAAACAAATTTTCTCCAACTCGTGTATTAATTACATGTAACACGACATGAGCCCATTACTATAAGATGAACCATTTTGGTTTTCTAGATTTATGATGGTAACTCAATAAGGAATAAATATATAGTCTTTTGACTCGTCTTCGTGTATGCGCGGATTGTATGGTTATAAAATTATTTTAAAAAAACTGTTTGGTAATTTTATCCTAAAAAATAATTAGAGATCTTTTATTTTATTCATTTGGATACCACAGCAGAAGGCATTCTACCTTCTTTATTGATGATTTCTTTTGGTCCTAATATGTTACAACACAGTTTTCACAAAGTTTAATATTTGAACAGAATTTTAAAGGCTAAATTATATTAACAGTTTACTTTGTCTTTTATAATAATTAAGAATATTAAAATACATTTAGTTATCATAATTTTTTTATTCGTACATATTTTAAACATGATGTATCATTTTGACTTTTTTATTAATAAAAGTGTACTCTTTAATTAATTATTAATATCTGTTTATTTAGTTGAACTTGTAAATGTATATAATATATTTATGTTGTTTACATAATTATATATTTATGCATATAAGCTGGAGTACACAACAAAGATATTTTTATTACATAACAAATAATTAATTAATGAGCTGATACTATGTGTATACGCCAATTAACCTAATGTGTACACTACCACAATCGAATAGTATGTCGATGTAGCACTTTAGGATCGAATCCACAGAGACCAACAATTACACTTTATCTTTATGGGATCAATACTTAGCTAAAACAATACGGGAGTTTTGAGATTAAGGTATCGTAACAAGCAAGTAACAAATTTTAATTAGGGTTTTCAGATGATTAAAAGAGTTAGGTTCAGGGTGATTCATTGGGATACTTAGAACATGAGCTACACAACTATTCATAAAGGTAATAAGAGCCAATATAGAACTTGAACAACAAGAATAGATAAACCCACTCTCGTGGTGTCTACCAATTTATCAAGCAATCCTAATGCCTAAACTGATGACAAGCATTAAGTTCAAATTCAATTGGTTCACGATTTGCCTTAGCATCAGCTCTCGTTGGCTAAGGACAAATCGCCTATCTATGCATTTTCTAGCAACCTAAAACACTTTTGATGATTAGATTAAACCTATAATCAGATGCTAAATGACCAATTTAACATAAGCAGTAAGCATAACAATAGATAGAGATATCAAAGAATAACAATCCTATTTGTGTGTAGCTCATTGATCCATGATCCATAACACCCTAAACCTAACAAGTGACTACTCAGCCATGAACAGGGAAATCAAAGAAATAACATAGAAATAACAGATGAAGAAAACATGCTGAATCAAATAAGAAATAAGATAGGGTTCAGGATTCTTCTCAAGAGTGTAGAGATCCTTCTCCCTTTACAAAGTAGCAAATCCAACAATCTGAAAACTCTAGAGTTATTTCTCTCTGTAAAATAGCGTAGTCAAATATAGAACAACAGAAAAAGGAGTTATATCCATGTCCCTGGCGGCTGGGAGAGAAATATGAGGTAATTAGGGCAAATTCCGAAATAAGTTGTAGTTTCCTTAAAAATCTCGGCCGCTGGAACAGGCACTCGGGTTACTCCCCTCGATCGGGAACAGTCATCAAGACTTTTCTGCGTGAAAATCACCAAATTGCACTCTTTTCTGCCTCTTTTGTTCTAGCTGGTCCATCTCCCATCCAATACAACTCTAGACTTGTCATGACTCGAAAAGGACTAAAATGACTCGATAAAGACTCAAAAAGACTTTAGAAAAACATTGTTAAAATATGCCAAAAACATCATATATCAATTCCCCCAGACTTAGATCTTTGTTTGTCCTCAAACAATGTCAAGTATCAAGAACAGGAATAAAAGTTTGAAAGTGTGGGAACTCTCATATTCTCAGCAACCATACTTTAACCACGAATCTCTGAACCATACAAGCAGTAAAACTAGGACAACACACCCTTACCAAAACCCTACTGACTGCTATTCAAGATCGGCTCCATACTCTATATCTCAGACCTGCAAAAGCTCCTTACATTTAATTAAGAGTAGCGTGAGCTTCTTGTCACATGCACTAGTCAAGGAAAACGGTCTAGGTATTGAACAAGCTATTTGATGGTGGAGTTAAGAGTGTTTAGGGGCTACCATGTTTTTGTAGAAGATGCAGGATATCACACAAAACTGTAAGAGAGGACGGATCCATTGATGTCTACAGCCCCTACTCGTTTTTGCTTTCTCCCTGGAATGACTTTTCTGCTCTGTCTGGAACAGCTATCTGACTGCTCTGATCATCCGTCTGCTCTTCATACCCCACTCTTTTGCTCAACCTTTACAGTGGCTCATGTTTCTTTGATTTCTTCCCCTTCTCCATCACCTTATATTAGGTTTTTTTTTTAAAGACTGATATGGTGATGTGACGAAGAAGGAGGTAATACATGATGATTCTGAGTGCCACTGGTGGTTCTGATTTCGTAACCATTCTGATTCTCCACCCCTGCTCTTGCGCAGTTCTTTGGTTATGGAGCGGTTGTTCTCTTAATCTGCTTGTTCTCCTTTCTGACTGAATTTCTGCAGCAGTAACGAGTAAGAGGCTGCGTCGATCCTTTCCTCTCCGACCTTTTTGCACATATCTGCACATATGACACTGAAAAACAAATGCATGAAGGTGGAATAAAGGCTAAGGTGCAGGGTGGGAACTAGCTAGAGATGAGCTAGCCAATCAGGATCAACAAGATGGATAAAAAAGGATAAGAAATCCTGAGTGTATTCTCGTTTCCCTGATCTAATGCCCATAATAAGAAGAATTGCAGTCAAGATTAGGTTCAAGTTAAATGGAGCTAAGTCTTTCCAGTGTAACCTCAACAAGATGAAATCTTCTGGAGAACCAAATGATATAATGTCAGGATGTTTCAGGTCCACATGTGTGTCTTTCGCCACTGCTAAGGTCACTGAATAAGATAACTAAAGCACGAGGTGGTTAGTGATCAACATGGAATAAGGTCCTAATTCCTACAAATTTTGACTCACTCAATCACAAAAATTGACTCAACTGACTCAAAAGAAAAACAAAAGAAAGAAACGAGTTAGTAAACGACGAAAACCCTTCCCCATACTTAATTCACACCGTCCCTGGTGTGAAAATAAATCAGAGAAAATGTGAAATCAAAAATAAACATTTTTATTTTGGTCAAGATACTTACCTGAGTGGAGCGGGCGCTCCATGAAAATTCTCGGTGTTCTATCGTCAGATGGTCGCCTGGAACAGCTGCTCTTTTCAGAGAGCAGGTTGTTCCATCGCTGTAACCCAAAATTTTTGAAGTATATCAGTTTTTTTTTTTTTTTTTGACCTGAGACTCAATAAACTAAAACAAAAAAATAAGTAAACAAAAACAAAACTAACTTATATTTACACTTACCAGTGGGTTGCCTCCCACCAAGCGCTTGGTTTAAGTCACTAGCTTGACTTGATGACAGGGATCAGTCGGGTTGATCATGATGACTTGTTCCAAAACAAGTACCACAATCAGACATGTTCAGCTTTAGAACCCTGCTCAGCAATCCCTTCACAGCAGCTTCTCCTTTCTCTTTCAGCTCACGTGTGAGAATAACTCTAACTTTAGAGAATGGTTTAGAGGTACCCTTGCACTTTACCTCATATTCAATGGATTTCTCATCACACACGCGAGGTATCAAAGTCATTGTAGGATCACCCTTGACCCTTTTCTTCTGAACTTTTTCTTTCACCTTTGACTTCCCACTGAATTTCTTGGTATCAGTGTGAGGATCTCCATCCAGGACTTCCTTGTTCTCACTCTTATCACCAAACTCCTTCTTAAGAACAATTTTCAGATGTTCTCTACTAAGCACTGAGATGCAAGAGGCGTATCGGATTTGTGATCTGGTTGGGACAACCTTGTAGAAAATCTTCTTATTGATGTTGGAGAAGGAGACTCTCTTATTAGGCAGGTCAACAATTGCTCCCACTGTAGCCATAAATGACCTTCCAAAAATCAAGGGCATCTCATGATCCTTGCTCAACTCAACAATTTGAAATTCGGTATGGAGCACACAGTCCCCAACCTGGAAAGGAGGATTGAAAATGGCTCCGTAAGGGACTGCCATGGAAGAGTTTGCAAAAGCCAGCTTCACTTAAGAAGGCTCAACATCCACAATTCTCAGCTCGTCTACAATTGCCCTTGAGACAATGTTCACACTAGACCCAGAGTCACAAAGAGCTTACTTGAATTCTACTCCAGCAATAGAACAAGGAAAAACAAACTTTCCAGGGTCATCAACATTAGGCAATATCTTCAGTGGTGGTGTCAATGCTTCAGTAAAGAAAGCTTTAATTTCCTCCTGAGTTTCTATGCAATTTTTGAAGAACATGTGCAATGGACGAATCTCCCAAGCTTGTTCAAATGAGATATTTTGAGGAAGTCTTCTCACCATCTTCCTAAACCCAGCCAGCTTCTCTGCACTAATGGGATCAATCAGATGTTTAGGTGGAATCGGATAAAGAACCTTAGGAACATAAACTCGCTATGGTGGAATCTCAGTAGGTTTGTCGGGAACAGTCGCTTCAGAGCTAGCAGATTTCTCTGTTCTCTCTTCTGCGCCTGGAGCGGTCTCAGCAGACAATTGCTCAGGTTCCTTTCCCTCAGTTTTCTCACATCTCAGCTCTGTTGCATTACAGTGCTCAACCCTAGGATTCATCGCACTCGTTCCAGGAAGCATACCTTGAACGAGCTGTTTGAGCAAGCTGAACATCAATTCTCTTTATGTGGTTTCTCACTTTATCATACTTTGTATTCAGCTCGATGAACATGTTTTCCATCCTGGTGTTGATGTCTGTAGAAACCTGATTCAATGCCTTGCCCTGAATCTGCATACCCAGCAGCAGCTGCTGCATCATCATACTCAGATCCTTCAGATCCTCTGGTTGACTGTTCCCGGTAGCTAAAACAACTTGCTGATTGCTCTGTGTTTGTCACTGGTTCTGGTTCTGAATCTGCCCTGCCGTAGCTTGCTCCATGCTGAAGACGTGTCCTTGGTTGTTTTTTAGTAGCTGATCAACCTTGGCTGTAAGCTCATCTATCTTCTGGGTTTCGACATTGTTCCCTCTCTTGGAGTGGTCGCTCTCTTGACTCTCATTGACTGAGCAAGCTGTCATGTTCTCAATCAGCTCAAACGCTCCATCAGTTGTCTGAGTCATGAAGTCTCCATTGCTCACAGAGTTCATAACACTCCGGAATTTCCAGTCAACTCCATCATAGAAAATGCCCAGGAGGTAATCATCATCAAATCCATGGTGGGAACATTCTCTGCGGTAGTCATTGAAACGCTCCCATGCATCGCAAACAGGCTCATCAGTGAGCTGTCTGAAGGAGGTGATCTTGTTCCTCAATGTTGTTGTTCTCGCCTTAGTGTAGAAATGGTTGAGGAACGCTGATCGGACCTGCTCCCATGAAGTGAGAGAGCCAGTAGGGAGAGAGTTCAACCACCGTGCAGCTTTTCAATCAAGAGAGAATGGGAATAACATGCACTTGATGTAGTCTGGTGGCACACCATTCGCGCGAATAAAACTGCAGATTTTTTCGAAGCTCTCAATATGCTCCACTGGAATTTCAATTGAGAGACCAAAGAACACTTTTCTCTGCACTAGGCCGATCAAAGCAGGCTTGATCTCGAAGTCCTTCCTGGTGCAGGGTGGAGGAACAATGGCAGAGCGCGTAGTAGGGATGTTACGCGGAAGGTTTCTCTCCCCGATCGGAACAGTCTGTGACGCCTGTTCCTGCTGCGCGAGAGCAGCCTGTTGAGCAGCATCTTGCTAAGCTTGGATGGTCTGCTGCATCTGAAGCATCTGTTGTTGCATCTGTTGCAACTGAGCAGTGAGTTGCTCTTGATTGCCGTAGTCGCCCATTGTGGCGTTGTTCGGCCTTGATTGTTCACGGTTTGTTCTTTCTAACCTTGCTAGCTTCTGGTTGCTAAGTGTAACTGACTCTCCTTGTGCGTTTCTCCGAGTATGTCTACTGGTCATGCTCCTGAATGCTTGTAAACACATTTCTATTTCGATATAATCGTTATCCAGCTTTGTATTTGCTTTGTTCTCTGTTTGAGAATACATTTCACTTAACATAACGCACCAGTAGGTAAAGATAACATCACCAACCAACCGCTGTAACGCACATAAAACAACGTTAACTTATGGAACAAGAAACAAGCCCTAAAATAAAATACAAACAGAGTAGTGTTGGAAAAGACTTACCGCAACGAAACTAGCTTGAAAAATTGAACAAGTCTTCTAACGTCCCGAATAAGAGTCACTGAGGAAAGATGCAAGCAAACAGAAGATGTAAACAGTTCCTGTCCATTTACTGACATTGTCTTGTCCGGTTGTCCCATCACTCTAGTCAGAAACAGAACCATAATCACTCATACACCAAAACAGTAACATGTTTTCAATTTTTATTGAAGGTTTATGATAATTGTGATTAAACCTTAAACCTCTGAATTAAAAAAAAAAAAGAAGTCTGCAGAAAAAACTGAGAAACTCATTAGCTAAATCATGAAGGAATAAAGAGGGTCAACTGTTACGTATACGATATTGGAGTTATGCTACTGCCGTGGGTTTATCAAAGCCTTGGCTCATGCCCATGAACAAGGTTAAAAGGCTGAAGAGAGTTGAGTGTGGTGTTGTTGGTACTTACTTGGTAGGGAAGCTCTTTTAGAAGAATAAGAGTAACGTGGAATGAGGAGGTGGCAAGGAAAGGAACAAGGGCACATGGCCTGTTTGGTCATGTGGGAGGCGTGAGGAAGCTACGTGGAAGGTGCAAGAGTAGATGTCAACTTAGTATAAGTAGTAATGGAAATTAAGGAGAAAGGTATCAAGAAGTTTGATAATGTCATGTCATGTGAGAGAGAGAGTATTGAGTGCTTTCTTTCTCTTTTGTAATCGTTATCGTTCTACGAATACAATATCTATTCTAGTTTTATCATGTTCTCCAAGGATTGTTGTTACACCTTAATCGTAACATCAACCCAGAAAGAAAACACAAAATGATAGATACTAAGTATGGCAGGGGCTTTAGTGACTCGTTCCCAGGATCTACAACGGCTTGGACTTCCCATAACGCTAACCCGCTCGGACACTTTGCGATTTGAGAATGATGGTCGATAATGAAGGTCCCAGAGCGGCTGGATGTCGTCGCTCCAAGTGCCCGCAGCGAGGTTCGGGTGGATTACAGCGGGTATGGATACCCGTTTTCTATGGTTGCTATGGTACTGAAAAGATCTTTTGGAAATAGTCGAGGTTGCCTCACCTGCAGAGGTTACTCCTGGTAGCTTTTGTTCCTCGCAGCCTTACACATACGGGATAAAGCGGTTCCATCAACCCGCAAAGCACACCCACTGTAACATGATGATGTTCGAGGTTGAGGCTCCTCAGCGGTTGGACGTTCCTGTTTCACGAACCCGCTTTGCTAGTTTCCTATTAACTTGTCTTACGCCAACTGCTCCGGTGACGTTCTTGAGATATCTCCTTGTATCAGATCTTCCTTGATATCGCTTCTAGTCCTCATGATACCATTTCCTAGCTGAAAAACCATTCCCCGCAATACTTATTGTTTGTATTGCTAACACCCGAACGCTTTGGTGACTACATCACAACGGACTTATCAGCAGACTTCTTCAGATTTATCAATACTATATAACATGTCTTTGATATTGATTCTTCCTGACGTGTGTTTAATTTCCTTGTCCTCCTTAAGAGAATTTTTTCCAGTTCTCTTATAATTGTGATTTTGTGACGCCAAAAGAAAACCATACTGTTCTCTTACCCTCCATGTTGCTCGTTAATCTATCCATGCACCCATGCATCCTCTTTACTTGGATGCCTTTTTATTTTAGAAAACATCTTCTCGTGTTTCTTTTGTATTCATTCCCTTTCTGGAATTTTGCCTTCTTCTATCTTGGAGCCTTCCTTATGTTTTAAAAGTGTTAAACTTAGACTAATACACTTCAACTAGACGTCACAAAGTTTTGACATCCCCTCCAGCAATACAGTTTCAAGACAATATATATTCCAAATTGTGGTTATACGATTTTGGCGTTCATGCTCATTTTTCTAATGACATTTTTATCTACTAAACTCCACAGTTTCACATTCCATATGCTTGCAAATTACTCTTCCAAGAGCTTGTGTCAATGTCGATTGCACCACAGATGCTTAATAAAGGCCTGAAATCAGCTAAAGGCAAAAAGTGAGAGTTTGTAAACATTCGAGCTTTCCTTGTTTTCTTTTGTTCGCATCTTTGTGAGAAAACTAAATTTTAAATGTGTAACGTTTATTTGGTATTTCTGTTGAAACTAAAACCAGAGAGTTTTATGATAATATTCAAAACTTTAGCTATTATTGTTCTCATGTGGAACCAAAAATATCCAACCTACTACGATAAGTGTGGGAGGTAAAATTGAGAAATAAGGTGAGAAAGTCCATTGGGCCATCGATAATAACTTATTGTTTTGCTGAGAATCACAAGGGGCATGTGAAAACAATTATTATATTTTTTAAAGAGTTTGGTATTTTGACTCTCTCATATGTTAGTCGTAGTACTCGGACACCTCCATGATGAAATACCTTCTCTACTGAGAGGCTCTGAATGTAGCGGTAGTCCTTAGAGCATCATTATCCTAGATACTCAACTAGGGTCTTTTATCTATTTTATATTACTTTTAAGCAATAAATATGTGTTAAGAGACTCTTTTAAAAGACACCAACATTTTTATGCTCCAATGCTAATCTCTTAGTTAAGGTTTCTTAAAACAAAAAAATTATTGAACATTGTTTTCTTAAAAATGTTGAAGTGTTATGATTTTGCTAAGTGAAGTGAAGTGTTATGAGTTTGCTATTAAGCCAAAAGAATAAGAGAATCAAGATAACAAAGCAGTGGGAAATTCGTTGGGTATGTTAAGACATGATGCTTACGTTGAGTGTTATCATTTGTACGAGTTCGGAGAATGTTATCATCATCATCAGGTTCATGAGCCACAAGATAAGTTGACTGAAGAGTTGCCTAACTCAAAGAAGAGAAAGATTTGTCAACTACTGATAGACCAAGAAACTATAAAAAAGAGATATATTTTCGAAGGCAAAACACAGCTACACATGCCTAGAAACTTGATCATTCATGTGCACGATTAAAAGGCATTCATCAAAGACCAATGAACAAAAAAAACGCACCGTATCATTTTCCACCACATTGTCAGCCTCATCAAACTCTTCCATATCTGGAATATCATCATCCTCTTCCCCAGCTCCAAAATACGTTGGCATTGATCGTATACCGCTTTTCTTGTTTATATCCAAGGCACCATGGACGGCAAGTTCTCATCTTCGTTGCCTTTATCTGTAGCAAATATCAAGACAAAAGATTAAATGTGAGAAATATGGATTGGGCAAAACACTAAATTAATCTTCACCTTTCGGTTTCCCGTGTGTAGCCAGCCAACCATCATCATCTTCATCATCAACCAACACTTATCCTCCAGCAGCTTCATATTCCTCTGCCACGTAAGAGAATGTGCATACATAAACAACAAATCAAACATAAAAGAAGCTCAGATTCAGCCAAGCTTAAACATCAAGAGCTTTATCACTAACTTAGAGATACCCATTAAGAGAATGTGCATACATAAACGACAAGTCATAACTTTGGTTGATCTCATCACAATCTCACAAACTTGTATATAAAAACACTAAAAGTCAATAGCTTTATCACTAACTTAGAGATACCCATTCACCTGTATTCCTCTGCGATCAAGTTTACAGCTAACCCATATCGTATAATTGCAAAATTCACAACCCTCAAAAACTAAAAATCGAAACTTTGAATTCACATTCATCAATAAAAACTCAGACTTTATAGCTAACCATGAACAGGTAGGGCACTTGGAGGCGAGATCATCGCCGGCGAGCACGAACTCGCTGACGCTGAGGACTCCCTTCTCCTTGAACGCCGAGGTCGTACGACAACCACCGAGAGAGACGTTGACCGATAATCATCGAAGAGAGATCAATGACGAGATTTTGGAATCGAAACCGGCTGAAAGAGAGATAGAGATGAGAGAGAGGAGATTTCCCTATATCAGACGCGTGTCTACAAGATACGTCTCTTCTTATGCCTAATTAAGAGACGTTCTTAAGGTAATTCCCATTTTTCATTTATTTTTTATCCTAGTCAGCAGCTAAGAGACGTTTAAAAGACACCGATAATGGTGCTCTTACATTGTTAGAACACCTTTAGTGAAGGTCTCTCAACACAGCTCTCACACATTAAATAATAGAAAGTAAGCGTAGAAGAGGAGAGAGGTGATGGACCACTTTTGAGGTACTCTCTTTCCAGTTGTTACTTTTTTATTGGCCAAGACTTCTCTGTTTTAAAGATTAATAACAACACTAATATATATATATATATATATATATATATAAATATATAATAGGTAAAAAAACGATTCTGCATCTTTTGATCACCAATGATGATGCTCTTATAGTCTCATCTGTCATATAATGTAAATGATAAAGAAATATTTTGATCAAACAAATGCAACAAAATAAATCTTATGTATTTCCAGAGATAAATATTGCAATTAATATGAAAGAGGGATGTTTAAAGTGATAACAATATTATGTTCGAAAGATGAAAAAAAAAAAAAAAAAAAGAGCTTAGAGGAGTTGAATAGTGCACTTTGATGAAAGTTTGGGAAGATTCATTAGATTAGCTCGCAGGAACTCAGCATTCTTGCCTTTGTTGTCCGGAACAACACCAACTTTTACAGTTTCAAGACATTTCAAATTTCCCAAGAAATGTCTCATTTGTTCCACCTCTTGAAAACAACCTCCATAGTCTGAAATCTCTAGCACCTTCACTGGACATGTCTGTAGACAACATATTTTTTTCTTCTTTTTCATCTTCTTACTATTTTTCAGACTTGGATTCTGAGGGTTACAAGCGCATGCATCTCCACATCTATTTGTTACTTTGTGAACAAGACCCTAAAAAAAAAGCATACAAATTTAAGCTATGTTTATTAAAAAAAAAAAAAAAGAAAAAAAAAAGTATATACCTTGAAGACTAAAGTTTGTAGATTTGGACAAGACTTGAGCAAAAGTGGCATTACTTGCCAACCATTTTGATTGTTACTCTCGATAGATAAATTAAGAAGGTTGTTGAAGATAGGCATGGATTTACAACAGAAATGAAACACCTGATTCATTACCAAAATATAAGATAGAGAAGGTTGATTGATTGATTATAAATGAATAGAAGAAGGACTGACCTCAAGGGAATCAGGAGACAAGTGAAGGGTGGTAATGTTTCTTATAGCAGCAACAAGACATGTAACATCACCGAATATAGGCGGGCTTGGATCATCATCATCACAAAGAGAACCATTATAATCGTAATAATAATCATCATCGTAATCATAATGACTAGTTGACCTCCATAACTTGAGACTGAGCCTTGCTTCGACAAGAGAATCCAAATCACCAACGTCATACTTTCTAAAGACAAAACTAGAATAGTCAAGGTAGACGAGACTTGGTGCTTGGAAACGAACTGTTTGGCAAGCATTTTCGAAATACTCTAACAAGAGATAGTAGTCAATATGATGAGGAACATGCGTAGCAATCACAAGACGCTTGATCGATGCATGTTCCACAACCGTACCCCCCCCCCCCCCCCAAAGTGGCCCCATATCTGAAAAGTCCCCATTGCGTATGACGGTTGAGACGGGCGGATTCGTCGTTGTAACTCATAGTCTTAGCTACACGACACAGAGAGAATGTCTTGATGGCGGGAGAGTTGTGTAGCAGAGCAAGTGTCTTGTCTACGAAATCACAGAAGCGTTGTGAACCTTTTGTTGCTTCTTCTTCGTTAGGATAGACAACCATCGACTCATCAAAACTAAGGCTGTCTACAAGAGACAGAAGATTCCTCCACCTCTTGGACAGAACCGACGTGGAAGCAGCCACTTTTGTCGGAACTAGAGACAGGAGTTTGCCAAGAATCTCATCTGGCAAACTGCTAATTGAATCCCCCATCAAATTTAGTATCGACACCTGAATCAAAACAGTAGAAGCGTTCCAATCTTAAAACAAATCTCAGCCAAAAACAAACAAACAAACAAGAATCACAGATGATAATCTAAATTGAACGAGAGGAAAGGGTGACTGATGAAGAGGGTAAGTTTTGGATTAATTAAGAGAAAAGCTTACAACGTCAGAGGAAGAACCAAGAGCCTGAGCTTGACGATATATAATTGAGCAGCTGCGGTTTTCTTTTTCTTTTTCTTTTTTTTTTGACACAGAACACAAAGTGCTTTTATAACCAAAACAAAACCTAGAAAAAACCTAGTAGTCGCACAGTTTTTATACTGGTAGATAAGTTTCCAATTATCACGGTTTTCTATTTTTTCGTTATATCCTTTTTATCTCATATAAAATTGGATTTTCTAAAAGATAAAAACATCTCTCTCCTCAGTCCTTTTTCTCTCAAAAGTTACACTAGGTGGTCTTTGTGTTTTGCTCCGGCGTTGGTTTCTCCGGCGTCGGAAGCTATCTTCTCTTTCCGATCTAGTTTTCTCTTTGCTTCCTGATTCTAAAGAGATCCATCTTCGATGTTTTGGTACTCTGAATTTTCATCGTTGGTGAGTGTCTGGTTCTTCTACGGATAGGACTAGTTTTGCCGGTTGTTTGAGTGTTTGGTGTACCGACAAGTTGGTGTGAGCTTGATAAGGCAAGGGAGAGCGTTTTCATGGTTGTGACTTAGCAGTCTTTTTGGTAAGGGTAATATGTTCAGTGGTTGCTTGCTGTTTGTGACTTCTCCCGTGAGTGTTTATGGAGAAGTTCTGTAGGCAAGACTTCAGTTTCATGGTGTTTGGGTGAGCTTCTTTCTTTAGTTGTTTGTCGTGTATGTATCCAAGGTGTGTGGACCGAGTTGCGAGTTCCCCTTGTCGAGTTATGAAGTCTCCGGGTTAGTCTTATCGTTTGGCGGGCGAGGCAGCAGCGATAAGTGTGGTTGTATGAGAAGTGGAGGTTACCGGGTGGCGAGCCAGTGGCAGCAGCGGTAACTCCCTATCATTTGCGTTTACTCTTTTCTAAATACTGCTTGGTGTGTTGTTGTAGCTCTTGTGATGATTATCCGTTTATAGTGCTAGTGTTGGTTTGGTTATTATGTTTTATGTTTTTTTTAAGTCACCTCTATATGGGTTTAAGTCACCCCGACGTGGGTTTAAGTCACTCCGGTGTGGGTTTAAGTCGCCCCTGTGTGGGATTTAGTTACCGCTTTCTCTGGGTTTTCAGTGTTGGGGCTATTTCGTTTTGCCGTCAACGTTTGTATGAATTTTGGCCTTTTGGCATATGAATGAATATCAATTTGGGAAAGAAAAAAAATTGGATTTTCTATAATTAATAGAGAGATATTGATATTAATTGTTGTGAGCAATGTGGGACTCTACTTTATCATTACCGTCTCTTTTCAAACACCGACGTCCCCCCGGCTCTGTGAAAAAAAAACAAACAAAAAAAAAACCTTGATACCATTTGTCATTATAAACGTAATGATTCTGGCCAAAAGCAAATGATCTCAAGAAAACAAGATGATATTGATAGATTAAAGAACTGAGAGTATAAGGTTTCAGAGACGTTAATGGTGTTGAAGCCAAGTAACTGTTTGAAGCTCAGCTTCCTTCCAATTTCATGAGCCAATATAGTCAGTCTTCTTGCTTTGATTTTGAGAATTGAACCTGTGCGAAAGAGTTTTCCACCTCAACCAACATTGCCTTGTCCTATGCTGCTCATTGTCTCTACCCCTTTCCATACACAGTTCAGACTTATCAGCTGTCTGAAGTAAGAGAACAACTAAAATATGAAACAACCCTGCAATATGAGAGTCTTCATGTTCCTATTCGTCAGTTGCCCATGTTTCCCCACGATCACATTTTCCTTGATGTTGTAGACCTTTACAAGAACTGGGATCTTCGAGAAGAGACAATGTTGTTCTGCTTAGTTGGTACACTTCCTAGCTAGTTGCACGATCCTTTCTGATAGCCTCCATGTTTCTGAAAATCTCAAGGTTCTCTAGAATGACATGTGCACTGGCTCAACTTCAAGACTTCAGAGCGTATGAGTCGCATAGTAAATTCAATGCACAGCCTCAAACCCACTGCGCCCGATGTGAAGTCATTTCCATGATGTGGTTCTCAGAATTTTGCATCAAGTAGCAACAGAAGTTCTTGATCATGCTCCCCTTCCTCGCCACAGCTAGCTTCTCCGCCATATTGTCTCTGCCATTGTGATCCACAAAGCATCTCCTCTAGTGTCTTGAATGGCAGTATGGTGTGATGAACAAAGTAGCAGTCGCAAGTGAAGATCATGAACTTGGATTTCTCAAACGGTTCTGCCCTGAACTCGTCCCCGCTTGCCTCCTTGATTGTCTCGTGACATATTAGGAGTCAAGCTGCCTCTCATCCAACAACCAGTGACAGTTTCGGTAGCTTTGTACAGTAGTTCCATGACCCTCTGAGCTCATTGTCATCAAGTTCACAAACAACAGAATCACACTGACGCGTCCCCTTGCACCAGGTATCTGTAGCTCTGAAAAATTGATCCAACAGAAGGGAGGTTTCCACTCCATTCGCTAACTGAAAAACACCCATGGCCTTCTGCGTCTAATGACAAAGAAGTCTGATAGCTCGTATTCTGTCTTCCACCAAAAATGTTTTGACTTCCCCATCAGTGCCAACTCTCTCCATCCTATCTGTCTGACCAGAACCTGCTCCACCTGGATCCTATTCGCAACATATCAGATCCTTCATTTTTTCTGCAAGAGTAGATACAATGGTTTTCCAGCGGTGGTCACTTCTTCCACCATATGTAGCCACTGATTCTTTTTGAAACGCACTAAACCCCATTTATCAGAACAATTTAACCAGATTCTCAGATTGGCCTTTGAGTACCTCGACCATTTCTCTTCTCTACTCTTTCTCATCTTGGTAACTCTATCAGTATTACCAAAGCATTAAGATTGATCCTCTTTCTCTGCTTGTCAAGTTTGTACCTACTTGTGTTTCAAGCTGTTTTCAACAATCTCTCTTACCTTTCTGCTTCAGCTTCTCTTGCTCCAACACATGCTTGCTTCTCTTTATCTCAAACTTCATCTTTCTTTTCCTCATTCTCCCACAATGATTTTCATTGCTCTCATACTGCCCCAGCCTAGTTCCCTTCTTCTTTCTCTTTGCAATTTTCAACCCTTATGTCAACCGAATGGCTGTTGTATATCCTCTACTTGACATTTGTCTTCATGTCTACTATCTCAGCATCATCTTTCATCAATCAGCAATGCATTCCTCCTGCCATATTCCTTCAGCCTCCTTGCTTCCTTCTAATCTCTCTTCTATCTCTTTCCATCTTTTGTTTTTAACTTTTTTTTTTTTTCTTTCCCAGGTGCAATTGGTCGAACAGCTTGTAGGCATAGTTCTCAGCCTGTGTTTCTTTCCATCCTTTGCGCTGATGCCCGGATCTTCCCTTTGAGTCATCTGTGCTCATCTGCTCTTGGAAAACATTGGCCTGAGACGTCACTCTGGCCCTTTGTTGGAAGATGTTGAGATGTCTCCAAAATCGAACTGCTCTAATACCATTTGATTTGATACACAATTAGTGCATCATTTGGCATAATACCCCACAATTGAGTCCATGTATGGCGCGAAAGGTAAAACGCTAGCTAGCAAGTGGTGGGACCAATAGAACTTTATCTAGATATTAATTGTTGGGAGCAACGTGGAACTTTACTTTATCAGGTGCATCTGGAAAGTCTGTTACAAAACATATGATGTACATTCAGACCTATTGGTCACACATTATACTATTGCGAAGAATTCAGAACTAATGCTTTAAATGTAAAAAAAAAAAAAAAAAAAAAAAGAGTGATTGTCATTCAGTGACTTCCGCAAATAACATTTTGGAAATAGATTTGATGCTGGTACAAGTCTGTTTTGAACTTTTGATTGGAAACCTGGTCATTATGCATATCAAACTTTGACCTTGCATATACACTGATATGCTTGTTTGTATAATCATGTTCAGAATGCGCATATAAACTTTGACCTTACCTTAATGGTTCCAACATTTTGTTTTCTATACGTACTGATCACTAGGTGATTCTTCCGTGCCAAGCATCAATATAAGTGTTATCAAAGTAAATATATATCATAATAACTGATTCATATTTTATTTTAAATTATTTTGTATTTTATATGTATGATTTGTTATAAATATTATTATATTATTTTAATTAGACTTGTGATTTTAAATATAAATTGTCTAGTCGGTTGGCTTATTATTTGGATCTACTCGATTGCATATACTTGTTGAATTTCAACCATAATATTTTTTGTTTTTGTTTTTAATAGATTAAGTTTAGTTATTTTCATTTCGCTTGGTTGTCAAGTCATTTGTCAAAAATTAAAAATAAATAACCAAAACATTTCTCGTGAATTACTTTCGAGAAATCATTATATAAACAAAATATTAAGTTTAGCTATTTATGAGTTTAGGTATGCAATTTAAATTCTTATTAGTTTAAAAATATTTTGGTACGTTAATATAGTTTGGAGAATAAGAGGTATGATCAGGTTCGGTGGTGGGTTTGGGTGCGGTGAGCTTGGTAAAAGGGAATTGATCTTCGACAAAATGCACATGTCGTGAGACAAATATGCGACCAGAGGTGGGTTCTAAGCATAGATAGGCGCTCTATGTTAAAGAGTAGCCTAAGAATACGCAAGGACTGGAACGGGTTTCAAGTTTTGTTGATCGGTATGGTCGCAGCCATGGGAAACAGAGGCAACCGAAAACTTTGAGTTTGGTGTAGTTAGGCTGGATGGTGAAAAGAACTTGGTATGGTGATGAGAGCTTAAGGTTTGGGGTTGGGAACGGTTTATAAGGTAGACGGCTGCTGAGAAAGCGTAAGACCAATAGGTGTTGGGAAGGTTGGCGCGGTGTAGAAGGGAGAGGCCGTTTTCAACGATATGCCGGTGACGACGTTCGGCAAGACCGTTGTGCTCAGGGGTATGGGGTGGGGAGGTTAAATGGGTGATTCCTGAGGTAGCCAGGAAGTCGCGCAAGGCGATAAACTCACCTCCGTTGTCTGAGAAAAGGGTTTGTATTTTGGTTTGGAAACGGTTTTCAGTGAGGGCTTTGAATCGTATGAAGGTTGCTTTGACATCAGATTTTCGTTTGAGGGGATAAAACCAGGTGTATCGGGTGTAGTGATCAACTAAGATTAAGTAATATTTGTAGTGATCAACCGATGGTATTAGAGAGATCCAAAGATCAGTAAATATATATTGAAGTGGTTGAGAGGAAGAGATTGAGGTTTGGGCAAAGGAGAGTTTGTGACTTTTATTAGAAAGACAATCAAAGCAAGACAAAGAGTTTGGTACTGAATCAGACAACGGTAAAGAAAACTTTGAGATAATAGTTTTTAGGATAGGAAGAGATGGGTGGCCAAGCCGTGCGTGCCAATCTTGAGCTGAGGCTTTAACAGTCGGGGTTAAAAAGAGAGAGACAGGTGAGGTTGAGGCTGGCCACTCGTAGATTTCTTCCCTAGCACTGTCGTGGAGTAACGGACCCCCGAGCTGAGATCCTTCACCTGAAAGAAGGCAGGAAAGAATTCGACCGATACTCGATTAGTGTTACAAAGTCGATATACAGAAACCAGATTTTTATGAATATCAGGAATGTATAAGACATTTGTAAGAGATAAGGGTTTTGATGAAGAAGGAAGAGAAGTTGAACCCGTATTGGTTATGGGAAGTGTCGACCCATCACCGATAATAACTTCTTCGCCACCGTGATAGGGCTGGTGGAGCGAGAGGTTAGCGAGATCGGAGGTGGTGGTGCGTTGCACCAGAGTCGAGTATCCAAGGGTTTGCAGTAGCAAGGTTGGCTCGTGGATTCGACGATGCTGTCGGGGTTTGAGGCGTAGGAAGGAGCCCCTGATAAGACGATGTCTTCATCTGTAGTTACGGGCAACGCTTTGCGGAGTGGCCTTGAGACACGCAGAGTTGACAGCGACCGAGGTACGGGCGAGGAGTGCGGTTGTGCTCAGCGTTACGAGGTTGAGACCAAGTCTGAGGAGAACTCTGGTTCCCTCTTGGGTGAGAGCCCTTGTTGCGATTGTTGGTGTAGTTCGCGGTTATCGGGAGGGTGTTAATCTATTTCAAGACCAAGACCTAATTTAGATATGACTTAATTCAATCCTAACATGATTCTAAAGAAGGTAGGAACACTAACCTTGATCTATGCTTGGATGCAATCCCACCAATTGATGTTCTCCTCTTTAACCTTCTTTCTTTGGTGGTTTCCTTGATGGACAAGAAACCCCAAACCTTCCTTTAATCTCTCCTTCAATAATCAGTAATTTTCTTGTGTATCTTTTTAGAAAGACTCTCGTCTTACGTGAAGAAGAAAATAATGAACGAGTGTTGTGTTTTATATTAGTCAAAGAGACATGAGTCTTAACCAACACAACTCTCTAAGACTTCATCACAACCATTCGTTATATTAACGGTACCACAACGTACGTATACTGATATATATATTAATAATGGTAATGTATTCCATTATCATTACCTTTAACATATATATATGATTATGAGATTAAAGACATATTTAAACATAAGGTAAAGTAGGAGGGTTATCAATACACCCGGATTCTAATTCTTAATCGAAACCGATCCATCACGGTATTGTCTTTTATATTAGAATCTAAAACAATAATATGAACTTGAACTTTATATTAAACTAATAGATACATAGGTCATATAGAATATAAAATATTCTTACATTCTCCCACTTGACTTTTGTATCAACTTAAGAGTTTAATAACTTTAATGCACACTTTTATATCAGGTTCACTTGATCTTTATTAAAATTTAAATTGATCGAATCATGGCGGTTGTATGTCATTTAATCGGCATAGTCCCTTCCATGTATCACATAATCAATTTTAATTTTATATCAATCCTTATATGAGAAGAACTTTTATTTCTCAAACCAAACATATGTTATCTACAAACCATAAGTGTATACACATACTTTATTGATAACATAATTAATAAATCAGAAACATAATCTTTAAGTGAATTCTTAGTGTCAAATATATAATGAGCATCCCATAACTAAAATAGCAAAGCCTTATCTATAATACCCATACGTTCTACATGGCCATTGAACGCCTTGGGTGGTAAACCTTTAGTTAGCGGATCCGCTACCATCATTTCTGTCCTTATGTGCTCGAATGACACTCTCTGTTTCTGAACTTCTTCTTTAACAGACAGGTACTTTAACTCCATGTGCTTAGCACCCTTCGAGTACTTGTCGTTCTTCGAAAAGAAGACAGCTGCAGAATTATCGCAGTAAATTCTCAGCGGCTTGGCTATAGTGTCGACAATCCGAAGCCCTGAGATAAAGTTCCGCAGCCATAGTGCATGAATTGTGGCCTCAAAGCATGCCACAAATTCAGCCTCCATAGTGTAAGTAGCAATGACAGACTGCTTTCCACTCTTCCATGATATTGCTCCCCCAGCTAATAGGAACAAGTAGCCAAACGTCGATTTTCTGCTATCAACGCATCCGGCATAGTCTGAATCTGAATATCCAATGACTTCCAGCTGATCAGATCTCCTATATGTAAGCATGTTCTCTTTGGTGCCTTGCAAGTACCTGAGAACCTTCTTTGCAGCTTTCCAGTGGTCCATTCCGGGATTACTTTGATATCGACCCAACATTCCAACAGCAAAGTTGATATCTGGTCGAGTACATGTTTGAACATAGTTCAAACTCCCAACCACCGATGCATAGGGAATTCTTTCCATTTCTTTACGCTCCAATTCATTTTTAGGACATTGCATTTTACTGAACTTGTCCCCCTTCTGAATTGGAGTTATTCCTGCAGAGCATTTCTCCATTTTATATCTCTTTAAGATCTTATTGATATATCCTTCCTGAGACAAACTTAACAGTCCTTGTGATCTATCTCGAAATATTTCTATCCCGATCACATAAGATGCCTCACCCATATCTTTCATTTCAAAGTTCTTAGAGAGATACTTCTTCACATCATGTAACATACTCATGTCATTTGCAGCAAGCAAAATATCATCAACATATAGGACTAAAATCACAAACTTACTCCCACTGATCTTAATGTAGATACATCGATCAACAATGATCTCTACAAAACCATATGATGTGATGGTATCGTTAAACTTTATATACCATTGTCGAGAAGCTTGTTTTAGTCCATATATTGACTTTCTCAGCTTACACACCAAATTTTCTTTTCCTGTGACCACGAATCCTTCTGGTTGGTCCATATATACTTCCTCCTCAAGATCTCCATTCAGAAAGGCGGTTTTCACATCCATCTGGTGAAGCTCAAGATCATAATGAGCCACCAAAGCCAACACAATTCTAAGAGAATCCTTCTTTGAAACCGGAGAGAAGGTCTCTTTATAGTCAATGCCATCTTTCTGGGTGAAACCTTTAGCAACAAGGCGAGACTTGCGTCTTTCAGGTTTACCTTTCGAGTCACGTTTAGTCTTATAGACCCATTTACAACCAATGGTTTTGAAACCATCAGGCAACTCTACTAAGTCCCATACATGATTATCATCCATAGATTTCATTTCTTCTTTTGAGGCATCAAACCACTCTTCAGAATTGTCACTTTCTATGGCCATTTTGAATGAGATCGGATCGTCATCCATGCTTAAGTCACATTCATTTTCAATAGTGTAAACCACGTAATCGTTTGAAATGGCAGATCTTCTTTCTCTTCCAGATCGCCTTAAAGGTATTTGTGGTTCACTATTCTCTTCTTGAATTATGACATGTTCATCAACAGTATTTTCAGCTAGTGGAATTGGCTCATCATTATGTTGTCCTATTGTGTCATTAGAGTCTGATGCAACAATAGGAACAACTACTTCAGGTGGAACTACAGGTGAAGGAACTTCAATCTGAACTTCATTAATGTCCACTTTTCGTGGTTCACCACTCCCACTAGTTTCACCGTTTTCAATGAACCTAGCATTACCCGAATCAACTATTCTCATACTATGGTTAGGACAATAAAATGTATACCCTTTTGATTTCTCAGGATAGCCAATGAAAAATTCACTGACAGTCCTAGAATCAAGTTTCTTTTCATGTGGATTATATAGCCTTACTTCTGCTGGACAACCCCAGACACGTAGATGTCTTAAACTAGGTTTCCTTCCCGTCCACAGCTCATAAAGAGTCTTAGGAACTGCCTTACTAGGAACCCGGTTCAGCACATAAGTTGCAGTTTTTAATGCATATATCCACAAAGAAAGGGGTAATGAGTAATTACTCAACATGCTCCTAACCATCTCTATTAAGGTACGGTTCTGCCTCTCAGCTACACCATTCTGCTGAGGAGTACCAGGCATTGTGTATTGTGCACATATGCCCCTACTTTCAAGTAACTTTGCAAATGGACCAGGACATTGTCCACTTTTATCGAATTTTCCATAAAATTCACCACCTCTGTCAGATCTCACTACTTTCACCTTTTTATCTAACTGCCTTTCCACCTCGTCAATGAATACCTCTAGGACAATCACAGACTTAGACTTTTCATGCAGTAGATAGGTATATCCATACCGTGAGTAATCATCAATAAATGTGATGAAATATTTTTCGCCACTCCATGAAGGAGCATCGAAAGGGCCACATATGTCGGTGTGTATTAACTCAAGAAGCTGAGTGCTTCTTGTGGCTGGTTTCTTTAAAGTATGTTTCGTCTGCTTACCCTTAGTGCAGTCTATGCATACATCTAAGTCACTAAAATCCAACTGAGGAAGAATTTCATTATTTATTAATCTCTTAATTCTTTCTTTGGAAATATGACCTAGTCGTTTATGCCACAAGAAAGCAAAACTTTCATTAATTGCGCTACGCTTAATGCCTCGAGTTTCAACATTAAATAGGGATTCAGAAAACTTTGCATCAAGGTTGAACTTATAAAGTGAATCAAATAAAATACCACTACCATAAAAGTAATCATTTCGGTACAATGAGAAAACACCATGTGCAACCTTAATACTAAAACCTAAATTGTCCAACCTACTAACAGAAACAAGATTTCTAGCACACTCAGGTACATAAAGACACCCTTCAAGATCCACATGACTTCCAGTGTCCAAGATCAGTCTATACGTCACAATTCCTTCTATTTGTGCCTTCATCCTGTTTCCCATGAACAAGTACTGTTCAGGTCCTCTTATGGGCTGGATCGAACTGAATCCATGTTTAATATGAGACACATGAGTAGTAGCACCAGAATCTAACCACCAAGTATTATTAGGAACTTCAACAAGATTCATTTCATAGCAAACAAAGCTGTAATGTTTACCTTTCTTTTCGAACCAATCCTTCCTTTTAGGACAATCCTTCTTGAAGTGTCCTACTTGCTTACAAAAGAAACACTTCTTTTCCTTCTGGATTTGACTTTGAGGTCCTTTCACAAAGTTCTTTACATTCATTTTGTCCTTCTTACTTGATGTTCTTTTGCTGCTACTGGCACTTCCAAGACCTACGAGGTTAGCAACTTGATCTTTCATCTTCCTTAGTCTCCCTTCCTCTTGAATTAGCGTAGCCTTTAATTCTTTAAAGTTCCATTTATCCTTAATGGTGTTGTAATTCACCTGGAACTGGCTAAATTCAAGAGGTAGAGAGTTCATGATGAATTGGACCAAGAATTGCTCATGTACCTCCATTCCCAAGGTCGTTAACTTTGCTGCCAGATTAGACATGTGCGTCAAATGATCATGGATTGGCTGAGACCAGCCAAACTTCTTTGTAGACTTCCTGAGACTTCCTACAATCGACTTGTCAGCCAATTCCGATTGTGAACACTCCTTAATTTTCTCTATGAATTCCCTTGCTTTCTCTGTCTTAGGCATTGATGGCTTAATACTTTCTGCCATCGTCAACCTCATAAGGTTCAAGCTCAGCCTGTTAGATCGCTCCCATCTCTCATAACGAGACTTTTCAGATTCGGAGCTATCTACTGTAATAGCTGAGGGTTCCTCATCAGTTAGTATGGCAGAGTCCAAAGCCATTACACCCAGTGTAAACCGGATTTGCTCGAACCACTCACCATAGTTGAGGCCATTAAACTTTACAAGAGAGTTAGCAGATGCAAACACATTTGATGAAGCTGCAAGCATTCATACATGTTAACCCGTTAGTGCTTTGAGACTTTATTATTGTATTCAGACTAATAGAAACTTTTAACACTTATATTTTAAATAATCTTTGGGCAATATTTAAATATAAATACTTTCATTAATGCTAATTATATATTCTTTAATATTAATCAAATCAACACTAGTCAAATAAATATGTTATCTTTGGATATACATATTATTCACTATAGTAGAAAAATGATTAATTATTTTCTTATTATTAATTATATTCAATGATCCACCTTTAGGTGATCTCCTAGAATATAAATAATAATTTAATTGATCAATCAAACTTTTATGTCATTTAGCATCCTTGGTCTTGATCAATTATAAACTTTATAATTATTTTTAATATCTATATGTCATATAACAAAGTCACTTTGGTGACTATCATATTATATACATATAAACTTAAAATATCTAAGGAAAAACTACTTAAATTGTGTTAATATTTCATAACACAATTATTTGATCATTAAAATGCAGCGGAAGCATTTTTTTTTAACTATTTATTTTAATTTAATAAAATAACAACTTTATTAATTCAAATATGCATTTACTTTGATAAATGATTTCTGTTTATGCATACTAGACAGAATTACTTAACAGTCATGCGTATGCTATTAAATGTTAATGAATAACAGAAAGCACTCTTTCATGCATGCAACAACACGTAACGGTTTAATTATGAATCTACTCTCATTCATGAATGACTTAATTAATAATCCAGATATTTTAACGCACCGGCAATCAAGAACATACGTTTGATCCAATTACGGTGTCGTTAGACACGGCTTATGAACACACATTAAAACGGTTTGATCCGTACATGTTCATAAACGCATGAAGGTAAATAATTTTTTTTTTTTTTTTTAGTTTACAAGAAAAAAAGAAATTTTTTTTTTTTTACAAACTTCATGCACGCACTTGGTTTGTTTCGTAACTTCCGTTAACATTTAACACAGACCAAATTTCCAGATGAATTAATCTAATCTACATAGGCTCTGATACCATATGTTAATCTATTTCAAGACCAAGACCTAATTTAGATTTGACTTAATTCAATCCTAACATGATTCTAAAGAAGGTAGGAACACTAACCTTGATTCATGCTTGGATGTAATCCCACTAATTGATGTTCTTCTCTTTAACCTTCTTTCTTTGGTGGTTTCTTTGATGGACAAGAAACCCCAAACCTTCATTTAATCTCTCCTTCAATAATCAGTACGTATTTTTCTTGTGTATCTTTTTAGAAAGACTCTCGTCTTACGTGAAGAAGAAAATAATGAACGAGTGTTGTGTTTTATATTAGTCAAAGAGACATGAGTCTTAACCAACACAACTCTCTAAGACTTCATCACAACCATTCGTTATATTAACGGTACCACAACGTATGTATACTAATATATATATTAATAATGGTAATGTATTCCATTATTATTACCTTTAACATATATATATATGATTATGAGATTAAAGACATATTTAAACATAAGGTAAAGTAGGACGGTTATCAATAAACCCGGATTCTAATTCTTAATCGAAACCGATCCATCACGGTATCGTCTTTTATATTAGAATCTAAAACAATAATATGAAATTGAACTTTATATTAAACTAATAGATACATAGGTCATATAGAATATAAAATATTTTTACAGAGGGTTGATACGGCTTGTTGTGGAGCAGAGATCTGGAGCTTCCCTTCATGATTTATGAGCTTTTCATGAATTTCAGTGATTGAGGGTGGTGTGTCTCTGCTCTCCGTTTGATCAACGACCGACTTGTAATCCTCCGGAAGACCTTGAAGAACATAATCAAGTTGATCTTCATGATCAATGACTTTCCCAAGTAGAGCCAGTTGGTCAAATCGGGTGATTAGGCCTTGAACATACTCGTCGATAGATCGAGTCTCTTTGGTCCAGGCTTTGAGTTGATTAAGGAGCTGTTTAACATGGCCTCTGCTAGGTCTACCATACGTGGAAGCCAAGGTATCTCAGATCTCGGCGGCTGTTGAAGCACGAGAGAGAAGTGGTTGGATGGTGATAGAGATAGCTCCAAGAAGAGCGCTGTAGAGGAGCTTGTCCTGACGTTTCCAGATGGTGTAGGCCGGGTTCGTGGTGACGCTATCCGCAACCGTAACAGTTTGTGGTGGTGCGGGTGATGAACCATTGAGAAACGGCTCATCACCCGCACCACCACAAACTTGGTGCTGTGTTTATTAGATCCTTGGGAGCATGTGGTGGGTATTGGACTTGGTGCTGTGTTCGCGAACCAGCTTGTGAAATGGGATGTGAAGCTTAAGGAAGATCTCGAGGTCATGCTCAATAAGGCTAGAGCTGCCAACGAGCGCCGTTACTTCGGTATGTTTTGTCTTTGCTGATTCGCTTGTTTGTTCCATGTGTTGATTCCTGTTTAACATTTTTTTGAAGTTTAGTCATGCACTGTTCTGTTATGAAAGTTAGATGATTTGAGCAACAGTATGTTCACACTCTCTCAATAAGAGTGGAAAAAGCTAGATACTTTCGATTGTTTCTTGGGCTCTAACTTGCAATAAACTAGATTCGAATTTGAAGGGAGTCATAGTTGTCTTTTGACACGTGTTATAAAGTTCAAGGACTTTTCTGTTTAGTTTCATGACAAAATCACTTGTTGATTTGTGAGGGTGTGGCGGAAAATTGGTGTATCACGTTTCTTGTGCTGTTGGTGATTGAATAAGTTTGCATGCTTAGATATTTGATATTTTACTTATATATGACTTGAAAAATATTCAAACTTTTCTTCTTTTGTTTTTTTTTTTGTTGTAATGCAGATGAAGATCGGGATTAATTATTGAGCGATCTTTTGAATTCTTCAGAAAGGAAGTATATTCCCTCTGAAGTTATATCAAGTGCTTGTTTTGTTTGTGATCTTTTCTTCTCCTTTTTTTCTCTTTTGCTTCCGCATTAAGCTCTTTCATTCAGTGTTTTTGGTTAATAAACCTAAAAAGATTTGTGGTTTCACAATCTGTATCAATTAAAACTGTTTGTACCTGGCTAATAATTTCGAATGAGAAGCCTTAATTTTCTTAATTTGTCTGCTCAAAGACGGAAGGAAAATGAATCAAATGGTTGTTACGTGTTCGTTGCTTTTGTGTTTTGTTTGTTTAGAAGATTTTGTCTAAAGAATCATGTTCGGATTCGTCCAAACAATACCTTAGTTTAAGAATTAATAACATATATGTGTTTGGGCTGCATTACTAGAGCCAAAAGATTATAATTAATGTTATTGGTAAACTGAGCAAAAATGGAAATTCTCCAATACCAGAACTCAGCAGGTTCATGTGGCAATAGAAGTGTAGCATGATGCCGAAGAGAAGAACCATCGCCGGAAAATCCCTCAGACCACATAAGCTTACAGTGGGGATTCACTTACGGTTGGTGCACCATGTGCTTCTTCTGTGAGTGAACCAGCAGCTAAAGATAAAAGAATAAACTTAACGTTGAGGGTTTGATGAAGACCTTAGCCAGCAAGTAAACGGAGCTCTAAAAATGAGTCAAGCAAAAGATAAGTCATCAGTAAAGTGTTTCAATGGAAATGTATGTTGTGTTCTTATGTACATGAGGAGCAGAGTAAGAATGTATGTGTTGCGATGGACCACTGTTACTTCAAAATTGTTCACAAGTCACAACTACATCTTCTTTTTGCTAGATTGGAACATTTAAAAAACTCAGGTTTAAAACTTGGCGCAAGTTGCATGCTAAAAGCAATATGACTTACTAGTAGCGGATACATATATGCAAATGTTCAAGCAAAAACAAGAAATATTTGTGGGGCTGCCACTCTATACAAATGCAAATACAGAATTTTAGAAAGAAAAAAAATCAAGATAGCAGTTTCATGTCTCCAAAATCATTAGCAGGCATCACTTTACAGCTTCTTATAACCAGCAGTTCTATTGTTGAAGACATGTAGAAGGCTATCACATGCTTGTCTAGAAGATGGTCTCTCTTGTGGAGAAGTTTTGGTGCACTGAAGTGCAATCTCAAGCACCTTATAAGATGCTTCTTCTTCAAATGGCATTAAAGGCTTAAGCTTTGGATCTATGAGCTTCTCTCTTGCAGAACCGGCCATCTCAAGATGTGTTTCAACCCATCTCACCATATTCATCTCTGCGCCAAACACTGATTCAGTTGGCATTTTCCCGGACACAATCTCCATCAACACTATCCCCATACTATAGACATCACTCTTCTCAGTCGCCTTCAATGAGTAAGCATACTCTACACACACATATTTCAAAGCATTAGATTTTTAAACAGTTAATAATGTTCTAAAAATTGGTCTAGGCGTCAAACCGGAAATAAACAAAATGATTTTAAAAAATCAGTCAAGTCGGTTCAAAATATTGGTCTAGGTGTCCGTCTAATCAATACTCCCCAGTGCATAATTACCGTCTATCGAATTTTTGAACATTTGTTATATGCAAAAAGAAAGGAAGATTGAGAAGAAGATAAGTACCTGGAGCAATGTAGCCGTAAGAGCCAGCAAACCATGTATTTGATTCTGTGTTAGTATCATAGTTCTCAGTTAAGACCTTGGCCAGACCAAAATCTCCCAAGTGTGCTTCCATGTTGGAATCTAGGAGCACATTACTTGATTTGATATCACGGTGGAGGATTGGAGGAACACAGTCATGATGAAGATACTCCACTCCTTGAGCCAATCCTACAGCTATCCTCAATCTTGCTTCCCAGTCTAAGACCTTCTTCTTCTTTTCAACCTCAGGTTTCTCATCATGAAACCAATCCCATACACTTCCGTTCTCCATATACTCATATATCAACAGATTCAGCCCTTCAGACTTGCTGCTGCAGTAACCCATCAGCTTAACAAGATGCCTATGTTTGATTCTCCCAAGGGTCTTAACTTCTCTGCTGAAGCTCTTGTTAGACATGAGATCATCTTTCCATAGAATCTTCTTCACAGCAACTGTCTCGCCGTTCTCAAGCTCAGCCTTGTAAATCTTCCCAGACCCTCCTGAACCAATCATGAACTCCTCGCTCAAGTTACGCGTGGCGTCCATGATGTCATCCCACTTGATATCTGACTTTGAAGAAGCTCCTGTCCTAAAGAGAGGCTTGTGTGTAGCTTGTGAAGAGGAGGAGCTTGATGACGAGTAAGCAGTGCTTCCATCCCTCACTTTCTTGAAGAAATCATGCCTTTGTTTGAAGAAGAGAGCGATCACAAGTATCATCAAAGCAATGGCTGCTAATGCTGAGATTGCTGATATTGTAACAACTGATCTTGGACTAAGACCTTGCTGCTTGTTGTCTCTTCCAGATCTATTACAACGACTAAGAGGGCTTCCACAGAGACCTGTGTTGCCTATAAAGGAATCAGCTGGCCATCTTGAGAACTGTTTCTTGAGTTTGCCTTTGAAGTTATTGAAAGAGAGGTTGAGGTACCCCAAACTCTTCATATCCCCAACAGCTCCAGGAACTTCACCGGTGAGCTGATTGTGAGACAGATCAAGAGTCTCTAGCTTTGTCAACGTCCCAATAGTAGAAGGAACATCTCCAGTAAAGTTATTGTAGCTGAGGTCTAAAGCACTTTGAAGATCTTGAAGCTGCCCAATCTCTAAAGGTATCTCTCCTACTAAGCTGTTTCTTGACACCCGAAGCTCATATAGCTTACTAAGCTTGCCAATACCTTGAGGAAGCGAACCTGAGAACTGGTTCTTGTCAAGGTTAAGTACATTGAGAGCTCCCAAGTTACCAATCTCCTGAGGGATCGTTCCATTGAGAAAGTTTCCATCAAGAGACAACACAAGCAGCTTTGTACAGTTGAATAGCTCAGCAGGTAAAGATCCATCAAACTGATTAGAAGAAAGCTTCAGCTCTCCTAACTGAGAAAGCTTTCCAAGCCATGGAGGTATAGGCCCTGAGAGAAAGTTGTTGTTGAGATCAATGTGTGTCAGCTTCTTGCACAAGACTAGCTGTAAAGGAATGGTTCCTGTAAGAGAATTGCTTGAGATATCCAACAGAGAAAGCTCACGGATCTTCCCAAACGTCCAAGGGATTCTTCCTGTGAACTGATTCTTGCCTAGCCTGAGACGCTCGAGATTCGGAGAGTTCCCTAGCTGGAGAGGGATCTCATCTTCAAACTCATTGTTGGTTACATCGAACGAGAGGAACGAGGTGGAGCCACACAGTGGAAGGATCGTACCGTTGAGGTGGTTGTGAGAGAGGTTGATTCTCGTGATGTTCTTGAGATTGCTTAGTGAATCAGGAAGGCTTCCTTGGAGAGAGTTGTTGTAAAGCATGAACTGTTCTAATCCTTTTAAGGATCCGTAGGACGAAGGAATCGAACCCGAGAGCTGGTTGTCTGCTAAGTCCAAGATTTTGAGCTGGTGGCAGTTACCTAAAGTGGCGGGAAGTCCACCAACGAACTCGTTCTGTCTCAAGTGAAGCAAGTTAAGCTCCTTTAGGGCTCCTATCGAAGGAGGGATCTCTCCTTCGAAATGATTCCCGAATAGATCAATCATCTTCAAGCTTGTGCAGTTTCCGATCTCTTTAGGGATCTCACCCGAGAAACGATTCTCGTATAGAAACAGAACTTCTAGCTTCTTCAGCGCGGCGATTTCGTTAGGTAACTTGCCTTCCAAGTTATTGTGATATAAGACAAGCCACTGTAGGTTGGTGAGGTTTGATATAGAAGGAGATAACTTGCCCTCCAAAGTATTGTTGTGGAGATAAAGATCCGTTAGTTCGGTTAGCTGAAACAGTGATTCAGGTATGGAGCCGGTAAGAGAATTGTTCGACAAGTCAAGCTGTTTAAGCGATTGACATCTGCTGATCTCCGCGGGAACTTCACCTGAAAGCTGAGTTCCAGACAGAACCAACTGTTCCAAGTTAGTATTGTTCGAACACATACTCTTCGGTAAAGAACCAGAGAAACCGTTGTTTGCTAAAGCCAAATCAAGAAGCTGACTCATGTTCCAGATCTCTTCAGGTATCTCTCCGGTGAGATTATTCGCCGATAAATCGAGTGTCTGAAGATTCTTCAGATTAGTTAAACTCTTGGGGACAAGACCTTGAAGCTTGTTTTCCATCAAGTTAAGGTACTCGAGTTGACTCATCTCCCCGAGTTGACTCGGTATCTCTCCGGAGAGTCCATTGCTCGCGAGATTGAGTATCTCGAGGTTCTCGAGGCGTCCTAACTCAGCAGGTATCGTCCCGTTAAGCCTGTTCGCCGCCGCGGTGAACACGGTGAGGTCGGAGCAGTTCGCTAGCTCCGCCGGGATCGGTCCTTCGAGGTTGTTATCCTGAAGGATCAGCGACTGAACTCGAGCGAGTTGACCGAGTTGACTCGGTACGGGGCCCGTGAGTCTGCACGAGGCTAAGGCGAGCATCTGGAGGTTGGCGAGGCTCCCCAGCGTCTCCGGGATGGTTCCGACGAGCTCGTTGTCTCCGATCCTGAGCGAGCGGAGGTTGAGGAGTGAGCCGAGTTGACTCGGAATCTCGCCGGTGAGCTGGTTGGAGAAGAGGAAGAGAGACTCCAAGGAGGAAAGGTTGGAGAGAGCAGTTGGGATGGGGCCCGCTAGATTGTTGGAAGATAGATCGAGGTGGATTAGGTTGTCAAACCGGCCAAACGAAGGTGAAATCGAACCGGTTAGGCCTAAACCGGAGAGGTTAAGGGCTACGACACGGAATAAACCGGTATCTTCGCATGTGACGCCGGTCCATGAACAGTAGTTGATGTTGACAGAGTTCCATTGGGGGAGAGGATCGTCTTCTCCTGGATTGGTGACGAAAGATTTCTTCGCTTCGAGAAGATTTTGAAGATCGTTGGTTGGACCGGTTTGAGCCAAAATCGAACCGAGTGAAGAACAGAGGATGAACATGACAAGAATAAGAGTATGAAGAGTCTGCATGGTTTCTTCTTCTTGTTTTATTTAGAAAGAAATGGCTTTTCAGAGCTGTATGTAGTTTCTATGGCATTAGTTTGATTCTTGTTGCAGAGATTGAAGGAGAAAGATGATTAGTCATCAGAACGGTGCATAGGGACACACTCTCTCTCTCTATGTATAAATGCTGAGAACAAAAGCTTTGGGAATAAATGTACAGTTTCTCTCTCTTCTGTTTTTCTCTGGTTACTGTTTTATTGATGTTTAGAGAGAGAAAGAGTTAACGAAGAGACTGGGCAATGTGTGAGAGAGAGAGAGAGAGAGAGATGGGAAAATGGAATGGGAAGGCTCGTATATAAATGTTTTGGCTTTTATAAATAGCGGCAAAGGTCAACGATCATATGTGTGTGTACGTGATTGTCCGTGTACAATCAAACTGTGCCTAAAAACTTTGACAAATTAAACATTGGTCTTCTGAGGAACCACAGTCCACACTCCACTGAATATACTATAAAACATGTTCGTACACATTATATTCATATCAAACTTGTAAAATTATAAACTTTCATTATATGCTTCGCTAGTTAATTTTAATTTTAATTATATCAGATTTTCAAGATATGCGTCCAGGTTTTGTTTTAAGCATTATATATGACAATTGACCAGAGAAAAGTTGTCTTTATTCAGTTCTTTTTTTTTGTTCCTATTGAAATGCTAAAATCAGATTCATGCATGCTGATCAATTTATTTTCTAATTAAACTCCATACCAAAAGTTGCGATCATATCTCTTTTTGTTTTTTTTTTCTTATGAAAAAGCTGCAGTTAAGTTGAAAATGATTAGGTTTACAGTCATTCGATTTCACAAGTCATTTCATAGTAACATTTTATCGAGCAAATACATATGATTGCTACTCTGAATATTTAGAGTATCGACTCTACACGATATCTTTTTCTTCCTGTATATTGTTTATATTGTTCTGAGACGCAATCATTTGCTTATATCAAAGACCCAACTTGTGAGAAGTTCATCCTTGTTTATATTTTGTTACTTTTCAAGAAGTTTAGCTGTTTAAGTAATGTTAATGAAATAAAGAAACATCAAGTTTTAAAAAATATGATGATGCATGGCTTTGACCTTGGCCAATGAAAAAGAGTGGTTGAGACAATGACTTGGTTTGAATGATATTTTTTGTATCAGTTTTGCTTTGGTTTAGTGTGTTAGCTTCTCATCACGTCAACCATTTCACGATAAAGAGAGCAGTTGTGTTTCCATTTTTATCTTTATATGTCTATGAATGTACATTAACATACGTCATTATATAATATGCCTTGAATATCCTTACCGAGTCAAATAAAAGAGTTATCATCACATGCAACATATCAAACTATGCTTGATATTTGGTGATGATTTCCCAATTTAATTTCATCGACGTAAAGAACAAACTCGATAACTCGTGAACTTATACAAACAAGTACGTGTTCTTATTATATTTCATCCCAATGCCGTAAAAATTTATATAATAACTAGGGTTAGTTGTAGATATATAGTACGGTTGTCTTTCGGAATCTAGCTTAAATTTAAATCACTCCTATATCCTATGTCCCATCTAGTTATAAATAAAAATGGAATAACACATCAATAACTATATGTCATTATCAAATGTAGTTATTATATATATCTTTGGCTGACCGTGATTATGCAAGATCGAATCAAGTTTACGTACAACAACTTGTTCTATAATTGAAAATGGGAAAAATTATAATTAAATTTTGAGTATTCTATTCAACTTGATTCTAAATCCAAAAGGATGAGACAAAGGAATTATCTTCGATCCACCAAAAAGGTCAAGATTCGTAATTTTATATATTTTTTCTATTGTTTGGTTGTCTATATATACTTAATTTGATCTTAAATTCAAAGTGATATATTTTGTAATTTCATTATGCTTGTCAAGAATTGTGATTAGTTTACTTCAAGAACAAGATATTAAAAAAAAGTATAGATATAATAAGATAAGATAAATTAAATGATTAACAACCATGTTAGTCAATGTATCACATACGTAGCCAAATATATGATATGAGTTGCTTATAGTTCTGTATAACTAAGGGTAGGTTCGTTTGGTTGGGACCGTAATTTTTTCTTGTAAAGAGTAATTACGAAACAAAGAGTAAAAGAAAAGCAACATGATTTAATTGATTAGTCTAATCACAAGGTTAATTAAGCTAAGTAAATAGTCCATTCAAATCGAGACTAATCATCATGCGGCTCATGCCACCATCTAATAACTAGCAACATTGAAATTGAATTATAGCGTAAGGGACACACACGGGACTATAAGGGAAACACGAAAATGAATACACCATTGGAAAATGGAATTAGTTAGCCAATAAATAAAGTTTAATTTGAGTCTTAAACTAGTCCTACCAAATGGTTTTTATTTGTAACTAACCATTTCTAGATCAGAAAAAAGCCAACACATGGTTCCAAAACGTTTGTTGGCTAATCAAACCCATTAGCATCACAGCCCATAAAAGAAAAATATATGATTGGTACACTAAACAATGAGATTAAAACAATCTAACACAATTACTCTAACTGATCCATACAGATGTATTAGATTGTTACACTAAATAAAAACAGAACTTCCCAGCTCAAGTTTTAATAACTAATAAATACTTATAGATTATTCAACCTTCTGTAACATCAAGCTTTCATAGCTCAGTTGGTTAGAGCACCCGTTTAGTAAGCGGGAGGTCTTGAGTTCAACTCTCAATGAAAGCAAATCTTCTTATTTTATATTTGCCTTTTCTTGTTATATTGCAGAACATATCCTTCATCTTCCTGTCATATAAAAAATATCCTAATATTTGAAAGTGATAAAAACTAAGCCATCAAACTAGCTTTCATAGCTCAGTTGGTTAGAGCACCCGTTTAGTAAGCGGGAGGTCTTGAGTTCAACTCTCAATGAAAGCATAAACCTTTTTTTTCTTTTCTCACAAACATATCTCTGAAACCTTGTTGATATCTTAAACAGAAACATCCAAACATTAAGTTATTGACTTATTGTTCATGCATGAAATTAGACATCTCTCTATCTCACTCTCTTTTATTTTTACAAGGTATATATCATATATACAGTGAGTGATCTCAGACATTTCTTTGTGAATCTGTTCCTGAAATAATACAACTACAGGACAGGTTGGTTCCTTTTGTCACAATACAATATTAGGCTGTAGAGTTGTGAGTGAAAGGCTCAGCTTCTGATGGAACTTCACGAGCTCTTTGGCTCTCAAGTGGCATATACTGTGACATGATCGTCATAATCTCTGAATCCATGTAAGACTGTATGATAAAAACCGCAAAGACCAAAAAATAATAATAATTAGTTAGTATATATAATCATAAAATCGTTGAATTCAAAAATGGTTGTGTGGAATCAAAAAGAGTACCCTGAACCGATATTTGTAGAATAGATAACCAGCTAAACCAGCTCCTGCGACGATTGCTAGTATCAAGAGTGTGAGCCACCATGCTGTTTTGGATCCATTTCTCTCTGCAATTTAATAATGGTTTAGAAAAATGTAAATGATCTGAAATTTGAGTCATGAATGATATACAATTTTACCTATACAAGTATCTTGATCGTATATGTAAAGGCGATCACCAGAACAACTACAGCTGTGTCCTCCCCATGTGTTCTTGCATTTGCAACCGCTGCATTGACACACCAAACCCTGTTTACATTCATTGATATCTGCAGCAGAGCCAAATCAAAACAAAATAATTACAGAACTGGTTAATGAAAAATAGATAAATATTCAGGACAAGATTCTTGAGAAGACGCCTTACCTTCACAGGTGAGTCCATCGCCTTTAAAACCTGGAGGACATTTGCAGCCAGTAGACATAGAGTTCTGATTGTTCATAAGTAGTAGTTTGTAAATAAATGTCAAAGAGATGATATGAAATAGAAAAAAAAAAACACACTGAGAGACACTAAACTGAGCAAGCAGAAAATGTTGCTCCATTTCTTGTATCAGACCAGCAACCTCCATTGTTAATAGTACACCTCGCAGGCCCATACGCTGAAAAATTCAATCACAATACAGAGATTCAATCAAAATTCAAGAAACTGGTCTCAACATTTGAGTTTTATGCTTTCAAAAAACATTTGAGTGTTATGTGTGTGAAGTGTGAACAACTTACGTGTACATGAAGTGTACCCGTCTCCTTTGTACTGAACACCTTTTACAATGGGACACTCGCAGATTCTTCCTCTAAAAGTGTCCTGTTCAAAATAAAACTCAAGACATTATAGGACTTTGAAAAGAAACATTTCAAATCTAATTGATACATATGAGATGTTATGCTTGGTCTACAACATACTTTACAAGCAGTCATGTTGGCTCTTTTATCCTGCCAGCAACCACCATTATGTTGAAGACATTCATTAGTCTCTAGACCTGTGTTTAAGCAAATGGGAGGATCAGATGTTTCGTTGAATCCTGCGCATATCGCCTTCAGAACAGCGGTTCTCTCCAGTCTCCCTTCATAAGCACAAACAATAACACAACTTCAGTATCTTCAGAAATTTCAGTATCTTGAAAAGCTAAACAAGCAATAAATACCTCGGTATTGGGCGTTGTTGATGACTAATGTAGGCAATATAGTAACATCTCCTCGCTCTCCTCGACCAAGCTTGATGATGTCACATACAATAAAGTTAGCAACCAAACCCAATGTATCCAACCAATAAGTAAAAAAGCAACAAAAAACCAACCTGAACTACTTGCTCCATTTTCAGAACTTCGTTGTCAGTATCAGCCTCAGGATCTCCCATGCATTTCTTGACCTTCTCAATGGGTAAATCTGAGAGAATTCTTGAAAATTCATAAAACCATAACAAAATAATTTTTTTTTTTAATATTTAAAGAACTCTTACTCAGAGATTTGATGACGTTTTCAGCACACTCTATGCTATATTTCTTCTCCTTCATTGAACATCTAGCGTGAAAATCAGTAACATAATCCCACCAAACCCAAGACCGGCTACTCTCGTTAGCAACTCTATGCACACAAAGCTGTCTCAGATTCTCAAACACTACATCTTTCCCTTCATACCCTTCTCTGAAATTCTTCTCAGGGTCAGGAGCACAATACCTCCCATGGTTTATACACTGAGACTTACACTGCGGACTGTTTACAAACTGAAAAGGGCAAAACCATGTGATGTAATGCGGCGTAAACGCCGTGAAACCTCCCTTCTCGAGTATCTGAGCATGACCCTTGAAGTTCTTGACAAAATCCATCTGCTCATCGCACCGCGCACCACACTCGTCGTTGCTGTTAGTCCAGAGCTCGTACTCTACTCTCTGGTCGGGATGAGGCACAGATTCTCTCCAGTCTAGCTTCAAGACTATGTTTTTGCCTTTCTTGAACCCTTCTCTTAAGCTGTCTCCGAATGATTTCTCGATTAGAACCGATGGGATCGTTAGCTTCTCTATAAACCCGTCAGCGTCTCTGCTCTCTTCAGGTGAGTCCATTGTCAACAACGGCTCGTCTTTGTTGTCTGCTACAAGAACTGCTGCTGCTCCTGCTTGCTGCGCGTTCCATGCCTTTAAGGCAAAGTAACAACCTGGAGAAACAGAGCATGAAAAACAGAGGACCTAAAAACAGAACGAATCACAGTGACTTTGAGAGTCTAAAGTTTAAATCTTTAACGAACATGAGAGACTAAAGTTTAGATCTTTACATTCAAATCTAAATTTGCAGCATGACCCAGAAGTCAGAACAGAGCTTCGATCAAGTCTTTAAAAAAAAAAAGACATGTTTTTTTTTTCTAGTTTATTCAGAAAGACAGAACAGAGAACACATGTTTTAGACTTTTAAGATGTTGTTGTTGTTGTTGAGTTGTTTACCTCCACGATCGAGAAGGAGAATAGTGGGACGAGGAAACTTGGGCTTGAAGGTTTTACCAAAAGCAGAGCAACCATCGGTTTTACTATCCGGGTAAACCACTGCTCCGATTAGAAACCCGCCGTAGTCGGGTAACCCGAAGTTGGCGATCGACCCGTCGTGCTTCGACCTCATCTCCTCCGGGTTTAGAACCCTTATGCTCTCTTTCTCCACCACGAACCTCGCGTCCACGACCACCATGGCGATCATGGTCAACGCCGCGAGGAGAGAGGTCAACGCTCTCCCGTTGACTAAACTCATGTCTGAATACACTGATTGGATTACACGATGGGTTTTGGTAGATGGATCTACCTTACTGGTGTGTTTCTCGGATTGTTTCCCGGGAAAAATGAAAGAGAGAGAAAAATCAAAAACAGAGGAAAAGAGATATAACCGAAGCTTTTTTGAGTTAACTGTTTCTAATTGAAGATGGTAGAATATTATGATGGTATATATAAATACAAATGAAAAACATATATTTTTGAGAAAATGGAAAAGAATTGGAAGATGTTTATATTTTTGTTTTTATATGAGATTTTTCCTGTAAGATGATAAAGTAGGAGACTCGATCAAAGCCTTGACTTTGCAATAAACATGGTGTGTCACGGCAGACAATAATATTCTTTTGAGTTTTAAAAAGGTTTGTAGAAGGAAATCAATTCAATCAATTCAATTATAACCTTTTACTTGTCAACAAATTTATATCATTTTACTATTCCATTTTGACGTAATATAACCTAAATTATTATCTATCTCTTTTGCCTAATGAATTTTCGTATATTAAAAGATTTGTAGGTGGGTGCAACGACAATAATTAAACAACTATATTATTGTTTTTATTTAAGTCAATTTAAGCTGGTTAAACAAATAGCAGACTTGGTCCAGGTAACTGGTCAAATAAACAGAAACATTGACTCCAAACGGGCTGGATTTCAATTAGGCAGTATTTAAACGCTCTTCAAGATATACACATACGTATATATACAGGACCGGGCATTTTATCCATTAAATTTGATTTGATTTGTTATTCATTTTGATTCATTATTCGTTTTGATTCGATCCAAAAATTCGGATATACATAAGTCTTCGAAGCAAAGCAAATACTAAAATCAATATCCGTTAAAAATGAAGCAAATCACAAATACAACAAAAGACGGATATCCGCTCCGCTCCGATTTTTATACAGATAGATGTATATCTATAAAGAAAGATAGAGTTTTAAATGTACAATCTTATACAATTATTATTTAACATATAACTTTTTAGTTTTATTTATAAAATAACTTATACAAATATTAAATTGCGAAAAGAACATAAATCTTTATACAAAACTACAATATTTTCTAGAAACATTTGTTTTATGAGAAAAAAATATTAATTTTAAAATTTTATAAAACATATAGTTTCATTAAATTTTAATTTATATTTTATATTATGTAAAAGATATTTAAAAATATTATCTTGGTATTATTTTTGCTAGATTTACTTGTATTGAACAAGGTGGATGAAATGTCCGTAAATATCCGTGAATATTCGCAAATATCTATAATTTTTTCTGATATCCAGAAAACTAGATATTCACATATTTTCAAAAGCAAAGCAAATCGACAAATCAAATATCCGTAAAATACGAAACAAATCACAAATACTAAAAAATACGGTACTATTTGATTTGTGTCCAGGCCTATGTATATATTATGAGTGTGTTGAAGAGGATTGAAAACATTAAAAAAGGTAATTCTTTCAACTAGCTCTTATTAAGTTTTTGTCACAAAATAACATTCAAAGAAAAAATGATTAAAATGATCTTTTTATTTTAATATTTTAATATGTTAATTTTTGAAACCATATCCTCAAAATCCTACCCTTTAAATATAAACTTAAGTCTATATTAGTTAACCATAGTGTATAAACGTTGTTTTATCATTTAATAAAACTTGTTTTCGTCATTTTTCTCTTTGAAAACTATTTTGTGAAAATAAACTTAAAAAGTCTATCCAAAAAATCTCTATTTAAAATAATTTAATTGTAATAAGTTTTAAGTAATTTTTAAAATTATGAAATTTATATGATTCAATTAAAGTACTTTACAATGTCAAAATTTAGATTTTTATATTTTAGTAAAAAAACTCTACTGAAACACTTTAAATCACTCCAAATTTATAAAAATCATTACTAAAATTATTATATCAACAAAAATTTAAAACACATTTGAAAAATTATATTTTTAAAAAATTTATAATTAAAAAAAAACTATTTAACTAATATATATATATATATATATAAGTAATCTTAGAATTCTCATTTCATAATTAATCACTAATTCAAATTTAATACAGCTCCATAATATTAATATGTAATCATCCAATATATTAGCCTAATATTTATCCTATGATAGTCTCTTCTTTTAGTTAATACAAAAAAATTGCTGAAAAAATCAAATTAAATCACGAAAAATAAAGGGCAAATAGCATCTTTCTAAGTTTATATCACAAAAATAGCACTCAAAAACTAAAATGACCAAAATAGCATTTTATCTTTTGAAAATTTTAATTTTTTTATTTTTCAAAATTTGAAATCTTATCCCCAAAACCTCATTTCTCAACTCTAAACCCTAAACCTTAAACTCTAAACTCTAAACTCTAAACCCTAAACCCTAAACTCTAAACTCTAAACCCTAAACCCTAAACTCTAAACCCTAAACCCTAAACACTAAATCCTAAACCCCACCCTTTAACTCTAAACCCTAAGTTTGTGACTTTTGATAAAACATTAAGTGCTATTTTGTGACTTTTGTAAGTTCTAGTTTGAAAAAAAAACTCGATTTATTGCTATTTTTGTCTTTTTCTCGAAAGTAAATCAGAGATCCACTTTTATTGGCTAAAGAACAGAAGGTGAGGAAGCAGAAACCCCAAGTGCTTGTTTTTCATATATTTTGCCACTTCAATTGAATCAAAAGCACACCAACAAAAATTCTCAAATCGATCAAGCTCCTACTCCACCACTCCCCCCTTTCAATCTCACAGACGCCACAGAGAGAGGCGTAAGAGTTTGCATGATTCATCTTCTCTCTCGCGTAAACAACAAAAAGATTCGAATCTCCCAAATAAGGGTTTAAGCGAAAACCCCTTTGAAGCTCATATGCCCAAATGCCCATTCCCAATCCGAATCAGGTCCTTCCTCAACCAAAGTCGAATCCTTTCGACCAACCCAGCTAAGCTCTCCACTCCCATTCCCCTTTCCCCGAACCAATCCATGGAACAATCCCAAGTATCGGAATCTCCAATCTCGCATCAGATGTTCAAATCCGCTCCCAAGATGGGCTCTTTCACACAAGGCGACTCAACCCTCTCCTCAACAATCGAGTCCCACGCCGCTAAATTCGATTTCGCCTCGGTGGAGAATCTCTTAACTCGAATTAGGTCAGAGAACAGAACCGTCAGAGAACACACCTTCATATCTATATTCAAAGCCTACGGGAAAGCGCATTTGCCCGAGAAAGCTGTCGACTTGTTCCACAGAATGGTCAGCGAGTTTCACTGCAAACGCACCGTCAAGTCCTTTAACTCCGTCCTCAACGTCATTCTCAAGGAAGGTCTCTACCACCGTGGGTTGGAGTTTCACGACCACGTTGTCAGCTCCAACATGAACATGAACATTTGTCCGAACGGGTTGAGTTTTAATTTAATTATAAAGGCTTTATGTAAGTTGGGGTTTGTGGACAGAGCCGTTGAGGTCTTCAGGGGGATGCCTGAGAGGAAGTGTTTGCCTGATGTTTATACGTATTGTACGTTGATGGATGGGTTGTGTAAGGAGGAAAGGATAGACGAAGCGGTTTTGTTGTTGGATGAGATGCAGAGTGAAGGAATCTCACCGAGTTCTGTGACTTATAACGTGTTGATTAATGGGTTGTGCAAGAGAGGGGATTTGACTCGTGTGACGAAGCTTGTGGATAACATGTTTCTGAAAGGGTGTGTTCCTAACGAGGTGACTTACAACACGCTTATTCATGGTTTATGTCTCAAGGGGAAGCTGGATAAAGCTGTTAGTCTCTTGGAGCGGATGGTGTCGAGCAAGTGTGTCCCGAATGACGTCACGTATGGGACGCTCGTTAGCGGTTTGGTTAAGCAGAGACGAGCTGTTGACGCGGTGAGGGTTCTGGTCTCTATGGAGGGAAGAGGGTATTGTTTGAACCAGCATGTTTATTCGGTGCTTATAAGCGGTTTGTTTAAAGAGGGGAGAGCTGAGGAGGCTATGAGCTTGTGGAAGAAGATGGGAGAGAGAGATTGTAAACCTAATATCGTTGTGTACAGTGCGCTTGTAGATGGTTTGTGCCGAGAAGGGAAGCCAGAGGAAGCTAGAGAGATACTTAACGGAATGATAAGTAATGGATGCTTGCCTAATGCGTATACGTATAGTTCTTTGATGAGAGGGTTGTTCAAAGCTGGTCTTAGTGAAGAAGCGATGAAAGTGTGGGGAGAGATGGGATGCTCTCGGAACGAGGTTTGTTATAGTGTTTTAATCGATGGTCTTTGTGGAGTTGGGAAGGTAAACGAGGCGATGATGGTTTGGTCAGAGATGCTAACTACAGGGATCAAGCCTGACACGGTAGCGTATAGCTCGATGATTAAAGGTCTTTGCGGTATTGGCTCTATAGATGCGGCGTTAAGACTTTACCATGAGATGCTATGCCAAGAGGAGCCTAAGTCACAGCCTGATGTTGTTACTTATAATATACTTTTAGATGGTTTATGTATGCATAAGGATGTTTCTAGAGCGGTTGATCTCTTGAACTGTATGTTGGATAGAGGTTGCGATCCGGATGTGATTACCTGTAACGTATTTTTGAAGAGTTTGAGGGAGAAGTCAGGTGCTTGTGAAGAAGGGAGGAGGTTTCTAGAGGAGCTTGTTGTGAGGCTGTTGAAGCGGCAGAGAGTATCAGGGGCTTGTAAGGTTGTGGAAGTGATGCTGAGTAAGTATATGGCACCGAAAGGTTCGACTTGGGGGATGATTGTTCCGGAGATTTGTAAACCGAAGAAGATTAATGCCGCTATTGATAAATGCTGGAGGAACCTGTGTACTTGAAATAGTACTGAGGATCTTTGTTGCATGATTGCATCCTCCTCAAAAAGACTCCACGCTTGGGAACTTATTACTTGATAGTGGCTGAGATACATTAGCTCGAGTTTATTAAGCATCTGAAAAGTCCTTGTGTTTTAAGCTAATGAATCTCATTGCTACGTCATGGAAAGATGTTTGAAGTATGTTTGGTCCCTCCATGGTTGAAATTTTGAGCTCCTAGGGATAGAGAAGAAGTCTGTGAAGATGATCAAGAATGCGTTCCATAAGGGAAGAACAAGTTTTTGTTTCGTCAGATGTAGTGCTCATTCTTTATGAATAAACCTTTTGTTAGTTTGTTTGTTGTTTTTGTTTGAGCTGCTTTCTTGTATCAGCACTTTTAGTGGCTTTATTGAGATTTGAGATCAGTAGTAGGTTATCTATACAGAGGATTCATTGGCTAAACAGAAGCAAGACGTTACCATCAAAGAGTTTAACTACCTATGTTCATATATTTAAACTAAATCAGATTTAATTCTGTACAAATGCATGGTCCCAACAAATGACACTGTATACTCATGTGAGTCTCTATGAGACGGACCACTTTGTGCAGGTATTCTAAGCTAACCAAATTTATCCGAAATTTTAACAAACTAAACCAAAATATAATCGAAACCAAAAATTTTATTAAAATTTTCAAAAACCAGACTAATCTAAGAATCAAACTGAATTTTATTTCAGGTTAATTCCGTAAGCTATATGTTGAACCGACTTACCTACCTAAACAAAAACTGAACTAACCGAACCCTCATGCCCCACTTTGTGTGTCATAATTTTTTCTTTCCTTGGTGATATCCCTAAACCGGAACCAAACCGGACTAGGCATCCAAAAATTGAAAATTCCGGTTTGGTCTTCAATGACTGATTTTATTATTATGTTGTGTAAATTCTCGAGGAGACGAGAGGCCTTAACGAGTAGTACGATGGCTTGAAAAATTCTGTCTACCAGTCTCCTTTTGATTCTGAGGAAACCCTGGAGGCTAGAAACAGTTCGTTACACCAGAGAAAGTCGGAGCAGCAAAAAAGTGTTAACCATGGAGAAGGTTTCAGCAGCTCACGCCATGGATTGGAGCATCAAGCTCGAGAAAGCCCTTCGTTCTAAAAACCCAGGTGCGTGACATTCTCAATTAAGCAGGCCATGATCTAAAGTACAAGTCTTTAGGATAAAGAAGGTTGCTTTACGTTCTTGTTGTCTTCTCTAGGACACTGAAAGTTAAAAGTTTTGTTCTTTTGTTTTTGGGTTATTGTTTCAGTTAGAGCTGTTGAAGTCATCCTGGAGACTGGTGAGAAGCTTCAACAGTGGAGCAAAGAACCAGAGCCTGGAACTGCAGTTTACAGTTTATTTGGTTTGGTTCCTGAAGAAGATAGTTTGTTTTTCAATACTATCCTATTGAGGCTAGTTGATGCGTTTTGCTTTGGAGATAAGCTTGTTAAGGTTGCTGTTGTTCGGGTGTTTATGTCTGTGTTCAAGCTAAGCCGAGGGAAGAGTAAAAGCGATTGCGGAACTTGGTTTTTGTCAAAGGCTAAAGTGCATAACCACTTGGAAATGCTTAAACGAGTGAAGAGTGTTTATGACAAGGGTGATACTGAGGCAAAGGCTTTGGCTTTGATTCTGTTTGGTTGTTGTAGAGATTTCGCTAGCGAGTTTGCTCCGGTGCGGTACTTGATTTTCACCAGTATGGTTTCTTCACATGATCTTGAGGTAAACATAGACCAGTTTAGTTCCTTTTTAAATGTTTTTGCTAAGGATTTTTGTTGTTGTTACAAAAATAAAAACAATATCTTGAACTTATAGGTACCTATGCATTTGTGATCCTTATCTAATTTAATTTCCCAGGCATGTTAAGATTTATTAAGTTTGATTGGTTCTGCTTTGACCAAGTCTTATGAAAATTTGGTAGTTACTAGAATGGATTATCCCTTTTTAGGTGAAAACATAACTGGTCTAACCTAGCCTATGATGTGCCATTGCAGGTAAGATCATCTCTGTTTACTGCAGGTTGCTTTTGTGAAGTAGCAGATGACTTTGCATTGGTTGTTTTGGGGATGTTAAATGACATGGTGAAGTTCCCGGGATTAATGCCAAAGACCAGGTTAGCTGCTGTGCGAGTTTTTGCAAAAATGGGATCCTCACATGCAATTGCTAATAGAGCCTTCAAGGTTCTTTGTCTATTTCTTATTTTCATCTGCTTCTTATGCTCTGAGGTTTTCATTTATAGTTTGCTGTCAACAATTTCTGGAAAGAAACACCGGAATTTTATTTCACCCCTGTTACCATATTGAGATTTCAAACTGTAGTATCTATATTTCTTATAATAAAAGTCTGAGTGTATTGGCTATCATAGCAATACATGAACTGAAGCCACTTGTATTAAATTTCTGTCAACCATTATCTTACTACAGATCTGTATGACGCTAATGTTGGAGTCCTCAAAAGAAGACAATTTGGTTCCGTTCCTGGTTTCCTTGACTAAGCTTGCCTCAAGATCTACTCATCTTGCTTCTGAACTGGTATGTTCATTTTTCGCCTTTTTTCTACACATCTTGACCAAAATAAAGCATTACCCTCAATATGTTGCCCTTAGTGAAATTAACTTTGTAGACAATGAATTTCTTTATTAGACCAAAAACATACTTATAGTTTTCTTCTCCTGTTTACAATCCTGACACTCTCTTTCCGAGAGTTTGAGTTTTCACTGGATAGTTGATGGAAAGTGAAAATACTGTATCACTTTGATTAACCAGTAAAGGAACCTGACTCTTTTTGATTTCTAATATTATCGAATGCGGATGCAGGCAGAGGTTATCATGGCATTTCTGGGTGAAGATAAGAGCCCTCATGTTCGAGCTGCGGTACTAAGATGCCTCCACTTTCTTATCAAAAGAGGGATGTGCTTCTCTCTTGTCCATGTCATCGAAACTGCAACTTTTTTCAGCTTACTAAAACAAGCAGAGCTCCCACCAGATATGCAGCTTAAAGCCCTTCAAATTTTTCAAAAGGTGAACTAATAAACCAAAATATTTAATTTCATTTGTCTTTAAATTGAAGATGCTCATTACCTTTGATGCGAATGCAGATACTTGTCTACAAACTATGTTTGGCTGATCCATCTGAACTGCCTCAGCTCATAGCTTTAGTTGAGAATGCATCTCAATCTCAGATCTTCTCAAGCAGCTGTTTAGCTATCAGTATTTTGGTGGGTAGCTGGAAAGAAATAATCCGGACAGCAGAAATAAGATCAATTGAGGTATCTTCAACGTCTCTTCCTCTGCAGCTCGTTGTATTAGTCATGGACAGGCTTACCTTACTGGCACGCTCGTGTTCTGATCCCTGTCAAGTTGACTTTGCGCTAGTTACTGAGGCTCAAGACCTCTTCAATGTTCTCCACCTATTAGTCGGAAAACAATCTGAAGTGAGGCTGCTACTGCTTGACAAAGTCAGGTTATTCCTAGTGGACTTAACTGATGGCTTAAGAAAACCAGATGGAGCTCATGAACTACTGGTCGGTGTTATCAATTATAAAAGTAAAAGAGGGGTTGTCGTGAGGTCAGAGTTTTTAGCATCAGTACACAAGTTCCTGATAGTGTTCTTGGAGAATCTCGAGGGTGATAAAACTGTTCTGTCTCAAGTTTATGAAAAGGTGAAGCGTATCACTGAGTGTGTGCGTTCGTGCACCTTCTTTGATTGCCACACACAGATGATATTCACTTTGCTATTACACTCACCAGTTCTTTGGGGAAGCAATAATGATGCAGATGGAGATTCAGGCGTCTCACGTGTTGATGATATGTTTAACTATGGAATCGTTTCTCTTGAATGTTCGACTCAGATTTTAGAAGAGAGAAACTACTGGCCTGCTTATAGAGCTGGAGTCTACGCAGCACGTTTGGGTGAATGGGTCACATCTGCCTTGATTTTTGACAAGCTCAAGACCAACGTCCAGTCTGATGTTAACTCTTTTTGGTTAAAGTCATTAACCTATTTATCTCACGCGGAAGGGAAACTGCAACTGCTTCTCATGCCAAGTGGTAGTTTCAAGTTAGTCAATTGGTTGAAGAGTAACAGTTGTTTACCAGAACTCTCCAAAGATGCATCTGGAGAGTTTGCCCACTGCGTAGCTCTTCATGAAGCGTATATGAATTTACAGTCGTCACTGGGAATGTTGGGGAATATTAAAGCGTGTGAAGTGTTCTGTTTCCAAACGTGGTTCTTGGTTCTAAAGACTCGGGTAATGGAAACTGTGATTTATCTCGTTGAATGCCTTGGGCTGCTTAACCAAGATGTCTGCAACAAGAAGCAGGTGACTGGTTGTAACTCTCTGAAACAGCTTCCTCGTATCTCTATTCAGCTTCAAAAGTTGGCGAAGGAGTTTGATATGTTAGCGACGTGTTTTATTGACATTGACGATCGCAGCTCTAGCGTTATCGCATCTCTTTCACTGAGCTGTTCAGTTATGGCTTTTGCTGCTGGAATAGTTCTCTTCATTCCAGGTTTTTCGTCTCATGAAACTTTGACCCCTTTCACTTCACAAAGTGGTCTTTGCTCGAGGCTTGTACAAGATTTAGTTCAAAGGCTGTGGAAGGTGGACCCTGAAACCTGCGAAATGCTTAGTATGCTCGTGAAGGAAAACGAATCACTAAGCTGTTCCCACGTGCAGCCTAGGAATCAAGTACTTAAAGTCTGTAACAAAGTGAAGATGCTGCTATCTGTTTGCAGAGATGTTCTTGCATGCATTCATGGATTGCAGAACTGGTCTAATTCAATGCAAGAAGAGAACATTAGTTCTGAGATTACTAAGAGTTGCCGGATTCTACTTTCACAAGTAATTATGAAATGGATGCAGATCCCTTTTGGCATTCCAAAGTACTTCTTTAATATAAGGTATCCTCTTGTTGCTGACTTATAAATAGTTTCTGATATATAAAATCTACTTTCACAAGCAATTATGAAATTGATGCATGTCTTTTTGATGTAGTTCTTGGCTAATATGTTTTCATTTGATTTAAATTTCAGGCCTTGTGTTGGTGCTGACCTATTTGCTCTTAGTTCAAACAGCAGCAAGAGTACTCCTGATACAATTACAGTGGAACAAGGCTTTCCACTGTCACTGGATCTTTGCCTTCAGTTGAAAAACATACAACAACCTAGAGTCTCTGTTCGACTTACAAAACTGTATTGCCTCCTTTATACCAAACTAGCTTATCACACCCCGATTCAGAACGGTGAAGCCAAAAGAAACCAAAAGTCTTATTCTCCTTGGAGAGATGAAGATCTGGTAGAAATGAGTGGCAAGCTGTTTCATCATGCTGTTACAAAGTCTGGTAAGAAGCCTGAAGGTTCAAGTCGGTTTGATTGGAGCAATGGTGTTTCTGCGGTTGTGCAGTTCGAACCAAATGAGAGAGGACAAGGGTTTTCTAGCTGCTTGCTAGATGTTTCGCGTTTCCCAGTTGGTTCGTATCAGCTAAAATGGTTAAGTGGTTGCATTGATCAGCACGGTTCTTACTGGAATCTTCTACCTCTCAGTGGCAAACCTGTGTTTACCGTTAAGAAACCAGAGTGTTTCACGGATCCTATGGCGAAAGATTAAAGATCCAAAGAGGATATGGTTTGTAAGAAAGCAAGAAAAGAGACAGAGATTGGCTTGGTGATAATCTCGAGACTTGCAGCTGTAATATGAGTTTGAGTAACCTATTGGAATCGATCTTAGGTCTGGTCAACGTGCATTCCAAGGATTTTGGACAAGTACCATATATAAACTGCACATAGGAGAGTAAAGATACCCATAGGCTCTCAAATGTTTCATTATTAAGAAGTCAGGGAACTAAACAACGATTATAATTTGAAGGTTTTAGCTTTTAAGGGTAGTGATTAGCTTTTAATCTAAATGAACCATGTTGTTGATTATGGTATGTAATTCGATCGTAGACTGGAATCCATCTCCATATGATAATTAGCTAGCTAGACACCTACGTGCTAAGGTCATCGGTGCATCCGACGGGTGTTTATTTTAATAGAATAGATATATGACCTCTTCTACATTATGGTTGCACGCTTTGTATGGGTATTTGTTCAGCTTGTAATATATGTTTATGATAAATTGGCGGGTTTTAATTGTTTTTTTTTTTTTTTTTTTTGTTTAAAACAGGTGTTGACCTTGCGGCCCACCACCTAGGCCCGGCGCCAGCCTTTGTCTGTACCTTCTTACGGGCCCTGGACACGCCTCCCCCTCCCCGCGAGTCGAACCGGCCACCTCCCCTCCCCAAGGAGGATGATACCACTAGACTACGAGGTTCTGGGTGGGTTTTAATTGTTTATAACTTGTTAGTTACCAATAAAAAATCATATGTACCATATTCGTCAAATAATATTTTTAACTACATAAACCGTATCTGATGTATTTATTTATAAACTAATACACTAATTTTTATATCTATATTAATAAAATGGGTGACGAAATCTCATTATATACATTTTAAATATAATGTTTACTATTTAAATAATTTGAATAAGTATATGTATACAACGTTTGATTCATGATTATATGAATTAATATATGATCTAATATATAGCAGAGAAAATATATAACATAAACTAGTTTATTTTTTGTTTAAATATTATTTTTATGGACTATGCCTTGTAAATAAAGTAGTAGTATAAACATAAGCAATAAATCTATTAATTAATTGATTTTGAATAGATTAAAATGTAGCTAGAATTAACTTGTAGTATTGATATGGAATCCGCAGAGTTATGATGCAGTAAGTAGAAAATAAAATATTATACATGATTAAATGTTAGATTTAAAGTTGTGTTTCTTTACATAAGTGGGATTATCATATATATTAGAAATATTTTGTAAAGTTAATGAAGATTATGATATTTCAAAATCGAAAAAGCAAATATTATGTTAGTGATTTTTACAATTGTGATTTAATAAAATTTAGATATTTGTTATAATAAATGGTTTGGTCGATAAAAATGTTGGGTCGAGATCAACTTTTATCTAATAAATTAGAGAAAACAAATGAAAGAATGATTATTTTGACATTATATAAAGTTGAATTTATTATTCAAATCAAACTAACCCATAAATCAATCAATCGTATAAATTTAATTTTTAGCTGACAAAAAAGTGAATTTTACTTTCAATCGGACTGAACCGGTCTAATTAATGATTTGGTTATTGTGACAAAATAACAATATGTTAACTAATAATTTATTTATTTATTTATTAACATATATCTAGCACATATTATATAAAGCAGATATTTAATAACTGGAAATATCTGATAAAAGTATTATGGTAGTGTAAATAATAGAAAAGAGTAATTAATATAAGAAAAGAAAAGATGCAATAAATATAAATCTGTTGAAAATATGGTTAGTTTTATTTTTATATTTCAGTTTTAATAAGATAGATACATGAGCTATATATAAACAATTTATGAAATCTAGCTATTGTTCAAGATAAAACGCATAGAAATGGATCTTGTCAAGCTTCTTTCAATACAAGCTTAACTGGATTAGTTAAGTTTACATTATTATGTATCAAAATTGACCAAATAGAATTAAAATTTAAGAGCAAAATCATGGTCAGAAGTAAATTTCCGTCTTTCATTTATTAATAGGACTGTTAAATTGTGACGGCCAAAAAAAAAGATTTTAAAGACTTTAAAATAAGATGGAGTCTCTACAACTTCTATAAAAATGCAATCAAATCACTTCAATATACTTCCAAAAGTTCATTTTATTTTTATGCAGTCAATGAAAACCAATTTAGAGGAAATAAATTAAGTTTACTAAAAATAGATATGCATGGAATTGAATTTAATTTCATTTAGTGAGGAAAATCAGAGAAACTTAATTAGTTAGCATGTGAGGATTATTGACAAAAACCAGAAAAAATAGATATTAAAAAGAAATGAACTAGTTCACAAAAACAAATCTTTCAAAATGAAATTTTGTGTGTGAAAAAAAAGAAGAGGAAGAAGCAAACATTTCGTGTAAGTTGTCACACCGCATTAAACATTATATCTTTCTTTCAATTGAATTATTAAGCATTTGTTTTGTTTGATTCTTGAGGTTTTTGCTGTAAACATAATATGTAGAATTTAGATTTGAGATCAAAAATAAATACTAAAATAGATCTCAATCTGTTGAATTGATCAGGGCTACATTATTTGCCAATTGTATTATTGCCCTGGTACGACCAATATGTGACTATGTTCTTTCTAATTTGGTGAAAATTATTAGTTAGAGACACTATGAATTCATATTAAATTATGAGTTCCACCTTTAAATGCTTATGACAAAACAACAGCCTCAATATTGTTTTTTAGAATACTAGCTAGTTCAATTTTAAGTTGTAACAAGTTAAAAGAAAGCCTTTAGTTGAAAAAACAAGTTAAAAAGAAATGTATTAATATGGAAGGAAACGTTATAGTATGTCATCACCGTTGAGTTTAGGTTTGTAATTAATTAACTATGTGTAACCTACTTACTTTGCATCCATTTTCTTATGTTTTGATTGCAAATTAACTATTTAATTAACCTTTAGATACATATAAATAGGTAGATTTTGGGACCTAATTGTTTTACCACCTAACATGACTCTAGACTAAACTTCCAATTTTGCTATGAGAATAAAATACCAATTTCATATTTCTGGTGACTATAATTCCTGTACATGTCAATGTCATTGGAGTTCTTTGATGCATCTTTCTCTGTTTTAAAATTTTGTTGTATGAAGCCCTTTCAGTCTTGAACAGAGAAACCTTATTTTCTTTTAAATGTATATTCATAAATACGGGTTTGATGTCTTCGTAGATGCATCTAACATACATTCTTATATACAAATGCTCTTTTTTTAACCTTTCCTAGAAACTAAAAGTGTTTTTTTTTCGTTCCTGTATCTGAGTTGCAATATCCTTACATATATTTGCTTATGTAGTAAGAGAAAATAAATTATTAATATTTCTTTCGGTTCTTTTTTCACATCCTCAGGTCTCAGATACAATCCCACCGGAATCCCGAGACAGTATTTGGGATTTGAACAATAGAGAAACTCATAATCGAGATCAGTTAGATTGAGGTAACGTTTACTGATTTGAATTCTCTTTTATGTTACAATATTTTCTTAGTAAAGTAAAAAATAATATTAGAGGAGATAATGTTTTGTTTGCTATTGTGCCAACGTTATAATTTCCATATAGAAATTTCTTTGTCGTGAATAAGGTGTAAATGCAGATGACCAACACATAAAATATCTGGATATATGATATTTAACTTAATAAGCATTAGTTATGAGAAAAATATGTTTAAAGCGCACTTTTCATATATCTATATATATGATATTTAACTTAATATCTTTCTCAACAGTCATCTGATTTTCTTTTGGTTTTATACCATTCTTTGACAATAATTTTCAAATAATAGAAAGCTGAGAAAAGGACAGAGTCACTGAATATAATTTATTTCTTGAGTTAGAAGAAAACTCCAAAGAAAAGGAAGAAACTCTACCAAAAACCTATCCACCACTCAAACCTCTCCAACCAAAACCACATGACTTGGCTTACCCTTTTACATTAAAAAATCTAACCGCGTAAAGCATGAATCTATAGTACCTTTATGCACTTTTTGATGATCTTCTATTTTCCGCAAACTAACTAGCATATCTATCTCTTACTTCTCTCTATTTAAAAGAATCAAATCACATAAAATATTAAAAATATACATCAAAGACGGCAGGTTTAACGGTAAGTCGATATCATAAAATTTAGCGTTCAGAAGGTATTAAGGTCTAGAACGTTTCGTAATTATGAAAAGGAGATCAAAAATGTAAAAGGGTGCAAAATGTGTGACTCCCTATAGAAAAGACAAAAGTTTTGTATAATGTTTCATTGGTAACCTTAGTTAGGCCTTTCTCTTTTCATGTGCTAACAAAATACATATATATAAATGTCTCACAACGCCATTACCTTCAGCCAGTCTCTTATTGTTGGCTCATTGGATTATTATAGGAGGAAACCATGGAGACAAGGAAAACTCAAGTGGCCGTGCCGGTTTTGGTGGCGATCATGACTCTAATGGTGAGTAAGGTGGTCTTCGCTGGTAAAGACTCCCTTCATGAACGGCATATGGCAGAACTGCAAGCCGTTAAGGCATCTTTGGTTCGTCGAAATCTACCGGGTTTCGTATCTCCTCCTCCTACCCCTCCTCAGGTAAAATATTACAACATTCTTTATCATAAGTCATCATATAGTTTATCTATTTGTTCAAAAAGGTTTTGTCATTACAGTTTTTTGGTTTGGTAAGATGAAATGATACATGATATGTGATGCATGAATGGTGTAGGCAGTACCCGGTCCACGCGTGTATCAAGTGATATCATATGGTGCCGATCCAACAGGGAAAGCGGATAGCACGAATGCGATATTGAAAGCTATGGAAGATGCGTTTGATGGTCCAAATCATGGAGTTTTGATGGAAGGTATCAATGATCTTGGAGGAGCAAGAATCGATCTTCAAGGTGGAAGCTACTTAATCAGCAAACCTCTCCGGTTTCCCTCAGCTGGTGCTGGAAACCTCCTTGTAAGTATCTCTTATTAGATGAAAGTTTTTAAAAAGAGTTAGATTTCCTCCGTACGTGTGCATATAGATCCATGAACTAAGCATGTTTATATCAAAATATATCTTCATGAATCATGGCCCATCTATGTGACGTGACATTGCATCCATACGTTAGATAAATATTTTAAAGCATGAAGTTCTCGGTAGAATCTTAGTTTGAACTAAACTTGATTAAAGATGCTCGTACACGTTTGGTGAACCAAACGAAAATTGAGTAAATGATCATTAATATATTTATTTCACGAGAATAGAATGATTCTTTTCTTTTTATGCATGTTTCTCTCATAATTTCTGACATTGTGACATTTTTATGATTTCCCAACAGTAAAGTTTTCTTTCTGTTGGGTAAAGAAAACTTTCTTGTTGGAGAATCATAAAAAGGTCACAATGTCAGAAATTATGAAAATTAAAAAATCTCAACTTAAATAGTATTGTTGTTTTTTTGACAGATTTTTTTTTTGTTATATTTGAAATGAATTAATATTAGTGTTTTCTTGTATTGACTTGTGTAACACGTCAGATTAGCGGCGGGACATTAAGGGCATCAGATGATTTTCCAGTCGATAAGTACTTAATCGAACTCAACGACGAATCGTCAAAGTTACAATACATCTTCGAATACATAACTCTCAGAGATCTTCTCATCGATTGCAACTATCGCGGCGGAGCAATCGCCGTCATCAACTCTCTCCGAACAAGCATAGACAACTGCTACATCACACGGTTTGGAGACACGAACGGGATTCTCGTCCAAAAAGGACACGAGACTTACATTAGAAACTCGTTTCTCGGTCAACACATAACCGCCGGTGGAGACAAAGGAGAGAGGAACTTCTCCGGCACCGCCGTGAACTTGGTGGGTAACGATAACGCTATCACTGACACCGTTATATTCTCCGCCGCGGTTGGGGTGATGATATCAGGACAAGCAAACCTTTTGTCCGGTGTGCATTGTTATAACAAGGCAACCGGTTTTGGTGGAACCGGGATTTATTTGAAGTTACCCGGTTTAACTCAGAACCGGATTGTGAATTCTTACTTGGATTATACCGGTATCGTCGCGGAAGACCCGGTTCAGTTACAAATTTCTGGAACGTTTTTCTTGGGCGATGCGTTTATTTTGTTGAAATCTATAAACGGTGTGGTTCGTGGGGTTAACATTGTTGACAATATGTTTTCCGGGTCGGATAATGGAGTCCAGATTGTGCAATTGGATCAGACGAATAAGGCGTTTGAGAATGTTGACCAGGTGGTCGTTGACCGGAACAATGTGAATGGAATGGCAACGAGATCGACGGTGGCTAAAGCATCGGTCGATGGAAACGGAACGTCTTGGACCGTTGATTTTAACCAGGTTTTATTGTTCCCGAATTTAATCAAGCACGTTCAGTACACGCTCGTAGCGCGTGATGGTAATGCGTTTCCTATTCACGCGGTAAGGAATGTCTCGGATAATCAAGTGGTGGTTCAGACAAACGCACCTGTTACTGCACAAGTTTATGTAACGGTGGACCAGTGAGGTTGAATGTCATGTTTTTAACCCTAATAATGATTTAATAATCAATCGGTGGTGGTTCCTGGTATTTTTTGTAATTTTTCCTAACCGGAGAAATTATGTTTTTATTAGCAGTAAATAAGAAACTCGAAAATTGTGATTGCAGTTGAAGAGTTGTTGTCAAGACATTTTACTTACTTATTTTTCTTTGTCAAGACATTTACTAGTCTCTCTCATATGAGATTCAATGCAATGACTGATGAACCTTTTTTTCTTTTTTCGTACTAGTGTTAAGAATGACTGAATGAGTGAAAGACTGATGAACTTACATTAGTATCAAATAAAGCAACCATAAGTTCACCAATAACCAAACGGTCTATTATGCTTAACATTAGAATCAAATAAAGCAACCATAAGTAATTAGTTGTCTTTGTATATAATGTCGGCAACAAAAGAAGAAAGATCTCTAGCGGAGACTTGGAGGCTCTGCATCTACTGTATAAATTTAGGCGTTCTCCATAAAGTAAATTAATTTATATTCCCAACTCCATTTTCAGTAATTACTTGAAATCTTCTAGGAGTATATACAACTTTATTAAAAACAAGTAAATATTAATTAATTAAAACACTGTTAAAAGTAATAGACAAAAGTACATGTTTACATTTTAATGTGTGTGAAAACCTAAAACAACCTTTCAAATAAAGAGGGAAGGGAGTATAAAACTTGCATTAAAAGGCTAAATACTTAACAAACAAAAAATGTGGGTGAAAATAAAAGTACTGTTTTCTTACAAGTGATGACTAATTTGGAAGAAAGCAAACTTTGTGACGAATAAAGTATAAGACGAATGATTTATTTCCTCATAAATCATTAACTAGATCCGCCAGCGCATATATGAATTTTCAGTTTTTAATTATTTATTTTATTAAATGATGTATTTATAAAATTCATTCATATTATATTCATTAAGTAAATATTTTTTTTTGCATATTAAATTATCTATTTTTTTACGAATATGTGATATCATATAAAAAAAGATAAAAAATGAGTATACATACTTAATTAGATAATTGTAAAAACATAAATTTTTCTTTCGTTTGCGATATCATATAAATAATGATCCGCCCAGTTAACAAAAATCATGATTTTTTTTATGTGTAATTTTTTTTATTTTGACCATTTCCTTAAAACTATATTAAATTTTACATATTTTAATTAGAATATTTTTAATATCTTTACCTTTTTATTTGAAATGCAACTTAATATTTTTTAAAAAAATATAACAAAATATTTAAAAAATATTTTTAGAATTTGTTTGAAAAATATGAAAATTATATTTTAAATTAAAATTATCCTAAAATATGATAAGTTTTGATATAAACGAAAACTCAAATTATGTCAAAAAAAAATTATATTCAATGATAATAACAATTTAAATTGATTATTTTTTAAAAAAATACATTTACAAAAATATTGTTTGAAAGAAAATTCATTTCTCTTTCAAATATAAAATGAAAATATTATAATTAAATAATAAAAAATATAAATAAAAACCATAAATTTAGAATATGACAACTGAGTTATATTATGCTAAAATTTTATTTCTAACAATTTAGCAAATGACAAATGAGTTATGAGCAAATAATACCATATAATTTTTAAAAACATAACCATTCTTAAATATTTTTTGAATAAATAAATATTTTTTAATTTAATCAACTGAAAATAATATCCGTACAATTGTGTGAGTCAAATTCTAGTTTTATTGATGTATGTTATATATTAGTGATGCATGTTTTAGGTAACATTTTAATGATGCACGTTTTTTAAAATCTCCATTATTAAAATTATGCACGTAAGGATAACTCATGAGTTTTTTTGTTGATTAAGTGACATTATGTCCAAATTTATTTAAGGATATTTCATTAAAGTAACTGAAAAAGACAAACAAAAAAATATGAAGTTTAAATTCATTTAAGCATATTTCATTAATGTAACTAAAAGACAAGTAATAAATTAGACAGTTTTATTCGTTTTAGGATATTTCATAAATGCAACTGAAAAAGACAAGCGAAAAAATAGGAAATTTAATTAATGAAGTAAGAACATTTTCAAATGGGTACTTCTCTTTTAATAATATAGATGTTGATATGCCTTGAATCTGGATGTTACATCTAGGCGATAGATGTTACATCATGTACATCATACCGACTCGGTTGCATCAAGAGCGTTGCATCAAGTTATTATGGATGTTACATCTGATCGTGGGCTTAAGCCCATGAGTCCGTTTAGTCTAGGGTTTTAGATGCGAGATGTCACTATATATATCTTGTATTCGAAGTAACCCTAAACTTGCACTCTGTAAGCTCAATATCGTCTCCAATAATAAGATCTCTCTTTGCCTGTGGATGTAGCCCTAGGGGTGAACCACGTTAAATATCTGTGTCGTAGTTACATCGCTTTTATTCATCTGTTTCCGCATATGTTCCTTCTCACAATTGTTACAACAAACTGGTATCAGAGCTTCAGGTTGTGATTTAGTGAGAAGATGTCTGGAATAAAAGCGAAGATCGACAAGTTTGATGGGAGAAATAGCTTCAGTCTTTGGCAGATTAAGATGCAGGCGTTGTTGAAGCAACAAGGCATCTGGGGACCATTGCCAGAGAAGAAATCTGAAGCAGCTGATTTGGAGACTCTAGAAGAGAAGGCGTTCTCAACAATTTTGTTGTGTCTAGCAGACGAGATCACCATCGAAGTGTCGGATGAGAAAACTGCTGCTAGTTTGTGGCAGAAGTTGGAGAGCTTGTACATGACAAAATCTCTAACGAACAAGCTACTTCTGAAGCAACGCCTCTTTGCCTTGCGTATGCAAGAAGGTATTGAGCTTCGCGACCATCTTGACAAGCTGAATTCGATATTACTGGAGCTGTGTAACATCGATGTTAAGGTGGAGGATGAAGACGCGGCACTAATCATGTTGGTATCTCTGCCGAACTCCTTCGAGAACTTCTTGCAATCGTTCATTGTTGGCAAAGATACAGTGAAACTGGAAGAAGTTAGGTCGGCGCTTCATAGTCGGGAATTGCGCCATAAGGCATCCAGCTCAAGGATCGACAATCAAACATCAGGGTTGTTTGTCAGTGGTGTGAAGGGACATCGGAACAGAAGGACTTCGAAAGATAGGAAGTCGTTTCTAAGAGGTCTTAAAGCATCTGATATTTGCAACTATTGCAAAGAGAAGGGAGATTGGAAATCAGACTGTCCCAAGATGAAGGAGCAGCAGTTTGGGTCTGTTGCAGTAGCCGAGGATGAAACCAAGTCTGACGACGACATCGCTTTTGTTGTGCACGGACACACATACTCTTCTGATGTGTGGGTTCTTGATACGGGAGCATTCTACCATATGACACCGAGGAGAGAGTGGTTTTCAGAGTACACAGAGGTACTTGACAACAAGATTAAGATGGCAAACGACTTTGCCTGCATGATTGTTGGGATTGGCTCAATCAAGCTCAGGACACATGATGGTAGATTCTGCACATTGAACAAGGTTAGGCATGTTCCATCAATGACGAAGAATTTGATATCCGTGAGTCTTCTGGACAGCAGAGGGTTCAAATATTCGGGTGGCGATGGAGTTCTGAATGTCTACAGGGGTTCTGATGTGATTCTGAAAGGTTTCATGAACGGTACTCTGTATTTGCTGAAGGGTACAACAATTACCGGTTCAGTAAATGTTGCATCGCCAGAGATCCCAGAGAAAGATATGACTAAGCTATGGCATATGAGGCTTGGACATATGGGTGAGCGTGGGATGCAACATCTGTCGAAGCAAGATATGCTTCATTCTGATATTGGTTTGGAACTCTACTCGGAAGAGTTCAAACAGTTTTGTAAGGATGCAACATCTGCCAAGCATCTTACAGATAGGGGAACACCACAGCGGGATGGTGTTACAAAATGGATAAACCAGATAATGCTACAGAGAGCGATGTGCATGCTCTCGAGTGCTGGTTTGGAGAAGCGGTTTTGGGCTGAAGCAGTTAACACGGCTTGCTACTTGATAAATCTTGTTCCCCACATAGGCATCGAGTGCAGGATACCTTCTGAGGTGTGGTCAGGTAGATCTGCTGAATATTCATTTTTAAGAGTGTTTATGGGCTACAGTGATGGAATCAAAGGATACATGGTCTGGTCTCCATCAGAAAACCGAATGGTTCTAAGCAGGAATGGTGTCTTCGATGAAACATCTATGGTTAGAAGCTCAGGGTCCAGTTCAGAAGCAGAAAAGGGTAGCACTGATAAACAGGTGGAGCTGCAAGATGATCATGAAGTGATCGATGTGCAGGCACACACAGAAAATCAAGAGGAGCGTGTAGAAGATGTTTAGTTGGAGTCTACGAAGATTCAACCGCTTGATGTTACAGAGCGTAGCATTGTGAAAGATCGACCAAGAAGGGTTGATGTCAGGCCACCAGAGAGATATCACTTTGATGATATGGTGGGTTATGCACTTCAGGTTGCAGAGGAAGTGGATGTGTCATCCACTTACATGAAAGCTGTTTCTAGTCCTGAGTCTGAGAAACAGCATGTTGCAACGAGAGACATGGAGTCTCATCAGAAGAATCATACATGGGATCTGGTCACATTACCATCGGGGAGGAGGGATGTTACATACAAGTGGGTCTTCAAGATAAAGATTGAAGCATCATCGGCAGAAAGAGTTAAATATAAAGCTCGGATTGTTGCAAGAGGGTTCAGTCAGAGAGAGGGAGTAGACTACAATGAGATGTTCTCACTTGTGGTCAGAGATACTTTCATCAGAGTGTTGCTAACGCTGGTAGCATGTCAGGACTTGGAGCTTGAGCAATTTGATGTGAAGACAGTGTATCTTCATGGAGAGCTAGAGGAGATATACAAGACTCAGCCAGATGGTTGTCGAGTTCCTGAAAAGGATGACTATGTGTATACGCTTCAGAAGTCACTTTGTAGATTTAAGAAGTCTCTCAGAGGATGGTACAAGAGATTCGACAGCTATATAATCAAGTTGGGCTACATCAGAAGTCTTTATGATTGGTGCGTCTGCATGAGTAAGTTGAAGGATGCGACGTTCATCTGTTTGGTACTCTACGTGGATGACATGTTGTTAGCTGAAGAGAAATGTGACATCGAGAAGCTGGAGCTTCTGGGTTTTGAAGTTGAGATGAATGATTTGGGTGCAGCAATGAAGATTTTAGGGATGAAGATCTTCAGAGATAGGGAGAAGGAGTTGTTCTTGTCACAGAAGGCCTACATTAATGAGGTGTTGACAAGGTTTGTGATGTCTTCAGATGAACCTATCAGTATTCTGTGCACTGCAAATGTTCATCTCACCAAGTATATGGTTTAGCCCGTTGGGGCATTTGGCCCGTTGGGGGCATCATGCCCGTCGGGGCATCTGGTCCGCAAGGACATCTGGCCTGTTGGGGCTTCTGGTCCGCAAGGACATCTGGCTCGTTGGGGCGAACGGCCCGTTGGAGCATCTTGTCCGCATGGACATCTGGTCCGCAAGGACATCTGGCCCGTTGGGGCATCTGGTCTGCAATGACCTTTGGTCCGCAAGGATATCTGGCCTGTTGGGGCATCTAGCCCGTTGGGGCATCAGGCCCGTCGGGGCATCTGGTCTGTAAGGACATCTGGTCCATAAGGACGTCTAGTCTATTGGGACATCTGGCTGATAACGAACGTCTGGCTCTAGTTGAGCATCTGGCCGTTAAATGGCGTCTGGTTCGTCTAAGCAGCACATCTGGTCCGAAGGGACATCTGCGGCAAAGAGAGCGATGGTACATCTAGCGCAGAGAAGCGCCTCTGGTACATTTGGCACTTGAAGGTGCATCTGGTACATCTGTTATTGAGAGGATTCAAGTCAAGGTGGAGAATTGTTGATATGCCTTGAATCTGGATGTTACATCTAGGCGATTGATGTTACATCATGTACATCATACCGACTCGGTTGCATCAAGAGCGTTGCATCAAGTTATTATGGATGTTACATCTGATCGTGGGCTTAAGCCCATGAGTCCGTTTAGTCTAGGGTTTTAGATGTGAGATGTTACTATATATATCTTGTATTCGAAGTAACCCTAAACTTGCACTCTGTAAGCTCAATATCGTCTTCAATAATAAGATCTCTCTTTTCTCGTGGATGTAGCCCTAGGGGTGAACCACGTTAAATATCTGTGTCGTAGTTACATCGCTTTTATTCATCTGTTTCCGCATCTGTTCCTTCTCACAATTGTTACAACAAACTGGTTTTTGAGCCAAGGTTATGTAGTCCTTGGTTTGAGGGGAGGATTGTCAGAATAAATAAAGAGGCAATCCAAGTCCCACATCGGATATTAGACAGAATAAAGTCTAATATATATAGCTGGTCCAATTCCACTTAGTATGAGGCCTTTTGGGAGTAACAACCCAAAAACAAATCCGTGAGAGCTTAGGCCCAAAGCGGACAATATCATAATAAGCGAGGGTTTGGACATCTGGTGACGGACATCTGGCTCTAGTTGAGCGTCTGGCCTCCAGCACGGGCATCCGGTCTGGCTCTAGTAGAGCATCTGGCCCAGGAGTGCATCTGGTCCGTCACAACAGATTGGTATCAGAGCCAAGGTTCTGTAGTCCTTGGTTTGAGGGGAGGATTGTCAGAATAAATAAAGAGGCAATCCAAGTCCCACATCGGATATTAGACAGAATAAAGTCTAATATATATAGCTGGTCCAATTCCACTTATTATGAGGCCTTTTGGGAGTAACGACCCAAAAACAAATCCGTGAGGGCTTAGGCCCAAAGCGGACAATATCATACTAAGCGAGAGGTTGGACATCTGGTGACGGACATCTGGCTCTAGTTGAGCGTCTGGCCTCCAGCACGGGCATCCGGTCTGGCTCTAGTAGAGCATCTGGCCCAGGAGTGCATCTGGTCCGTCACAACAGATTGGTATCAGAGCCAAGGTTCTGTAGTCCTTGGTTTGAGGGGAGGATTGTCAGAATAAATAAAGAGGCAATCCAAGTCCCACATCGGATATTAGACAGAATAAAGTCTAATATATATAGCTGGTCCAATTCCACTTAGTATGAGGCCTTTTGAGAGTAACGACCCAAAAACAAATCCGTGAGGGCTTAGGCCCAAAGCGGACAATATCATAATAAGCGAGGGGTTGGACATCTGGTGACGGACATTTGGCTCTAGTGAGCGTTTGGCCTCCAGCACGGGTATCCGGTCTGGCTCTAGTAGAGCATCTGGCCCAGGAATGCATCTGGTCCGTCACAACAATAGATGCTGTAGAAATTATGAGAACATGAGAGATGCATAATAGATGATAAAACATAAATTAAGAAAGCAAATTATATGATTAAAAACTCACAAAATCACTTTGATATCAGCCAGTCATCTCCAACTAACTTTATGAACTTCAGCTGCTACCAACAACATGAATAAAGCAAAAACACCTAGAAGCTTTATGTTTAATAAATTGGAATTAGAGTCGGTTCATTGTAATAATAAAGCAAAAAATAAACAACAGAAACAATGACCTTTAATACACTGACACACGCTCATATCAACCTCTGCATCTTCTTATAAATCAGTCCTATTTTCTCTCTTTCTCTCTGTCCAGAAGAAGGCAAACATCAAGAGAACCAGATGAGACACTCTTGCTTTGTTTGCTTGTTACTGTTTCTCATCACTGTTTCAGTTCAGTTAGATGAGACAATATCCTTAAGAAGAGACATGACAAAGCTTCTTGAAATCCAAGACAAGATCCAAGAAAGATTAGCAGTCGCTCCCACTGTCCCACCAGTGTCTTCCCCTTCATCTCCATTTCCCAAAATGGTAAGCATCTCCCCACATTTCAGTATGTACGTACACAGATATATGCATGCACGTGTGTGTAATTTGTGAGCGTGTGGGGTTTGGTTTGGTGCAGGTAGGCAGAGTTATATACCCAATTAGCTACGGAGCTGACCCAACAGGTGGACAAGACAGCAGTGACGCAATACTTGAAGCTTTAAACGATGCTTTTCAGTTACACATTGAGCTTCACATGCTGCCACGTGTCACTGATCTAGGTGGCGTTGTTATTGATCTCCAAGGTGGCAGTTACAAGATCGGAAAACCTCTCCGGTTCCCTTCCTCCGGTGGTGGAAACCTCCTGGTTAGTCCTTTTAGAATCTTTGCTTATAGAACTTTCATAAAAAGTTTAAATTTTTTTATTTTATTTTATTACTATTAAGTTTAAATCTTTACTTATGTTTTCGAGTGTAATAATACAGGTAAAAGGAGGGACCTTCCGAGCATCAGAAGTGTTTCCCGGTGATCGTCATTTGGTAGAACTCGTGGCATCAAGCTCCGAGCAGAAAGACCAGAACTCAGGGATCTTCTTTGAGGATGTGACAACTGTTACCTTGACTACACAGGCATAGTCATCGAAGATCCTGTTCACGTTCACGTTCACGTCACAAACGCCCTCTTCTTGGGAGATGCGAACATCGTGTTGAGATTGGTTCATGGGAAAAAGATCCACGGTGTGAACATCGTCAACAACATGTTTAGCGGTGATCCCAAACACAACTTCCCGATCGTTAAGCTAGAAGGAGAGTTTCATGAAGTTGAGCAAGTTGTGATTGGTCAGAACAGTGTGGAAGGGATGACGCTGAAATCAACGACAGGGAAGGCGAAGGTTTCAGGTAATGGGACAAGATGGGTTGCTGATTTTGGTCCGGTTTTGGTTTTCCTAACCGGATAAACCATTACCAGCATTCGCTTTTCGCACAGTCCGGAGAAATACCTGCGAGTGCTGTGACTAATGTTTCCAACAATGTGGTGGTTGTCGAAACTGATAGAGATGTGATTGGAACCGTGTCGGTGATTGTTTATCAGTAGTGAAAAACAACATGTGTTCATATTTGATCATTGTTTTCTATGCAAATCCAGACACAGTTTACTGAACTCGGTCCTAACAATTAATACCAGCAGTCAGCGACCTCGTTACTAGCTGATTCTTCTGGCACTTGGAGCTTCTCAGGGGGACCAGAAGTCCTCGGCTGTTGTTGGAAGTCACGCTTCCCTGGCTTCGCAATGTCTATATAAATCATCCTCCCATTGTACATCTAAAACATGATAGAAACATTTTTGGTTAATTAAAAAATGTAAACTTGCTTAAATCCAATTAAAGGTTAAGCTTATTACCCTACGGTCCATGGTCTCTATGGCTAGAAAGGCATCGTCTTGAGACATGTATTGAATAAAGGCATAACCTTTTGATCTCTTGATCGACTCATCTTTGACAAGCTTAACTGTTTTTGAAAGACAAAGACACAAGAGCAAAGTTATATCAATTAACCAACAGTTTATATAGTTGATCTTATTCTTAAACCCAATGTTGGATTTGAGACCAGCGAGAAACAGAGTAAATATGCAAACACAGACCTTCAGCTATCTCTCCAAAAGCTGAAAACTCCTTTTGCAGAAAGTCTTCACTTGTGGAAAACGGTAAGTCTGCAGATTATAAAGCAAATAAACATCAGAAAATACAGAGAAATCACCAAATTGAACTTCATTTTCACGATGATTGTTACAGCAGAAGAACAGAGTTGTAAAACTTCCAGACATGTTACAGCCACAATCCTGACTCAGAATCCTCCATTAACCATTAAAACATAATCAAATCGTCAGAGAGAAGCTAGATAGGGTAAAAGGCAGAAACTTTACTTCTGACCATGATTTTGCTGGCGAGAGGGTAATTAGATAGCGAAGCTTGGATCCTCGGAAGTCTTGGTATTTTGTAGCTTGGTAGAGAAGTTGATGAAGCCCCAAAGGAAGGGAAAGCGAGCGTCGCCGACCACATGGTTCCACAGCTGCCGGAGAGAGAGAGAGAGACAGAGAGAGAAGAAACGGTTGTGAAGAAACCGTCTTTCAAAAACGACAGCGTTAGTTAGCTCCTTAGCTTCGCGGATTAAAGCCCATTAAGACCTCAGTTATTGGCCCAATAATGTTTCTGTAACTGATAAACTTTAGAGCTCAATTTAAACCAAATTGAAAATATAAGGGCCATTAAAGGAAATTACTATTTATTCCCTTATTGTAAAACCTCACACAAAAACCCTAATTTCGTCAACTCTCCAGAAAATTCCCAAGAGAACTCTTGAGCAAGCGATGGCTATGTACTCTCACCGTCTCCGACGAGCCTTACTCACCACCACTTCATGTCTCAACCGATCAATCACACTCTCTTCGGTCGCTCCAACCTCCGTCACCCCATCTGTATCGACGGTGCTACAGAGATCCGTGTTAGGGCGTTTCACAGAAGCGACTCGAGCTCCGATGAGGCTGTTCTCGACGAGGCAGTACAAGCTTTACAAAGAAGGCGATGAGATCACAGAGAACACTGTGTTGTTCGAAGGATGCGATTACAATCACTGGCTCATCACCATGGATTTCCCCAAGGACAATCCTTTGTCCCCCGAGGAAATGGTCTCTACCTACGAGAAGACTTGCGCCGCAGGGCTTGGTATCAGGTTCGTGTTGGAATTACATTAAATTAGATTTGTCTCTGTAGAAGAAACTTAGACAAGAGTTTGATACATTTGTCTGAACCTTAGACAAAAATGAGATACTTTGGTCTGAAAGCTTTGCTTCAGTTTTGTTGTGTATGGAATAACATTCGATGGGTTTGTCCGCTGTTTGTGAGATACGCATGAGTTTTGTTTAAACTGATGCTTTAGTTAGAAACTAAGACAGGAGTGAGATACATTGGTCTGAAGCTTTGCTTCTGTTTTGTATTTTTTTTTTTTTGGCGTTTTATTGTCTTTTTTTTTTTTTTTGGTGTTTGCAGCTTGGAAGAGGCCAAAAAGAAGATCTACGCTTGTAGCACAACAACTTACCAAGGGTTTCAAGCGATTATGACTGAAGAAGAATCAGAGAAATTCAAGGGTATATTTTTTCATGTGACTTTATTTTTGAAGAAACTGTTTGACTAGAATTCTCACTTGTTCGGTATTGTGAACAGATCTACCCGGAGTGGTGTTTATATTGCCAGATTCCTACATCGATCCCGCGAACAAAGAGTATGGAGGTGAGTTTTGGTTTTTGATTCATCATACATAGAAACTGATCCTTGGAACTGTGTAAATAACTATTCTGTTTTCTCGTTTTTTATTTATTTCAGGAGATAAGTATGAGAACGGAGTGATCACACACAGGCCACCACCATTTCAGCCTAACAGAAGACAACCCCGTGATAAGTTCAATCAAAGACCTGACCGTCAAGGCGGTCCTCAAAACTTCCAGAGAAACCCTCAGTATGGTCAGCAACCGCCAATGCAAGGTGGTGGTGGAGGTGGATATGGTGGTCCTCAGCAGAGCTATGGTCCTCCAGGACAAGCTCCTCCTCCACCGTTTCAAGGAGGTTACAACCAAGGCCCTCCAAGATCTCCACCACCTCCGTATCAGGGTGGTTACAATCAAGGCCAGGGATCTCCCGTGCCTCCTTACCAAGGACCACCGGGTGGTTACGGACAAGGTGGACCTGGAAACTTTAACCAAGGGCCACAAGGAGGTTACAACCAAGGAGGGCCTAGGAATTACGGTCCACAGGGGGCTGGAAACTATGGTCCTGCACCGGGAGCTGGAGCTCCCAATCCTGGATTTGGTCAGGGATATGGTGGACCTGGACAAGAGCAGAATCAGACATTTCCACAGGGAGATCCGAGGAATGTAGCTGGAGACTGGAACAACAATACTCCAGCAGGCCAACCGGGACCTGATCAAGTAAGTGCTTGACCGTAAATAAATCTTGCTTTTTTTTCATTTCCCACATAGTTGTTACTGAGGTGGTCATTGTGTTTCAACAGGGAAGAAGATACTAAGACAGAGAGACATGATGGATGCTTGCTGCTGTGAAATGAGCTGAATAAGGAGAGAGAAGTATCGAAAGCCCTTTTATTTAAGTATTAGAGTACATAGTTTGTTAGTCATCTCCTCTTTCTACTTTATTAGAACAAGAATCATCTCCTTTTTCTTCGTAAGTTGTGCTTGTTCAACGTTGTTTGGTGCATCTGTTGACTTCTTGAAACACTTTTGCAAAACGTTGTTTTCCAATTACATGTTACTCGAGATTTTTGCTATTTTTGTGCTGAGTTTATATATTTTGACCAAAGATCAGATGGAATCTCTAATGAGTCGATTCGGATGGAAGTGGAGAATTTTTGTAAACACTTACGTGGAGATAACGTTTCTAATAATGCTATAACTGTCAGTTTACTTGTTCCTTCTCGACTGGTGGCAGTTTTGATAATACCTAAGTAGGAGACTCAATTTCACCGAAGTGCTTCACCCATTTCCTGTGCTTGATGTCGGAGTAAACTATATACTACTTTGTCTGTTCTGTTGTCCCACCATTTATCAACCCAGTCCTTCCATGATTCTTCTCCTACACCGTCTCAGACCGGATTTTGGTTTAAGATGAACAAATGGCGGCACATGTCACCTCTTTCTTTATTTAGATTCATATGAACATGGAAAACGATGGGGACTTTACCTTTTCAGTTGTTTCACTCCTATGGCTTTAGGGGCAAAAACATTAAACTCCAGCCCTTCAAGTTCCGGCAAACCCCGATCAGGAGCCTCACTGAGCCACGGCGAGAGACTACCGTCCTTTTTTTAAAATCAGGATGCCTTGGTTTTACTTAAGCGGGAAAAACGAAGTCCAAAACTAATAGAGAAAGCACATACCATGAAAGTGCACTGAAACACATGGGCCATTCACCAATCCATTGGCTTTAATTTTTTCGGCCATTGTTTAGGATTTTCAATGAGGCGATTTTAGTTAAAATTAAGATTTGTGTACCAAAACCTGTTGTGAGACCCACCTTATATATGGTTTATTACAATGGTTATGTGGAGATTTATTCACTCAAATTCATGGGAATAATCGACATAATACTTATTTTTGTTCACACGTAATAAAGCTGTTCATGTGTTTCAAACATTTCCATATAATGATATCTTTAACGAGGAGTGGTTTAAGGCTCACATGGAAAACGGCCTGAGCATCAATCTTATTTGGAGGAGGAGAATTTATAAAAAGCTTTCAGAAACATGAATAAAATCGCATTTATTATTATACCAATATGCGGTTTTAGCTATGCATCTCCGTTTCATCCGCTTCGGTCCGACGTGTTTATTTATCTTCTTTACATTATCTATCTATCTATCTTCTTTACATTTTTTACCAGAAAAAAAATGTTTATTTACCTTTCTTATCCACTTGTCAGTTTAGGTTTACTAAGACCGTCGTTAATCCCAGTCTCTGAGGTTATTAACTTTGGATAAGAGACCGTTTTTAACTTTTCCTAGATTTTAGTTAAGAAAAGTTAAGAACCGTCTTTTAAATAAAAAATATAAAAACCGTCTCTTAGCCGAAAAGTGTAAAAAAAAATTAAAAAAATATAAAAAAAGTCAAATTATGAGTTAAGAACTCTGGGTAAAAGACCATGGTTAATCATGCTCTAACATTGTATCAGTCTAGTTAGTTATAACATTTTGTTACTTGGTAAAGAGTTTTTGTTAGCACTAGCTAGTAAACTAAAACTGCTTAATTATAAACACGACATATATTTTATACTTTACGGTTCATTTGATGAGAGCATTATTCAATCTTAGACTTTCCCTTCTCTATCATCTGCTTTCGTTATCGAACCAGCTAGGTTTATCGAGAAAATAATAATAGCTAAACTCCATGCACGTAAAACACGTACAAATATTAATTTGATTTATCTAGGCCATTTCACACTTGATCACATATAAAAACAAACATGTCATCTTTCACGCTATAACCTCAACTTTCAACAATTATAAATTGCAATAAAACGTTTTTGTTTGATTAGGTGATACAATTAAACTTTTAAACTAATTAGATTGACTTGGTCGTCGTTTTGTATGCTTTTTATTGTGTGTGTTTATTCATTTATTTGCTTGTCGATGAAGTTAATTGTCCTTGCTTAATGCTCAAGAGTCACTTTTTATAATTTTTTTTTAATTTAACATAGCTATCAATACATTGTTTCCTTACATGTATGATAAAGTGTCAGTCTTTATCTCGCCAAGTATTTCTATTCATAATTTCGTAGAACCATTAGCTTATACGTGCAGGACAAAGCTATGCGTCTAACTTGTTTGAATGGGTCCACTACAAGAAAACAACGGCATACTGAGGGAAAAAATCGTCGGTATGTCGTCGGAATAACGCTATTCCGACGACATACCGACGAAAAAAATCCTCGGAAATAACTCCTCGGAAATTCATATTTCCTCGGAAATCCCTCGGAAATTTCCGACGGAATTCCGAGGAAACCCTATTTCCTCGGAATTTCCGAGGACCACAAGTTCGTCGGAAATTCCTCGGAATATTCCGAGGAAGATGTCGTCGGAATATTCCGAGGGATAAACTTCCTCGGAATATTTCCAAAATTAAAAAAAAAAATTATAAATTTATTTTTTTAAATTGAAATTCGAAAATATAAAATTAAAATTGAAATAGAAAAAATATTTAAAATACAAAAAATAATAAAATAGTTTTTATAAATAAAAAAAATGTTTTATAAATACAAAATTAGTTTTAATAAATATGAAATCATCTTTTTATAAATACAAAATAGTTTTTATAAATACAAAAAAATAATAAAAGAGTGTTTATAAATCAAAAAATGTTTTATAAATACAAAATTAGTTTTATAAATATAAATATTTTTATAGATATGAAATTATCTTTTTATAAATACAAAATAGTTTTTATAAATACAAAAAACAATAAAATAGTGTTTTTAAATCAAAAAAAATATTTTATAAATACAAAATTAATTTTAAAATATGAAATCATCTTTTATAAATCCAAAAATCGAATTTATATACAAAGAACGGTTTGTATATTTAAAAATAGTTTTTATAAATACAAAAATAAAAAAAATAGTGTTTATAAATCAAAAAAATGTTTTATAAATACAAAATTAGTTTTAATAAATATAAATATTTTAATAGATATGAAATCATCTTTTATAAATCCAAAAATCGAATTTATATACAAAAAACGTTTTGTAAAATCGAATTTATATAGAAAAAATGTTTTGTAAATACAAAAATAATGAACAATTTATAAAAAAAGTTCTAAATCAATTCAACACAACCAAATCACAATTCTAAACCTATTACACAACAAATCACAATCCTAACCAATCACCCTAACAAAAATCTATCAAAAACCTTCTAAAATCATCAAATCTACTTAAAAACCTAACAAATAGGACCTAAGAGAGTGGGATAGGGTCCTTACATGATTTGCAAGGGAATGGAAAGGATTCGCCGGAGAGATCGTCGCGAGAGAAGGTGGAGAACGCCGGAAGGAGAGAGAGATCGCCGGAGAGGAAGAAGAGAGAAATGGGGAAGAAGAGAGAAATGGGGAAGAAGATGCGTTTCAAGTTTATAAAACCTTGGGTCCGACGGATATTTTCCGTCGGAATTCCCTCAGTATTTCAATTTCAATTTTCGCGAAATATTTGGCGGCTTGTTTGCCCGGTTAAATGAAAATATTCCGAGGAAATTCCGACGGCCACTTAAATATCCGTCGGAATTTCCTCGGAATATTTTCATTAATTCGAGGAAAAAAATATCCTGTGCATGTATTTCTATTAATTTATATTGTTCCTCGGAATTTCCTCGGAATATTCCGAGGAAATTATGAGGAACTAGTGTTTGGGTTTTCAAAACGTCAATTTTTTTTTTTATAAACGCATCGATCGATGTATATATATTCAAAAACGCATCGATCGATCACGTAGATGCACCGGGCCGTAAGAATGTGATCGATCGATGAGATTATCCCATCGATCGATTGAGGATATCAAGTGTTCCTCGGAATTTCCTCGGAATATTCCGAGGAAATACCGAGGAACTAGTGTTTGGGGTTTCAAAACATCAATTTTTTTGCCGTATTTCATTTCTTATACAATTGTAATGCATACCATTGAGGATTCTTTGTATAGATGAGCATAAACCATGAAATAAAAAATTTCAAAACGAATTGTAAGTATTCCCTTTACCGTTCATTAAAGTGTATAAGTGTTTCTCTTATGTTGTGGGGATTTCGTTCATACAATCGGAAAAGTGTTTATTATAGGGTAAGGAACAAATTTTTGACTTCATAATGAACGTAAGACCCTTAATAAGGGTTATATAGGTGTTATTCAAACCGCAAAACGTTGTTTTCGGTTTAAAAACCCTATTTCCTCGGAATTTCCTCGGAATATTCCGAGGGAATTCCGAGGAAACCCTCTTCTTCCTCGGAATTTCCTCGGAATATTCCGACGAAATTCCGAGGAACTAGTGTTTGGGGTTTCAAAACGTCAATTTTTTTTTATAAACGCATCGATCGATGTATATATATTCAAAAACGCATCGATCGATCACGTAGATGCACCGGGCCGTAAGAATGTGATCGATCGATGAGATTATCCCATCGATCGATTGAGGATATCAAGTGTTCCTCGGAATTTCCTCGGAATATTCCGAGGAAATTCCGAGGAACTAGTGTTTGAGGTTTCAAAATCTCGAATGTTTTTTTATAAACGGATCGATCGATGGATTTATGTCCAAAAACGCATCGATCGATCACTAAGATGGACCAAAGCGTAACAATGTGATCGATCGATGGGTATATGTCCAAAAACGCATCGATCGATCACTAGTTCGTCGGAATTTCCTCGGAATTTTGTAAAATCCCTATAATATTTCCTCGGAATTTCCTCGGAATATTCCGACGGATTGATGTTTCCTCGGAATTCCGTCGGTTTTTTCCGAGGAACACATTTTTCCTCGGAATTTCCTCGGAATATTCCGACGGATTGATGTTTCCTCGGAATTCCGTCGGTATATTCCGAGGAAATTCCGAGGAAACCCAAATTTTGGGTTTCCTCGACATTTCCTCGGAATTTCCTCGGGAAATTCCGAGGATTTCATTTTCCGTCGGAATGTCCGTCAGAATACCGCTGTTTTCTTGTAGTGGTCAGCTGCTATCATATGAAGTAATGAGTCAAAATCTAATCGAGAAATTAGAGTTTTCTTCGAGTCTCCAATATGTTTTTTTATACTGGATATTCGGCGATATGATATACAATTTTTTTACTATATGGTTATTACCAAATCGTGACGTTCACGTTGTAAAAATGATTTCAATTTATTCAGTTAGAAAACAAACTGTATAGCCTATGTATTCACTTGGATTCACTAAACAAAATAACGAATGAACCAATATATGGTCCATCCGGCACCTATTATTACGTATAACAAACAATTCAAATAATTTCTTTAAAAGCAAGTTTGAACCCAATTTTAGCATGCATGTCAGTGAAATGTGAACGGAATCTAACAACCATTTACACAAAGTTGACTTTGCGATATAATCCGTAGGAGTGATATTAAACTTTGACCAAGAACTAAGATTTTTCATTATCTCTAGATCAATTCACTACAAGAAAACAGCGACATACTGAGAGAAAAAATCGTCAGTAAGTCGTCGGAATAACGTTATTCCAACGACATACCGACGAAACAAGTCCTCAGAAATAACTCCTCGAAAATTCATTTTTCCTCGGAAATCCCTCGGAATTTTCCGACGGAATTCCGAGGAAACAAATTTCCGAGGAAACTCCGAGGACCACTAGTTCGTCGGAAAGCTCTTCGGAATATACCGAGGGAGAACTTCCTCGGGATATTTCGATGGACTTTCCGATGGTCCAATCCTCGGAAGTTCCGACGAAATGTTCCTCGGAATTTTTATCGGGAATTTCCGAGGAACAGAGCCCTCGGAAAATTCCGAGGAACGAGTCCCTCGGTATATTCCGAGGAACATGTCCCTCGGTATATTCCGAGGGTTCATTTCCTCGGAATTTTAAAAAAAAAAATTCTTTTTAAAAAATAAAATTTTTGAAATTTAAATTCGAGAATATAAAATTAAAATTAAAATTGAAATCATATTAGTTAATATTCAAAGTTGTACAAATAAAAATAAAACATTCCAAGTTTTAGAAAGAAAAAAAACTACGGGTCTGACACGTCTGGGAACACCTCGTTCGAGTACATCCTCTGCATCATCTCCATCATTTGCTGGTTCAACCTCCTCTGTGCCTCATAGCCCGCCTGTTGAGCCGCCATCTGGGTCTCCAACAAAGATATGCGATCATCCTTGTCCTTCAACTGAGCCGTAAGTACTTCTGGATCAATAAAGGGCGGTGGGGCAGAAGAAGGAGGAACCGACCGGGTGCGACGACCCAAACCGACCAAACGTCCCTTCTTCGTTGGAACCGACTGAAATAGAAAACACCTAAATTTAAATCAAGAAATAAATGAATTGAACTTTTAAAAAAAAAACTTACGGATTCAACGATTTCGTTGATTCGAAACCGGGACAAGTTGGTCGAAACCGTCGAAGCGTCATCCTCGGTTTGAAGTTGAGTCACTTCGTTTTGCACCTGAGTTTGGACCAGGGTGACCACTTCCCTCACAAGACCGTCATCAATCTGGCTGGTCTTCTTGTTGGTATACACCCTCTTCATTAGGGCGAGATCATCAATCGGCTCGCCATCATTTTCTTCTGCCTTGAAAAAAACATAAATTAAAGAAAGATTAGAAATTAGAAGAAATGGACAAAAAATAAAATTTCAAAACTTAAATAATTGAAGAAAAAGCGGCTGAACTTACCATGCGATCTCCCAGAGAGGCAATAGATTGAGCACCCAAGTTATGCTTGAAGACAATAGATTGAGCACCCAAGTTATGCTTGAAGACAATAGATGCGATCCCCCAGAGAGGCAATAGATTGAGCACCCAAGTTATATTATATATATATATAAATATATTTTTTTTTTTAAATCCCAAATAATAGTTTTTAATCACAAAAAAAGTTTTATAGATATTAAAAATGTTTAATAAATATATAAAAATAGTTCTAATAAACAAAAAATAGTTTTAATAAATAAAAAATAGTTTAATAATTACAAAAAAATAGTTTTAATAATATTAAAAATGTTTAATAAATATAGAAATTTATATTATATATATATATATATATTTTTTGAAAATCCCAAATAATAGTTTTTAATCACAAAAAAAATTTCATAGATATTAAAAATGTTTTGTAAAATCCAAAAAATCGAACTTATATACAAAAAACGTTTTGTAAAATCCAAAAAATCGAATTTATATACAAAATTCATTTTGTAAAATACAAAAATCGAATTTATACACAAAAATCGAATTTATATACAAAAAACGATTTTATAAATACAAAAAAAATAAAAAATTTATAAAAAAATTCTAAATCAATTCAACAAAACAAATTATTCAACTAAATCACAATTCTAAACCTATTATACAACCAAATCACAATCCTAACCAATCATCCTAACAAAAATATATCAAATCTACACAAAAAACCTAACAAAATAGAACCTAAGAGAGTGGGATAGGGTCCTTACATGATTTGTGTATGTTTAGAGAGGATTGGCCGGAGATATCGTCGGAGAGAAGGGGGAGATCGCCGGAGAGGAAGAAGAGAGAAATGGGGAAGAAGAAGCGGCTCGTGGTTATAAAACCTAGGGTCTGACGGATAGTTTCCGTCGGAATTTCCTCGGAATTCCAATTTCAATTTTCGCAAAATATTTCGCGGCTGGTTTGCCCGGTTAAATGAAAATATTCCGAGGAAATTTCGACGGACACTTAAATATCCGTCGGAATTTCCTCGGATATTTCATTAATTCGAGGAAAAAGAATATCATATGCATGTATTTCTATTGGTTTATATTGTTCCTCGGAATTTCTTCGGAATATTTTCTTGACAATATGGACATGATAGCCTTCCATGCGTTGTCCATCCAGATAACATACCATATGCTGGAAAATCACTTATTGTCCACATTAGTAATTCCCGCATTTGAAAGTTTTCTTTACACGAAACATCGTATGTTTCAGCACCTTGAGCCCATAGTTGTTGCAACTCATATATTAGTGGTTGAAGAAACACATCAAGTGATCTCTTAGGATGCTCTGGTCCGGGAACGAGAATCGAGAGAAACAAAAACTCTCGTCGCAAGCACAAGTTTGAGGGTAGGTTGTATGGTGTAAGACTGACGGGCCATAGAGAATACTGTCTTCCACTCTTGCCAAACGGGCTGAAACCATCAGTACATGCACCAAGGTAGACATTTCTTCTCTCATACGCAAAGTCGGGATACTTTGATTGGAAATGCTTCCACGCTTTTGCATCTGAAGGATGTCTGATCTCACCATCTGTTGAGTGCTCCGCATGCCATCTCATTGGTTGCGCTGTGCGTTCAGACAGATACAACCTTTGCAACCTTTCCGTCAAAGGCAAATACCACATCCTTTTATATGGCACTGGAACTCTTCCACTCGTATCTTTATAACGAGGCTTTTCACAAAATTTGCATGTAACCCGCTGTTCATCCGCCCTCCAATAAATCATGCAGTTGTCGCTGCATACATCTATTACCTGATACGATAAACCAAGACCAGCTACGAGTTTCTGAACCTCGTAGTATGAACCAGGAGCTATATTATCCTCGGGTAGAATACCTTTTACAAAATCAGCAATCGCATCCACACAGTCTTCAGCCAAATTATAATATGTTTTAATGCCCATCAATCTTGTAGCAGATGATAAAGCTGAATGATCATCTCTGCAACCTTCGTACAATGGTTGTTTTCCAGCATCCAACATATCATAAAATCTCCTAGCTTGTGCATTGGGTAAATCTTCCCCTCTAAAATGATCATTTACCATCTGCTCAGTACCTACACCATAATCTACATCCGTTCTAATTGGTTCTTTTAATCTAACCGCTGGCTGAGGTTCGCTAGTACTACCATGTTCATAATCAGTTTCCCCATGATGATACCAAATTTTGTAACTTCGTGTAAACCCACTCAAATATAGATGAGTCCAAACATCCCACTCTTTAATAACCTTTCTATTTTTACAATTAGAGCAAGAACATCTTAATATACCTGTTTTTGCTTCCGGTTGTCGGTGAACTAACCCCATGAATTCGGTTATACCTCGTTGGTATTCTTCCGTAAGCAATCTCGTGTTCGGATCCAAATAAGGTCGATCGATCCAAGAACGAAAATAATTTGAAGAAGACATGTTTTTTATGAATCAAATTCGTGTGTAAAGAGAGTAAGAGGGAGGATGAAGATGTGAAGTGAATGAAGAGGAAGAGGGGTGCTTGTATTTATAGTTGAAATCCTACCGACAACCCGAGGAAATTCCGACGGAATTCCGACGCCAACGGCTAGTTCGTCGGAATTTCCTCGGAATTTTTAAAATCCCCCGACGGCTCTCTAACGGCTATAATATATCCTCGGAATTCATCGGTTTTTTCTGAGGAATACATTTTTCCGAGGTATTCCATAAGAATATTCCGACGGATTAATATTTCCTCGAAATTCCGTCGGTATATTTCGAGAAAATTCCGAAGAAACCAAATTTTTCGTTTCCTCGGAATTTCCTCGGAATTTCCTCGGAAATTCCTTGGGATATTCCGAGGATTTCATTTTCCATCGGAATGTCCGTCAGAATACCGATGTTTTCTTGTAGTGATCAGAGACAGAATTGAGTAAATTTTTTGACTGCGGACATTGTTCAACTGATGATGCTTTTGGCCTTTATTTTGATTAATTCTCTGTCGGCTTCAGTGATGAAATTACAACATATATAAATATTTCTCTTACGTTGCAGAATTTTCTTCATTCAAATGTTTGCAAACTGTCACCAATACATAAAGAATAGCGAAAAATTTACGCGTTTTTGAACATGAGTATATGACTAAGTCTCCGACATCACCTTACTTCTTTATTAGTTTTATTTGTGTCATTCACTTTTGCATGTTTAATTATTATATACTAGATCTAGGCCCGGGCGTTCGGATATCCGTTGGCATTCAGGTCGGGTTTTTCGGGTTTTCGATTTTTTGAATTTACGCTTCTAGGTTCCATACTAAAATTTTATTAGTTCAGGTCGGGTTCGGATAATAACACTTCGGGTTCGGTTCAAAATTGTATTGCATCATAAAACTCATAAAGTAATCATATATCGTACGGATTCGGATCATATCGGTTCGGTTCGGATATAACCAAAGTAAAAAACAAAATTTTTGAAGTAAAACATAAAGAAAAACATCTAAATTAAATAAAAATTAATCTATCACATATAAAACTGATAAAATAACAATAAAATGTTAAATCAAACATGAAAACAAACATCATTTGTAAACAATATGTATTGCCTTATAGAGAGTAGACTTTTTATTTCAATGAGCAAATTATAAAATACTTATTTATAACTAATTGTGTACTTAAAGCATTTATTAGAATTTTAATATTTATTATTATATATAATATTACCACAAATATTAATTTAATAATTGGAATACTTATATATATTTTAAAATATTTATATTGACTATTAATTTCGGATTTTTCGGATTACCCGTTCGGGTTCGGTTAATAATACTTCGGGTTCGGATATTTTTTGTACCACCCTACAAAATCCGTTCGGGTATTTTTACGTTTCGGGTCGGATAACGGGTCGGATTTTTCGGTTCGGGTTCGGTTCGGATTTCGAGTTCCGGATTTTGTGCCAAGGCCTAACTCGATCAATCGTACACAACAAGAACGTATAGAGTAATAACACAACAACAACAAAAAAGATGTATAAAGTACTACCTTATATCTTGGTCGTTGTTTAACTGTGATGTATATGATCCAGTACATTTTAATGAAACATATCAAAGTATTTGTTTACAAAAAAAAAACATATCAAAGTATTTGAAGTGATTTTCTTATAACATGTGGATTTAATATATAGTTCGAAACTTGACATAACATGTTTTTATCATCAATATATTAGTCCTGCTATATCACCAATATACTTTTCTATAGGTACAAGAAAAATGTTTTCGTATGTACTTACATTCCTACAAATGTAAAACAAAATCACCCCTTTTTTTAATCTTATGTCAAGTTTCGAACTATATATTAAATCCACATTTCAAGAAAATAGAGTAAGATAATCGACGTACAAAATCTTCATCATCTATAGGAACAGAAAACAAAAGATTTATCACACATATTTTTAGAAATGCTTAATCAATGGCCTTGTAATTTGTAAAGCAATATCCCCACCCCCCCCCCCCCCCCCCCCCCCCCCCCCCCCCCCCCCCCAAAAAAAAAAAAAAAAGAAAATCCCCTTGAGTAGTAACATCATGATAATCGGCCCCAAAAAAAAAAAAAAGAAAATCCCCTTGAGTAGTAACATCATGGTAATCATTATTTTCATCTTCATCTAATTACTAAAAAGAAGCTATATTATAAATCAAGATCGCTCATCATAAACTCCTCCAACGTCTCCGTCCCTTGGTGAAAATCGTGATAATAATAATCCACATGATCCAAGCCATCATCATAACTACTGTTCCCTGAATATTCCCTCAAAAGATCATGATCTTGTTGATCAAACACGGAGTTACTTTCTTCACCCAGCTGATACGTCGTCGTTGGTTCCGTACCTAACCAAGTCACGTGACGCGGCTCGTTACTCACGTGCTGGTTAAGCACGTGATCATGATCATATCTCTTTCGATCTCCGGACACCGGGAAGATAGCTTCTTTAGAGATTGTAGTTGGAGAACCGAAATCCAGAGTCACCGGACCCCTTCTACGGTTGGCTTCACCACCAGAAGAGCGTCCGGTGAATTTCTGCACAAGAGCTCGGAAGTTGCTAGGGTTTGCGTTCAGGAGAGTCGTTGGTACGGCTCTCCTCGAAGCCCTAGATCTTCTTCCGGCCGTTTCATGCGCCGCAACAATACCACCGTGTTCTCCGAGGGAAGATACGGATGTTGACATCATGTTAATGTCATCGAAGCATGGACTAAGCTCTTGAATTTGGTGTTGTCCAGAGTGTTGTATCCACTGGCCTGCTCTCGACGAGTTGTTGTTCATTGGACCTTTTTTTTGTTTTCTCTATTTATTTTATTTTTTTCTTTGGTATACCGTGTATTCATTGCATATGCTTTAGGATTAAGGTTAAGGTTGCTCTATATATGCGAAGTAGATGTAACCTGGTCGTACTAACCCTAAAGTATAAAAAAAACTATTGATGGTCGTTGACTTGTACCTTCAGTTTTTAATATGTTTTGTAGTTTAATAACTCAATCAAATAATTTGGGCAGTGTGTAAATCATTATGAGTGTCCAGGAAGTAACTGTATAAACTAGTATTTTAATTTAAGTATTCGTATAATGTTTTTTGAATGAAAATATTCGCGTAATGTTTTATTGATTTAAACAAGTTATGGTGATTCAGTAGGTGACCACTACTATCATCGTTCAGCTATGGTTAAATTATAGGATGTTCAGCCTTTCAGGGATTTTCATTATTCTTTGCATCGAAATTGACCCAAAATTAAGTTACAAAAAAAAAAATTGACCCAAAATTAAGTTACAAAAAAAAAAATTGACCCAAAAAAAAAAAAATTGACCCAAAATTTATATAGAAACATTTGCTTCGTTTGATTAGGTTAATGGTAGTTTTTCTTAAGCTGTAGGTTGATCCGTTAATTTTTCATTTCAAATATAAATTTTCTTAATTTTCTTATGTTTAAAATTTCTGATCGTTTCATTTTTAGACTGGAAAATATTTTATATATTATTTTCTAATAAACAAAATACTTGACATCTCTAAAGCAACTGTATTTAACCAACTAATCATCACCCGGGATAAGTAAAATTTAACATTTTTTCTTTTGCATGCAATCGCTTCCATTTATTTTTAATAGTGAAGAAGAAAATATATCTTTATCACAAAGAAATAAAGAAAATATATCCAAACATGATCATATCGAAAACTATTATCAGTTGATTATATTTTTAGTTTTACCGTATATATATATGTATATTTATTTTATCAGAATTTTTATCGTATTAATGTGTTAAGTTTCAGAATTACATTTCAAAAGATCGTTAGCTTATATGTATAATGTACATTGTACACCAATATTAATATTTTAGGTGGATGGAGATGGAGAGATCAGGAAAATAATTTTATAGGAAACGACGAATGGTGATAACATGAAGCATGATACAGAAGAAAGACTTGACTTTGATGATTTCCTGTCTCTTCGGTTCTCTCGATCGTTTACTGGTCAATCCATCTTTTTATATACGTACTATTGGTTTGGAAACTAATTACTTTATAAACAAAATTACGATATTAAACTTGTATGATGAAAGAAAAGTAACCTCCCCATTTAGACTCACATTCTACCAAGTAGTTTGGTAATTTATAAAATTCATCATTAATTTATTTAGAATGCATTTAGGATAGTTGCATAGTGAACAAAAACTTCAAAATCAGTTTTTTTTTTCGTATTTGACCAACTATTTAGAATATATATATATATATATATATATATATATATATAGTTGCATATGTAAAACTTTTGCGGTCGGATTGTGTGATAATCTCTGAGGATTGCTCATAATCGATATAAATTAGTTTTGCTAGTGCTGAGAATTTTTCTTGATCGAAAACGAGGACTAGGACTAATTCATTCTTTCTTTCTAAAGGACTCCAACTTTTAAAATAAAGGATCCGACTGGAACCATTCTGGAAACAAGATGAAATACAAAAGAAAAGTAGAGAAACAAAATTGCAGGAATGAAAATGAATGGTTGTTTCATCCCTTATTTAACAAGGAATTAATTTGTTTTTTATTTTTCTACAAAAAAAAAGAATAGTAGGGAATGAAAAGAAAAAATTATTCCTTATGAAAGGTGATTTTTTTTAAGGAATGTTAGGGAATGCATTTGTTTCTCGTCGTTCATTAGTCACCATTCATACCCTAAATGTAAATGTTGTTAGAATAATTGGCTTGGTGTTGTGAAACTAGAGAATAGAATCTGTATGTTTCTGTAATATTCATAAACGTAAGGAGCCCTTTATATGTAGGAAATTACACTGTCATAGAATAATTGAAGACTAGAGAAAAGGAAATACAAATATGGAAATAGTACAAATCATAAACCAATAAGGAAAAGGAAAGTAGAGTTGACCGACTTTCTCTCTAGGCGCCGTCTCTCTCTCTCTCATGTATGGGCCGGTTATGGACCGGGCCGGTTATGGACCGGGCCGGTTATGGACATCCACAATATGATTTATAACACTACCCCTTGGATGTCATAACCATACAGAGTTTGTAATACACTTTAGATGTTGCCTCATTAAATTTTTACCAGGAAAACCCAAGGGGACAAAACCATGGTGAAGGAAAAAGAGTACAACACGTATTACTCCCCCTGTTCTGAACATCACTAAAGGTCTTTCAGTCTACGCATCCCTATCTGATGCGTGAGCTTCCTGAACGTCGAGGTAGGAAGTGACTTGGTAAATAGATCCGCTGAGTTGTCACTGGAACGCACTTGGACCACTTGGACCTCACCGTTTTTTTTTGTAGTTCATGCGTGAAGAAGAACTTAGGCAAGATGTGCTTCGTCCTGTCTCATTTGATGTAGCCGTCCTTAAGCTGAGCAATGCATGCTGCATTGTCCTCATACATCATGGTTGGTGCGTCCTTGCCTTCGGACATCCCACAATCAACTCGTACATGTTGGGTCATTGAACTCAACCAAACACACTCGCGGCTGGCCTCATGTATAGCCAATATCTCCTAATGGTTTGAAGATGTGGCCGCGATCGTCTGCTTCATGGAACGCCATGATATGGCCGTTCCACCATGTGTGAAAACATAGCCTATCTGTGATCGAGCATTGTGTGGATCCGAAAGATAACCTGCATCAGCAAAATCAACTAAACCTTCTTTGTTTTGGTTAGTATAAAATAAACCCAAATCTTTCGTTCCTTGCAGGTAATGAAGAACATGTTTAATCTCGTTCCAGTGTCTTTGGGTTGGACAAGAGCTTAATCTAGACAATAGATTCACGGCAAAACATATATATGGTCGTGTGACTAGCCAGATACATCAAAGCTCTTATAGCACTGAGATGTGGCACTTCGGGACCAATGACATCTTTATCGTCCATCTTAGGATGGAACAGATCAGTGTCCAGGCCCAGGGACCTCACGACCATGGGGATAGATAATGGGTGAGACTCGACCATGTTGAATCTCTTGAGTACTTTTCTGTATATGCCATTTGATGCACAAGGATTCCATCTCTTATGTACTCAAGCTGTAATCCCAAACAAAACTTTGTTTTTCCAAGATCTTTCATCTCGAATTCTTTCTTAAGTTATTCAACTGTTTGGAAGATCTCTCCAGAGGTTCCGAGGATATTCAAATCATCAACATACACTGCTATAAACACAAAGCCCTGGCCGAATTTCTTTATAAAGATACAAGGGCTGATCAGATCATTCTTGTATCATTCTTGTATCATTCTCTCTCTAGGTACTCACTTAACATATTGTACCACATTCGGCCCGATTGTTTCAATCCATAAAGTGACTTATTCAACTTTATACAGTGTTGTTCTCGAGCACTCAATTTTTTTTTCAACTCTATACCCTCTGGTACTTTCATATAAATCTCATTATCCAGTGGCCCATATAAGTATGCAATTACAACATCCATTAACCGCAAGTCTAATTTCTCTCTTATAGCCAGACTTATCAGGAATCTAAAAGTTGTAGCATCCACCACATGGGAGTATGTCTCGTCATAATCGATCCCTGGTCTCTGTGAGAATCCTTGTGCAACAAGCCGTGCTTTATATCTCACGACCTTGCCGTGTTCATTTCTTTTCCTCACAAAGACCCACTTATAGCCGACTGGTTTAACATCATATGGTGTTCGGACTATTGGTCCAAAGACATCTCTCTTCTTTAAAGAGTTTAACTCCACGTTTATAGCTTATTTCCATTTGATCCAATCTGATCGTTGAGTGCACTCATAAATAGACGTGGGTTCATGATCCTCATTATCATCCATGATTTCAAGTGCTACATTGCATGCAAATATATCATCAATGTCGACATTCTTTATGTTCCATTGTATCTCAGACAAGACATAGTTTATTGAGATCTCATTCAGGACCTTCAGTACCTTGAATCTTGGCGTCCCAAGAATCAGTATTAGATACATCAGGGCCGGCCGCATCTAAGCAATCATGATCCGCCGCGATCGCTATTAGGGTTTTGGGATCGGCCGCGGTTAAGTCCCGGGATTTAAGAACAGCTGCGGTCGTGTCTAGGGTTTCAACAACCTCGGTTTCATTCTCTGCACCTTTCTTAGTTTTCTGAGGGTTCTTATCTTTGAAACCTATTGGTCTACCACGTTTCAAACATTGTCTAGACTCTGTAGCAACTTGATTGTGTCCCTCTTGAACATAAATTCTGATTGGTGCATTAGCAGCTGGTATATATAATTTAGTCACTCTTTTCGGGTCAGCAAAGGAATCTGGCAATTGATTAGCTAGCTTTTGTAAATGTATAATCTTTTGGACTTCTAAATCACATTCCTGAGTCCAAGGATCTTGCCAAGATAAGGATGTTTGATTCCATGTAATTTCTTTTACTAGCTTATTATTCTCTCCCCTAATGTTGGATGTTCGGATTTATCAAAGTCACAATCCGCATACCTGGCCTTAAATCACTTGTAGTTGGCTCAAGGTATTTTATAATTGTGGGGGAATCATATCCAACATATATCTCCATCCTCCTTTGAGGTCCCATCTTTGTTCTCTGTGGTGGAGCAATTGGTACATACACGGCACAACCAAATGTCTTAAGATGGGATATGTCTGGCTTATGACCCGTAAGCAATTGTGATGGAGAATATTTATGTTCACTAGACGGTCTTATACGAATCAGTTCGGCCGCGTGCAAGACCGCGTGTCCCCAAGCTGTGGCCGGAAGCTTAGACCTCATAAGCAATGGTCTACGTATTAGCTGAATTCGTTTTATGAATGATTCGACCAAGCTGTTCTGTGTATGTACATGTGCCACGGAGTGTTCCACACTTACCCCCATGGACATACAGTAATCATTAAACACTTGGGACGTGAACTCACCAGCATTATCAAGACGTATAGTCTTTAAAAAAAAGGGATGGTCGTTTGTATTCAAAAACCGGTCGTGCCAGAGAGTAAAATTCTCGGTGGCCACTTTATTAAATGTGGCATTGGCCTCCATCTTACTGACCTTGGCGTAATAAAGGCCAGTAGAGAGTGTAGGTATAGACTCTAGGACTTTCTTATGTCCTTGGCCGATTTCTATGATCTGAAGGAACTCTTTGTTTCTTTTGCCCTTAGTCTCAATATGAAAATCATTCATTCGAATGTCTTTAGCTCAATAGGCTTCTCTTAGATCTGGGTGAATACAATGCATTAGATATCTCTAGATGCGTACCCTTAGGCACCATGATGTTAGCCTGACCGTAGCCCTCTATGAGACTGGCTATACCCGGAATGATACTTTAGAGACTTCATATAAAAACTTTTATTCATTAATAAAATAAGTTCAAAGCAATCAAAACATGGAAAACACAAAGCAAAGAACACAAAACATAGATGTCGAATTCAACTTCATTCTTTTAAACAATATGAAGTTTCATAATCCATAACATCGTCTCGTTCATGATTGAAATCATCTTCACCATCTTGATAAGTCATATGAGCTTCAGGATTCTTCCCTTTCAAACTCTCTTGGTAGAGGTCAACGAGATGTTTGGGAGTCCTACATGTCTTAGCCCAATGATTATCCATACCACATCTATGGCACACGGATTTGGTCAGTTTTGTGGCTTGAAAGATGTACCACGGCCTCGGCCATGTCTACGGCCTCCATAGGAGCCACAACCATATGAGTTGCCTTGACCTCGACCAAACGAGTTTCGGTCTCGACCACCACGTCCATGCCATTTTCCACGACCACGGTTGTGTTGGCTATCACTTTGGACATGATTCGACTCTTTCTTAGCCTCTACGGTCGCATGTGCCTCAGGTAATGGGTTTGATCCAGGAGGTCTCAATTCACTGTTCCTCATCAACAACTCATTGTTTTGCTCCGCAAGCAATAAACAAGAGATCAGATTAGCATAAGTAGAAAAGCCTTTCTCACGGTACTGTTGTTGTAACAATACATTGCCTGTGTGGAAGGTGGAAATGGTTTTCTCAAGCATATCCTTATATGTTATATCCTCACCACACAGTTTCAATTTCGCAACTATTTTAAACAGGGCCGAGTTATACTCGTCCACGGACTTAAAGTCCTGGATTCTGAGATTCTTCCAATCATATGTAGCATTTGGTAATAACACCGTGCTCTGGTGGTCATATCTCGTTTTCAACTCTGTCCAAAGGTATAGAGGATTCTCAATAGTCAAATATTGATCTTTGAGACTCTCAATAAGATGATGGCGTATAACTAATATCGCACTGTATCTATCTTTCTCACTTGCATTATTGCCATCGGTGATATACTCATCGAGTCCCTTGGATTTCAAGATGATCTTAGTATCAAGTGCCCATTACAAGTAATTATCTCTAGAGAGATTTAAGGCAACAAAATCCAAGTCGGTGGTTTTCTACATCTGAAAACATATATTTCATATATCACTAAAATTTATTTTATTAGCTTCATTTTCTTTAACTGTATAATTGTATTATATTTGTAATTTGTGTTCGATAATAAAAACTGTAGCAAACAAAATAAATTTCCCAATCTAGAAAAATTTGTTATTAATTAACGATCGTCTATATATGACGTGAGCAATGACTATTTTATTATCGTCCCAAGCTGATAACGCGTTACAAGTAACAAGTTAAAGAATATAATATAAACTTAATTATACCAACGTGACTATTTTATTGTAAGAAAATTTACGCATAAGTATTGTCATTTCAATAACCCAAAATAGATGTAATTACCGTTAACCAGCTGTCACTAGTTCGTCGATTAGGCGGTGGGTTTATTTGATGGAGCTTTCTAACGCCTTATTGAAATACACAAATCCAAGGACTATGTAATATGTACAAAAGAATGTACACATCCGATGGACCAGAGACTTGAAGTTTTCATTAAGAAATCACCAATAGTATGTTGACAAAAAAAAATCACCAATAAGATTTCAATACTATTTTTTAAAATCAATTTAAGTTACTCAAATAACTTTAACATTAAAATTTACTTATCTTGAATTGAATATTAGGCTTTCAAGTAATTGTAAAATACTTCAAACACTTGAAAACCCAATCCAAATACCAAAAATTTCCACTATATAAGTACGAAAAAGGAGTCAAACACGCAAAAACTGTATATGCAGCCAATAAAAGATGCGTTCAATAAGTCAATAGTAAGTTGGCGTCAAACATCTTGACCAAAAATCACAATTCTTAGTGCTCACCAAGTTCAAGGGACTATGATTTAAGTAGTTGACATGTGAGTTATATTATCTTTCTACAAGGAAAACCTCAAAGATAATTCTTCGTTTGAATTCAAACTTGTGGAAAATTTCTTCTACTTCTCATATTTGCTTTTGGACATCAAAAAATTATGAGTAATTATATATATGATTAGTCTAACTACTTCTTATATTGGCTTTGGAGAACTGAATAATCCATTAAAAAGAGGAGCTCTGTTTATATATACAGAGAATATACAAAGATGGAAAGAGATATACGATAGTTACCACAGAGTAATTACAGGAATACTAACGGCTAATTATATATACTTTCTATATGCTAATACACCCCCTCAAGATGGACCACCAGAGGAGAGTCCAATCTTGATGCACAGGCCTTCAAATCGAGGTCGAGAGAGTGGCTTGGTTAATGCATCTGCCAACTGGTCATGAGTAGACACATGAGAGACCCGGACTATACCATTCTGCACTTGATGCCGAACAAAGTGGTAGTCTAGAGCTAAATGTTTCATGCGAGAATGAAATACCGGGTTTGCGGCTAAGTATGTGGCTCCCATGTTGTCACAGTAGATAGCTGGTGTCTGTGATATAGGTAGACCGAGTTCCTTTATGAGTGAAGTGGTCCAACATAGCTCAGCTGCTGTCGCTGCAACTGATCGATACTCTGCTTCAGTCGATGATCTTGCAACTCCTGTCTGTTTCTTCGAAGACCACGCAACTGGATGACTACCAAGATAGACAATATAAGCACCGGTTGATGTGTAGTCATCTCAGTTCCCAGCCCAATCTGCGTCGGTAAAGGCATGTAATGTCGGACTGTTTTGACTGGAGAAGAAGATCCCATGTGATCTTGTGCCAGAGAGGTACCGGAGAACTCTTTTTACAGCTGTCCAGTGTTCCGTCGTTGGCTGGTGCATGAACTGTGATAGTTTGTTGACGGCAAAAGAGATGTCTGGTCGTGTGAGCGATAGATATTGCAAGCTGCCTACCGCCATTCGATATTGTGTAGGATCATCTAATGTTGAACCGGAATTAAGTGAAAGAGATGTATTGGGACACATCGGTGTAGAGACTGTCTTTGTGTTGGACATCTGCATTCTCTGTAATAAATCCGTGATGTACCTATTTTGACACAAATGTAAACCTTGAGATGAGCTTAATACTTCAATCCCAAGAAAATAAGATAAAGGACCTAAGTCCTTAATAGAGAAACGATGAGAAAGGGAATCGATAAACCGGTTTATGTGGGATGGACTGCTTCCGGTGATGATTATGTCATCGACATAAACCAACATGTAGAGGTAAACGCCATTGTTCTTGTAGATAAAGAGAGAGGCGTCGGCAAGAGAGTTGATGAACCCAGAGTGTAGCAGGAAGTTACGTAGCTCATTGTACCAAGCTCTAGGAGCTTGTTTTAGTCCATATATAGCCTTGCGTAGCTTACAGACTGCTGTGGGGTTGTCTTTATCAACGAACCCAGGAGGCTGAGCCATAAAAACTTCTTCCTCTAAGTGTCCTTGCAGAAACGCCGTGTTGACATCTAGTTGACGTAATGGCCAGTTCTTGTTGGTGGCTGTGCTTAGGACAATCCGGATTGTAGCTGGTTTGACTACTGGGCTAAAGGTATCATGGAAATCTATGCCCGGTCTCTGTGTAAACCCCTTTGCGACCAAGCGGGCTTTGTACCTATCAATGGAGCCATCCGGTTTTCTTTTAATGGTGAATATCCATCTGCATCCTACCACATTTGCAGCTTGAGCAGCATCAGTAAGATCCCATGTTCTTTCTTTAAGTTGAGAGTCCATCTCTTCGCTCATGGCTTTCCTCCAATAGGGACATTTTAGGGCTTCTGCAACAGAGCGAGGGATGGTAGTTGGTGGACTGTCAACATGTGTGTGGAGATTTAATTTTTGAACTGGCTTTCGTTGTCTATTGCTGGTCCTTGTTGGAGCAGGAAGAGGCGGGTTTGATGCAGTGGCGACTGGTACTGATGGCTCAGTTGATGCGCTGGTTTCATTCACCGGTTCTGTTGAAACACTGGCGGTTGGTGCAGTTGTAGTAGGGGGAGTGGACAGTGATGGAGGTGGAGGTGGAACTACAGTTTGAGTTGGTACCTGCAAGTTAGAGATCGAACTAATAACAGAAACAGGTGCGTTAGAAGAAGAATGCAAATCAGAGTCATCAACTTGTGCAATCACTGGAGAAGATGTTGTAAATGGAAACACTGATTCATGAAAGATAACATGACGAGAAGTGTAAACCCGCCCTGTTGATCTGTCTAAACATAGATATGCACTTTGAGTTAATGAATATCCTAAGAAAACACAAGGTTTTGATCTATCATCAAGCTTATGGGTAGCATAAGGTTTCAGCCATGGAAAACATAAACAACCAAAAATACGAAGCTTATGATAATTCGGGGAATGTCTATGCAATTTTTCGAAAGGTGTTTGAAAGTCTAAGTTTTGAGTAGGCATTCTATTGATTAAATAAACAGCTGTGACAAATGCATAAGACCAATATCCTTTTGGCATCGAGGCATGTGACATGAGAGCAAGACCTGTTTCGACTATATGTCTATGACGGCGCTCGGCAATGCCATTATGCTCAGGAGTATGAGGAGGGCTTGTCATATGTGATATGCCCTGCGATGAAAGAAATGCAGCAAGGCCAATGTATTCACCCCCATTATCAGAGTATAGAGTTCTTAATTTATGTTGAAATCGATTTTCAACTAAACTTTTGAACTTAATGAATACTTCATAAACCTGAGATTTTTGTTTTAAAGGGTAAAGCCATGTGTACCTAGTGTAATGATCTACAAAAAGCACATAATATTTAAAACCATCAATCGAGTGAATCGGAGAGGTCCAAACATCAGAGAAAACAATGTCTAATGGGTGAGACGATCTTAGAGATGAAGATGAAAAAGGCAACTTATGCATTTTATTAATAGAACAAGCGGAGCAAGGTTTAGCTAACAGAACATTGGAAACAAGAGGTAACTGAAACTTAGAAATAACTTTTTGAAGAATTGATAAAGCCGGATGACCTAAGCGAGAATGCCAATCGGTAAGAGTAGTTTTCACTAAAGATGCAAAAGCAAGAGAAGGTGGAGTGGAGCTGAGAGCTTTTGGCCATTCATAGGTGCCATGTTTAGGTGTTCCTTGTACCCGAAGGACCCCGGTTTGTAAATCTCTCACCTGGAAATAAGTGGGAGTAAAAATAACAGCCGCATCATTAGCTTTACACAATTGAAAAACTGATATGAGATTTTTGTCTAGAGAAGGAACACACAAAATATTATTAATGAAAAAGGGTTTAGTATAAGAAGGAAGAGAGCTAGAACCAGAGTGTGAAATCTGCAACGCAGAGCCATCACCTAAGAGGACGTCATCACCTCCATGGTAAGGAGTATGCATCGAAAGATTAGCCAGGTCAGAGGTCATGTGATGAGACGCGCCGGAGTCAAGAAGCCATGTGGAAGAGTCTGACATCAAGGCTGGATTTGCACGAGGCTGCCATGACTGATGGGACTGAGGAGTTTGTTGTTGTTGCTGCCATTGTGGAGGAGCTGAGTGTGAAGATGGCCACTGTGATGCAGAGCCATTTCCTTTGACGATCCGATATTCTGGGCAGTACTTCGCACTGTGTCCGTGCGCACCACAGGCTTGACAACGACCAAGGTATGGTTTGGAGAAACGGTTCTGATGCTGGTGATACTGGTTGTTGTGCTGCGAGGTCTGGTGTGGAAACCGGTTTTGTTGTTGATGTGGAGTGCGTGAATTGTAGCGTGGGCGACTGTCTGCAGCATGTGCAACAATAGGAGCAACGGCTGAGGTTTCAGTGCACAAGATCATTGCCTCTCTATTAAGTAACCTTTCATAAAGTTCATTGAACGAGATGGGTTTGTCACGCCCATTGACAGCATCGATTTCTGACTTGTATTCTTCACTGAGGCCTCCTAAAATGTTTTCAGTAAGATCTTCTGGATCCATTGGTTTGCCAAGGAGTGCTAGCTCGTCGGCTTTAGATTTGATGCCACGCATGTACTCACTAATAGTCTTCGTACCTTTCAAACCCTTGTTGATCTGGTTCTTCAGCTGACGGATGTGGCCTCGAGTGGGATTGCCAAACGTTTCAGCAAGCGTATCCCATACTTCTTTTGTGGTATTGGCAGTGGAGACTATCGTTTGAAGCGGTAGCGTTATGGCACCAATGATTGCGCTATACAACAGCCGATCTTGACGTCTCCATGGAGCATACGCTGGATTAGGACTTGAGACGGCGTTCACTTGAATTGTAGGAGAGGGCACACCATCACCAGATCCATCGATGAACTGTTGGAGTTCATGTCCTTCAAGTAAGGCACGAACTTGTCTTCCCCACATGAGATAGTTTTGATGCGTGAGTTTTGTCACGCTAGACATGTTTACAGACAGAAGTGTGGCTTGTGGATCTTGATTATTGAACACAGAAGTTCTTTCTGCTGTTGATTCAGTGGTCATGGTGTCGTGAAAAACAGAGAGAGAGAGTATGTTAGACGGCAAGAAAGAGAAAGAAGAAGCAGAAAAATAAAATAAAATTAGGTTTAGAACCTATGGGGCTCTGATACCATATTGGCTTTGGAGAACTGAATAATCCATTAAGAAGAGGAGCTCTGTTTATATATACAGAGAATATACAAAGATGGAAGGAGATATACGATAGTTACCACAGAGTAATTACAGGAATACTAACGGCTAATTATATATACTTTCTATATGCTAATATCTTAAACAAAAGTACGGTTTAAATTTGTTTTGACACAATATGTGTTTGCGTTTATACAAAAACAAATTAGAGAAACTATTATACTTTTGATACACAAAACATTTCTTAATTATGTGACACAACCCGAGTTCAAACCCGACATAACGTGATCTCTCAGTCCATGTCAACCCGAGTAAATGATTCAAGAGAAACTTCAGGACATGTTCGTGATCATACCAAAAATGTTCGTGATCTCTCAGTCTATCCTATCAAATATCTCACATTGAGACTTGAAAGGCTTGTGGGCTAATATATAATTGTATGGTAATCTTCCATTTTTTTTTAACACTGTGGTAATCTTCCATTTTAATCTAGATTTTGGGCGTAAGTTATCAGAGTCATGCTAAGGGCAAGATTATCGGCGTCCTTAGGGGGATATCTTAGCAATTAAACACTCATAATTAAATGAAAAATAGCCAATAAGAATAAGGACGCCCCTTTATTAAGAAATTTTCGGTGTCGTCCTTATGAGCCACGTGTAGGTTTGCGAATGGGCGATGATTTTTAGTAGGAGAAAAACGAGTTGTGTCCGAGATTCACTTCGAAAACAAATTGGTTCTCTCTCGACGGCGATTCAAGCGGCGACGATTCGAGCGGCTCTCTCGACGGCGGTTCTCTCTCGCCGCATCTCTCTCGACAGCGCTTCTCTCTCGACGGTTCTCCTCTCGTTGATTTCGATCGCAGTCCAGAGGATCTGTTGTTTCATCCACAGCTTTTTCCGCGATTCGAAGGTGAATAATCTAGCTGTTTTACCATGATTCTGTAAACAAAGTTTGCTTGGTAGTATGGTACCATGATTCTGTGGAGATGTTGGCCAAATAAACAACCTTGGTTCAGTATTTTCTTGTTTAAGTTTCCTGGTGCATATACGTAGCTGCCAGTTGATTGTTCTTGATATAGTACCCTTGACTAATCGCTGTATGCGTGGCAGGTATTGCTATTGATGAGAAACCTCACAGTGAATATGTCAAATCCTGATTTCGAACCTTCTGTAAGTGTTAAATTTATCATAACTTTCATGCTTGTTAGAAATATTCGATGTTGTTGTGTGTTACTTCTTTAAGCATTCCGGTGATTAGAATGAGGATTTTTGTGCTTTCTGAGACGTATATTACACACACTGAAACATATGTAATCTAACCTTGATATAGTCTGATGTTGCAGAGGAAGGTTCAGAACACTTAAGCTCTTAGCTCTTGTATGGGATCTTTGGCCAAGAACCAAACAAGTGATATATCTTTCTTGATGGACTTCTTGCTCACAACAACTGTGTATATCAGCTATAAAGTAAGTGTGGTTTTATACCTCATCCTTCCCACATCAATGTAAACCAGACCTTACCGCATATATAAGCTTTAATCTCTCAGCTCAGCTGCTATAAGGAGTTACCATTGGCTATATGATCTCTCTGTGCATTTGGTGTATTGTGTCACATGGTAGATAACTCAATTTATAGTGTGTGTAGTAGAAAAATGGTCACCTTGTATTTTCCTATTTGATATATATATTTATTTGTTCATGCGTTTTGTAATTTGTAGTTTTCTTTATTGGTTATTTCTTGTCATATATTGAAACCAAAGGCAATGTATCAGCTAGCAAATGCCACTAAATTCATAAAGAGACACATGAGTCTGTTTGTATCCTATTTGTATCAGGATCGAAGACACTCCCGATGAAGTTATAACTCACACTTGCTTATGTTTCAATTTTAATGTTATATGTTTTATTTTAAACTTATCTTTTATATGTCATTTCTTATTAAAATAAATAATTAAATTACTAAGAGACAACCAAAAGTCCTACCAATAAACAACTCTTTTGGGATTGTCCTTAACTTTGTCTCTTACCAACCAAAAACTATTTAAATAAGCTAGGGACTCAAAACTAAGGACAATCAATAATGTTGCTCTAAGGTTTTCTGATACCGTATGTAAAATAAAGTAATAATATTCTTTATTTACTTACTAAATTTTTCTATAATGAAGTAACAAAAAACTTGTGTAACAGAATTTTGACAAAATAATTACCAAAAGGAATTTTATTATTTTATATTTAATTTGGAAAACAAAACTGTAACATACAAATATAGCCTTTAGTGAAGATAATATTTATTATAATTTTTCAATCTAAAAGCTTATTTTTGCATTTTTAGAATGAATAATAACAGATTAAGAGAAACTAATCCTAGTGATATTAATAGTGATATGTTCAAGAACAATATGTATATGTTTTCCTTCACAAAAAAGAAGAAGAAATAATAATAATAATAATAATAATAATAATAATAATAATAAGGGAGACATCAATGAATTAATATTTTAATATTATATGTGTTCAAATTACTAAAAATTTTGAAGAAAATGTTTGTAAATATGTCCTATATAAAATTATGTCCTAACCCAATGTTTCGAATTCTCAGCATAGCTCTGTGAATTATGCTTATATTGATATAATATAAGATTTTAAGATTTCAATTTCTTTCGATTGTGGTTTGTCTATCCGTGGCAGTCTAATCCCACAAACTTCACATTTTCGATATCTAATGCTGGATGTGAAGGGACATATCATATATATCTCATATTGAGATTTGAAAGACTTGTGAACTAATGAAATGCGTGGCAATCTTCCACTCTTTAGCCAGTTTTTGGATATGAAATCATTCAATTACTAATATATCATTTTGGTGATCTAAAGATAATTTTTTTTCTTTCAAGAAGAGGTCTCAAAAACGAAGATAGTCTTTTTGGCAGTGACGAAAAGATCAGGAGGAGATCTATGCATCTTACTAGTTTCAGATATCTCTGGGTCTTAACCGATGCTCACATGATTTTCTTTTGTAATATATATATATATATATATATGTATGTGTGTGTTAAGGATCAGGAGGATTGTTTAATATAATCTTGACTCAAAAGCTACATGTAGAGAACCCTCAGATTCTGCAAACGCATAACTTGTAGCCATGATAGACAAGGAAACATTTTACCACCACTAACAAGTTTTTTAGCATTACCACTTGTCTATACACAAACATTCATTTCTTTTCCATCAAAACTTAAATCAAATATATTAAAAATGTTAGCTTCAAAAGGTCTAGTTCAAGTCTTTTACCATGTCCTGAAGTCTTTCATACATAACTTGATCTGGTCTGAAACTTAATTGATCCTGCCATAATTTTCAACATTAAATTTTAATTAAACCAGCTCAAAAGCTCACCTATGAAATAAATATTTGAGGTTATGCAGACTTGATTCAGTGAACAACGTACAGTTTCATAAAGCCTTTGCTGTGTTATGGATTGTCCCTGCAATGAGAGATAATAAAGGATCTTCAGCAGTTTAAACACCATAGAATATAAGCAGTTACATACATACCAGTGAGTGTATGTTTTGATGGGAAGTAGAATATCCATTTCGGTTTGAGGCCATCATGCTGATTTGTCCCTGTTGATCACAGAGAAGAGCTAACAATGTTAGTTTGCAGTTTGACACTTTCTTATATTATATAGCTGTAAAGGACTTTTCTAGTGTACCATTTCATGTGACACTTGTTGAGCGCTGAGGTAGTCGTCAAGAATCGAGTACCGGTGTCTTTGTTCTTGCAAATCAGTTTCTTTCCAGGCTTCTTGTAATGAATGTTCCTTTAGACAAAGAGAAAGCCACGTTAGCCCAAAACCTTGGTCTTTTGAAGACAATGATCATGAGATTAACCTGTCCTGTGTCAGCCACATTCTCATTAAATGAGTTGTTGTTGTTATGTTCTTCATGAGCTGCATCAGAGTCTGACTCTTCAACACTGTGGATCACATTACTTGTGATCTCACACTTTCTAAAAGCTTCATTCAGCACATTCATCACAGTGTTATAGCTCTCTTCAGATAAAGATGCTTCCTCACTCAACTTCAAAGACCGGAGACAAAGATCCGTATACCGCTGAGCCTTACTTGAACCACCACCGATCAGATCAGACACAACCGCTTCTCTCCTTCTCGCATCTTTTCTCCAACGATTCAACACATACCGAGAAGGAACACTAAGTTCTCCAGACATCTGCAGAACAATCATCGCGTGTCTACAAAGAAACCCTTTGAACTCAAACAACCTACACGAACAGACAACTTCAGATGATTCAGATCTCCACACCACAACGAACCCACGGTTCTGCTCATAGTCTTGAACCCTGAAAGTCATCTTCTTGTTGTTACCATCATCGCTTTCTATCTTCGGATGACAAGCAACGCCTCCCAACACCTCAACCTGAAACCTCTTGAACATCTCACGCGTGTACAGCTCAGCCATCTGCTTCCCAAACGGTGAAGGAGACTTCAAACCAGGCTGTTTACACAACGTCTCGATCTCAGCCTTCTCTTCCTCTTCAACCCTCTCTTGTACCATCCTCTTGTACTGATCAAGAAACGCTCTCAAAGTGGTCTTCCTTTGAATGTACTTATCCAAAACAGAATCTGCACTACACATCCCCGCTAGAGAAACATCTTGCATATACACAGGAACCCAATGTTCTCTATCTTCATACAGAGATTGAATCCAAACATTGTCCCTCACATCAAACCTATCAACCACCTCACACCATCTCTCTTCAAACTCATCTCCCTTGCAAGAACCGTAGATAACTTCGTTTATCTCATCTACAAAGCCTTGACCAACCTTCTCAGACATCTGACCAAGAGTATCCCACGTGTTAAAACAATGTCTAGACGCTGGCAAAGCTTCTGAAACAGCTTCTTTGAGGGTCTGGTCGTGTTTGGTGAGTATAACTCTAGGTTGACGTCCGTTCATCGCCTTTAACCATGCCCCAAAAAGCCAAACGAATCCAGATTTAGTAGACTCATCGTCTAATAACAGTCCACAACCAAGCAACAAGAACTGTCCGTGGTGGTTAACTCCAATAAAAGCCACAAGAGGAAGCTTATACTCGTTCTTAACGAACGTAGTGTCTACAGACACAACATCAGAGAAACAAGCGTAGTCCAGTCTCCCCTTTGCGTCAACCCAAAAGACGCTTCTTAGACACTGATCAACGGAGTAGAAGAAGAAAGGATTCTCAGCTTGCATATCCGTAAAGAAGCTTAGGAGTCTCTCAACGTCTCCACCCTCCAAAGCTTGAAACTTTCTGCTCTTCTTCATCTCTCTTTCCCGCCCATAAGAATCTCTTATGGAACTAACTTGACCAGGGGGGAAGGTCTCGTGGTTATGCTCCTTGACCAAAGCCCGAATCACCCACCTCCCATCTTGTCTTTTCTTGACGTGTAAGCACGCTTTACAATCAGTTTTGGAGGAAGAATGGTTGATTCTTCTACCGCGTTTTCTCGCTTGAGGGATGTTTATGTCTTCTTCTTCTTCTTCATCTGTTTTCTTGGTTCCGTAGCGTGTACAGACGAACTTGGCGTCGATGAACTTCCCAGACATTCTTGAACGACGGCTAGCTTTTATAATGGTGTTGAAACCGATAGATTTAGCGTATTCTTTGTAGAACTCAAAGGCTTCCTCTTTGGATTCAAACTCTAGACCTTTATTGATCCTTTGATCATCATCACATTCTTCTGATGACATTTCGAGATCAATCTCCATTAAAATGAAGCTTTGCTTCACCCTTTAAACTAAGTCTCTAGAATCAAACTAAACCTGTGAACACAGAGTTGGTTAGTCATCCAAAGTTGGAAGCTTTACGTCATCAATGTAAAGCAGAACAGCTTCAGATATGGAAACGAATCCTAAAGTCAAAACCTTTAATATCCACAATCAGCTCAAAACCAAATAGTTAATAGATTTAAGACAAAACAATCAAAACAAAACACAAGAAACGACACGTAAGCAACACAGATCGATGCGCACTAACTACGGTACAAAACAGGGGAAAACAGTTACATGAGAGGAGGAAAGAAGAGAGTGATGACTGGTGGCGAGTACAGAGTCGATCTTCGTTTCAGCAAAGTTTTGATCTTTAGGGCGAAGAACAGTCGTCTCAACCAAGCTGCGGTACCTGGCGGCAATCTCTTGGGGTTTGGTGTGTACCCACTACTGGATTCGATTCCCACTGGGAACTAAATTATCAGTTTACATGGTTTACATGGTGGGCCGTAACAGATGATTGGTCTATCCCTGGCATTAGTCGGAAGATATTTCAAACTCGGATCAGGCAGTGTGGTACGCTTTCGGGCTAGTCCCGGGACCGACCGGATCAGCCGATAAGATTTATCAAAAAAAAAAAAAAACAGTCGTCTCTTCCGTCGTACTCGCCTTTTTTATACTGGTGGTTATGTTAGGCCTTTGATTGGCTTATTCTCACCACTTCTCCGGTTATTGACATACTAAACCGGATTCTAATTGTTGATAACCGGATTGTTTTGTAACGCCAAGAAAAATCTTGAGCCACACAGTTGGGAGTCTCGTTTATCTTAGTTCACCTCTCTGCAGATTCACAAAGGTTTCATCTTTTATCGATTTTCATTAGAATCTAAGATCAAAGTTTCGAACTTTACGCTTCTGGTAGTTAGTTTTCTCAGGAAAGTATGCGACTTTGAATGTTGATTTAGCTCATTTTCGTTTATAGAATGCTTTAGAGCCAATTCTGATAGAGATATAGAACTCCGGTGCTGAAAGATTTGATTTTTTTTTTTTTCATGTATTAGATGGTGGAACGTTGTGTGATCAAGATTGATTAAAGAAATGGTTTTTGCGGTTTGTGTTGGTAATGCATCTCTTGTATCTATGGAACTGAGGTGGGTAAGAAGAAGCAAATGTGATGATGCTGCATCTGCATTGCCTCGTTCGATACCAATTTTTATCTCTACCTTGAAGAAAGACGTAAATCTAGAGGAGCTGAGGCATTTGTATTCACGTTGTGACCACTCTTGCCACCGTTTCTCCAAGAATGGTAGTGGCATCGTTGACATGAAGAAGCTGCGTACAGCTATCTCCCGCAGCGATGTTGTTGTCTCTGTGTTTTGCAAACCTCATCACGCTGTTCTTGTTGAAGAGAGCGCCAGTGTTAATGATGATGATGCTGAAGAAGAAAGTTTGTCTTCAGATTCAAGGAAACAAAACAAGGATGAGAGTTCTCTGGGAGATATGTTTCAGGACGTGCTGCCTCTCAATCCTACAAATGGCCAGCTTGTTGGGTTTGGTCGTGCCTATTCTGATTATGGCTTGACCGCTTCTGTTCACGATCTAATGGTACTTTTTATCTATATTCACAAGTTTCAAAGATTGTTTAGTTGAATTTTGCTTTCATTACCAGGTCTACTTTGAGATGTAGTACCTTGTGTTTTGGTGCTAAGAGGTGTAACTTGGTTTCAGTGTCTTCCAGGTTTTACCTTCACTACAACGAATGGGGATTGGTAAACTGATTGTTAACAGAATCACCAGGTTTGATGAGACTTTTCTACTATGATCTTGCTTTACTTTGAAATATCAAATTGTCTCGTTCATTGAAAAAAAGGGTTCTAATAGGCTTCTCACAAGCAGAGACATCTACGACATAGCAGCTCTCTGCTTCGAGCATGAAAGGTACTGTCTTTGCCGCTGGCATAAGTAAGACCCATCCTTAATTAGAGCATCTCCATTGAGGAGATGATTAAACATTAAGAAGTTAGGAAAAGTGTGAGTAGGGGTTCTCCAAAGTTCTTATTTAAGAACCTTACTAGATACTATGAAAAGTATCTCTGTGTAAGTGGAATAATCTCTATTTCTGTCATTTATATTTAATTACCTAAATCAAATTAAATTAAAAAAAAATTATGATAATCTTTAAAACCTCTGCAATAAGGTTGCTCTTATTAGTAGCTTGTGAGTTCTGTGTGATCCTTTCATCGCTAGTTTTTTTTTTGGATCGAAAGATTTATATTGTGTGATCTATGCTGACCAATGTTTTGGTGATGTTAGTGATGATATCTTGAGTATGAATGGGATTGTTAATATTTGTTATTATCAGATTGAATCTAAATGTTAGTGGAGAGTAGTTATGCATGTCTATTGATGACAAATGAACTTTTTGTGTTAGGCCATTCTTCAAAGCCTGTGGGTTTGCAGATGACAGAATGGGTTCCACAACGATGATGTTCACGAAGAGCTTGGAGGCCTAATCTGAAGCTAGAAGAAGGCCGTTGGATCTTTTAAAACTACAGGTCAAAGCAAGTTGAATGATCTTTAGACAAAAATCTTTATGAATCTCTTTCTCTCTGTGATGATCAGAGAAAAAAAAGCCAAAGATTCAGTGTCTTCTTTTTGCATTTTTGGATTTGATGTCTTGTGACAACTCTTTTTTCACTTCTCTCTTGTCGTGTAAAGCAACGAATATAAGTTAGATTCGGGCTATTATTACTCTGTTTCGAGAGGTGGAAATGTACATATCAATTGGATACAAACTATTTTGTCAAAATCGTACTGTTTCTATATGTTTTTCGTTAATAAATACTAAATTTTACTAACTAGAAGAAATAGATAACTTTCAAAGTTATCTTTGCGACTTGCAAAGTACTCCAATGACTTCAATAAATAGTTTACTCAAAGGAACTCCTAGTAATATACAATAGAAACTATATAATTTAATACTTGATGTATTAATAAACATGGAGAAATTTTGTATTTACTACTTTCGTGCTACCACTTTTCATCTTTAACACCACTAAATGGACATTTTCAAAAATATCTTCTTCATTAAGTGGCAAAAAGCTCTTATACCCTTGTTTTCTATATATATATATAATAAATCATTATTTAAACAATAAATAAAAAAAATTTATGTTTTCAAATTATACTTTTTCAAATTCAAATTTCTTACAAATTTTTTTAATAATTTTTTTCTTCAAACTTTTTTTTTAAAAAATTTCTTTTTGAAAATCGAAAATTATGTTTGAAACTATTTTTAAATTTTTTTTTATCTTTTTTAAGTATTATTTATATATTTATTAGAATCATAAATTTCACATTCCAAAAACCCTATCCCACCCCTCAACTCTAAACCCTAAATCTAGATTTGTTAATCATATTGGTGTAAATATCTTTTACCCTTCATTAAAAGTGAAAGTAAAAATGATTAGTGTATATATGAAAAGTGGTATTATGAATGTGATATTTGTGTCAATTTCCCAATAAACATATAAATTAATAAATTTTGCTGAAAATTTTGACTTCAGCTTAAATTTTATACCATTTTTCAATTAATCTTTAAATGATAATCATTTTTTATATGAAAAATTGCCATAAATACTACATTCATAGTACCACTTTTCATATTTACACTAATCACTTTTATCCTTACTTTTAATGAAAGGTAAAAGACACTTATATCCCTAGGGTTAACTAATCTAGACTTAGGGTTTAAAGTTGAGAGTGGAGTAGGGTTTAATGAAAGGTAAAAGACACTTATATCCCTAGGGTTAACATAAAATTTCTCATTTTTATAAATACTTTAAGTTTATAATGAAAAAATAAAATTAATTCTTTTAAATCATTTATAAATAAATGTTTAATAGTTAAATCTAACTCCATCATCTAAATATTAAACACTAAACAATAATAACTAAATCCTAATCATAAATATTTAGAATAATTTTGATTTGAGAAATTTTTAAAAATGGTGTCCAACTTAGTGCATTTCAACAAGTTTTTCAAAAAATTTCCAGTCTTGAGTCATGTCAATGTAAACTAAAATAATAAGATAATAATTTTTAAAAACTCTTAAGTTTATACATGGTCCTACTAACACTATAAATTATAAATATATATAAAGCTTGTTTAAACTTCATATAAACATAAAAACATTGTTTTGTTTGTTTGTTTTTCAAAGCTTATATCAATATAGACAAGACATTACATTTTTTTTTTTCAAAACAAAATTCATCTCTCACTTTTTCAAATATTTTAGTGTTAATTTATCAAATTACAAAAAAAAATGCCATATATTTTAGGATATGTGATTCCAATATCAAGTAATAAATACGCATGTGAATCTACAAAATTTAATTAGTACTCCCTCCGTTTCATATTAAGTGTCGTTTTAGAGAATTTTTTTCGTTATAAAATAAATGTCGTTTTCGATTTTCAATGCAAAATTTATTAATTTTATGCAAAATTTATTAATTTTATGCAAAATTTATTAATTTTATGCAAAATTTATTAATTTTATGCAAAATTTATTTTTCTATTGGTTAAAATATGGTTAGGTGTATAGGTAATAGTATTTTTTTATAGGAAATGTACAAAATTAATTGTTTCCTTAATCCGTGTGCCAAAACCTAAAACGACACTTATAATGAAACAGAGCGAGTATATAATACCTTTAAATCAAATTTCCTTCTTTTAAAAATTAAAATAAAATATTATAGAAATATAATCTGAAATAAAATGTTTTTAAAATTAATAACTCTATAAATTAACAAGTTATCATAATGTTAACATTACTAAAGGTTTTACTGTATCATTAATACTATATTTCAAAATTTAATTTATAAAGAGATAAAAAGGCATCTTTTTACCAAGTCTTTTTTTTGGAAAATATTTTCAGGTTAGGTCATATAACAAGTTGCAACATCTTTTATTGAATTCCAATTCTCTTTTGTAACTTATGTATGTTGAGATGTTGTTTCCCCTTTTGAGGAAATATGCAGAAACAAATCAACAATCTAAAGAAAGTGATGAATTATTGAATGCATGCCAACAAAAGATGTCTTAAGAGTATGTTACTACCCTTTGATCAAAAGAGAAAAAAAAGTATGTTACTACCCAAAAAAATAAGAATGTCTGTTTGATTCGATAATAAATGCATCCACGAGTATACTACACATGTGTTGTTGACTTTTCGCTCTCTGTTTTTTCTGTCAACAACTTTTTCAGCTTCTCATACGTATAATTTTCACTTAAAAAAAGGGAAAAAATGTTACAGTGTTCGAAATAATAAGATGATTTTCTGCTCTTGGAAGGCAAGTTATTGCAAAGAAAATCACCAAGAAGTTAATTATGATCAGAGATTTGAGATTTCTGTTAAATTCTTCTTTTCCAACGGATATTCTTCTATATTATTAAAACAGAACATTGGATTGGACTTAACTTTTATTTTGTAAGTTTTTAAATTAAATACATCTTTCTACTTTATAGTTAAACCTACGTTAAATCACTAATTTAATTTTTTTATACTACTATCAAGCTTCCAAACAATATATTTTTTTCTTTATACTATTAGTCATGTTTCCAAACAACGTTAAAACTAATCTTGTATCCAAACTATATAAAACATTAGAACTCATCTTTTTAAGAATTTCTAACAATTTTCTTTCAAATCATTTAGATAAATTAAATAACTGAAAATTTTAAATAATTTATAAAATAATGAAAATAAATTGAATTTATTTTAACAGGTTTAAATACTACAAAAACATTTTAATCAATAATAAATTAATTAAATTAACAGATTATCTTATTTATATTACTAAATAATAGTTATATCATTTATTTAAGTAACTTAATAATTCAATAATAGCCATTATATATATATAAACGTTATACATTGCACAATAAATCTAATAACAAAAGTAATTATGAAAAATGTTCAAAATATATGTTATCTAAATAAAAATGCTCAACAAGAAATTTAAACCGATTATAATATAAATTATTAACAAGATAAATTACACAACATAATTATAATAAAATTAATTATACAATATAAAAGGGAGTAATATGATCAAGACATATTTATAGTTGTTAATTATCTTATATCTATCATTTTCTCTATCAAAATTTTGTAGAGACTTTATAATTTCATAAAATTACAAAACAATGAACTATAAAAATTTAAATTAAAAGGTGAAAATTATGAAACTATAATGATATAAATTAAATCGGTTAAAAAACCTAAATCAAATTATCGGATGACCGGATTAACCGATTTGACCACATGTTCGGGTTGAATTTAAAAATACTGATTTAAATGCAAAAATATTTTAAATTTATAAAATTCTTACAAATTAACAAACTATTTGTTAAATTATTAGTGCTTAAAATAATTCGCGGATCATTATCTAGTTATATTTTAAAATAAGGTCTCTTCGAGTAGTACAAGAAACTATCATATACAAAGTTATGAGAATTCTCTTAACATCATAATCTTTTATTAACATGGTTTATGGTTCAAATGATGTGATGCTAAACTGCTGGTCACGTGCTTTATACACGAAGTCTATGAATATATTATTTGTTAATAATGTCTTGATGAGGATTGATGACTATACTTTATATTTACTTTATTTACCTTTTGCTCCAAATATATCTAAGTTATTTTTTCAAAATATTTTGGACCAACCTCGTTATACTTTATACATGAGCACCACACAGTTTCTTCTTCTTTTTTTTTGCTCAAAACCATATATTAGATCTTGAACATAACTACAAAGGGGTTGTTGTTATTTTATTTATTTATCAAGATCTAAACTTTATCTCTAATAGATTTCAAGGAATGTACTTGTAGTTATCTTTATTGCACCACCTGTATCTACAGATCCACAATGGATTAGATCGACAAAGTCACTATAAAGTATGAACTACTAACATGTTATCAAAGAACATAAAAAACTACTGACATTTTTCTTTGTCGAAGAAAAAAACTATTTTTTTAACACAAAATGGGCGCATATTTCTATGCAAGCCTATAATCACACATATAAATATTATGATATGTGTACCGTTGTCACATGGGCCGGTTTCTTTTCTTTTCTTTTTTATTTCTTTTAAAAACCTGAAATTTCCACTTGTGCATAAACCGTGATGAAAATTGAAATTGATTAATTATTAAACCAACCATCAAAAACAATGGGCCAATGCAATTGATAAATAGAAAACGAGACATAGGAGGAGAAAGGAGAAGAAAGCGAAATCTTGACTCATCTTCATGTGTTTGATTCCTAGCCATGTGCACTGCATACCTACCATTATTTATTGACTAATCAATAGCAGTATATACACTCAAAACGTATTTTGAACATATAGCATATACATGTAAGTACTTGTATATATTGGTAGAATATGGGAGTGAAGATTAATTAAGCAACAATTTAGTATTGGTAGTCTGCCAAGTCGATAGATTATAGTTACAAACAAAATGAACTACGAAAAAAATTTACATCTAGGTTTTGTCTATATATATAGAGAAAACATCGGCTTGTGCTTACTATTATTTCTAGCAGTTTTTATGTTTCTTTATGCTGATTGGGAGAATTTCAATCTGAACCCCCAACTAGTTTCCAAAATTTGTGAAAAATTACTCTTCTTTTTGCAATATGAGACGTTCACTAAGTACTAAAAATTGATTAAACTAAAGTAAAAGAACATGGATCATGGTATTCAAATAATTTTTTTTATTAGTAATTCCTTTTTATTTGTTATAATAGTAGTCAGGTACGAAAATATTTTAAATCTCATTATATTGATCTAAAAAGCAAGAATATAAAAACAAATTAAATAAGACTTGAAAAGATGTGAATTTCCTCTAAGACCTAACTATAAATCTAGGGTATTTTAAAACTAATTGAACTAGAAACAAACTATAGAGGAACTGTATAAAATAATGCTACATGTTTTCGGGTTTCCCATTCACACTTACAAGAAGCATTGAGATTTTCTTTTGTTTGGGCCAAAAAAGAGTATACTGTCTTTCTCTTAAATATATAAATCATATAGTGTTTTATATATACATCAAGTAGGTTGTATATATATTACATACAATTATATATAGACATACACATACGCTTGTCAGATTATATATCACAGATTCTCTTCATCATAATACTCTCACTACCTCTCCACTTTCCGACAACTCACATAAATGGCTTTTTCCCGGCAAATAACCGACGGCAAGATCGCTGCCTCAACTACCGTGACTAAGAAGTCCGATGTTCCTACTCCGCGGCCAAACTGCTGCTTCACGTGCCTTACGAAACTCATCAGAAAACTGAAGAGAAAGGGGAGGTTACTGGTGTCGGCGACGGCTGCTCGGAGACAGGGGAGTTCGCTGCAATGGCGGTACGATCCAATGAGCTATTCACTGAACTTTGACGGTGGCGCGTGTAGTAAACTTCCCGATGATGAGGATTATTATTTCCGGTTCTATGCGTTTTCTTCCAGATACGTTACTACTAGTATTACCAAAACGAGACCACCATTTACTCGTGAAACTCTCTCTACCAGTTCACATGAATTCGCGTAAACTTATTTGTCGTTCACTCGTTTGACCTATTTCAACAAAAAAGCGGTTAGAGCTCATTATTCTTTGTTACTATTCTCTACATTAAACTATTGGAGTCCGAAGTGTTATAAATAGTCTTGTTTTTAGATTGCTAAATAGAGCTCATTGTATTTGGTATTTTAATTAGTTCGTATATTTAAATCAGTTTATTTTTTTATTGATTAAGTTTATATACATATCACATTTTCTGGTTGGTGTTTATTAATCCCTTCACAAAAACAACTTGAGGAACTTATTTTTTCTTAAAGCACACAACAATCTCAAAAGATCCAATCTTATACCACATTCAGATGTCGCACGTTAGCGCCACTCACTTTCATTGTAATTCCGTCCAATAAATTATACACATATAATATTTTAACGCACAATAAGTCTGAAATTTGTAGAGATCTGATTTACATAAACTGAAATCATTGTTTATGTTTTTAACATCATTTAAGATATATATATATATATATATATATATATTTAACTTATTATTTATTACTTATTACATATGATGATCTTGTGACGACGAATGAATGTAACTTTTTCAAAAAATGAATGTAACTTTTTTGCAGCACTTATATATTAAACGTTTCAACATATAATTCAATAAAAAAAATTGTACCATGTTAAACCATGACAATTAACGAACTTTCTGATATGTTCCCAGTTCCCACTAATCTGCACTGGAATTTGAAATCTATACATAATGTAGAAATTAATTAACCACTGATAAATCGCTAGCTAGATGAAAAGGATTTCCGCAAATCAATTAACTTTAGTGTTTTATGATCGTATTACTCTTTTTTTTTTATGATCGTATTACTCAAAACATATACTTACGTTCTTATTTGCATACATATTTTTTTTATAAGTATTTGCATATATTCATATGACCCTTAATAATTAATACAGATGATAAACACGACCGTTGTAGATTAAATACTAAATATAACTGCACGTCATTAGAATATATATATACACGAAGAAGGGTTTCCTTCACTCCTAGGTCATCCACATCAGATTTCATGTCACTAATTTGGAGTCTGTGGTGACGACACGTATCATGGTCAATCAAAAGTTAATGTTTCATTAATTTTTGAATCTAATGGGGTTTATGTGTTTACTACGGTCCAAATACATATTCTCTAAAAAAACTGTATACGAAACTTAGGGGAAGTGGCCGCCGAGCAACAATTCCCGTTCAGTCAACTGTCAATAGAAATTCAACGGTTTCACCGGTGACGAACGATTCCGATCAATGTCAGTAAGCCGAATAGACTTCTTTAATCTGGCGCCGTTACGAAAATTAACTTGGTTCATGTATCTTTATTAACATTCACATTAATACCTACTCTCTACTTCTCACACGATCTCACATTCAGTGAATCCATTCATTCATTCCTTTGTGTTAATCCTCCATTATAAATACAAAGGTTTTCTTCCAAAAAAAATCATCAGTTCATTTCTCTTAAATGTGATGAAACAAATTTGTTAAGCTCACGGTTGTACTTAACGGATTGTGACAGAAAAGTGATAAGAAACAGAAAAAATGAGATGAGAAACAGAATAAACAGAGAATAAGAGAAAGAGGAAGACAATAGAAGAGGGAAGATAACTTTTTTTAGTGAACATTTTTTAAAAGATCTATTTATCTTTAGCTCATAATAATTTCCAACATCTTTGTGTTGATTTTTCATTAATGTGGATCCCTAAAAGGTTGTTAGCCCTGATCTCAAGGATACAACAGTTAGTGCAGACACTTATGGATATAGAATCCTGTGTGAGTATGCATGATTGTGATTTGTGAATATATTTCAATTACATTTTTTCCATACCGACTACTGGACTGTGAATTCTATTTAACTTGGCTGCTTCTGTGTCTCCAAAATTGGCTGAGTTTTGATATATACATAGAATGCATTTTTCTTATTATACTTTTAAGTTTGAGTCTGCATATATCACAATAAAATGAGGACGGTGGACGAATGAGCTGAGTGTGGAATACTAAACATGTTCTTACATGACATTAAAGCGTTGTAGTTTTGTCCAAACACTAACTTATGCCTTATATAGAACACTCACTTCCCATAACATATATACTCTCTTCTCGACAAATGACATCTGCTAGCCTAATAAAAAAAACAATCACATCGTTGACACATTTGAAAGAAAATTCACAATACGATATGAAAAAAATAGTTTCAAATATATATATATATATATATATATGAAAATAATGTTTCATTGGACATCAACCTAAAATAATATTTTAGCACATAATTAATAATATATATCAAAGACATAAATTTTAAAAATATTCATAAGAAAAATATAATCTACGATTTTTGTATTAAAAATTATTTTACTTATTATCAAAATTATCATAATTACAGTAGAATAAACAAAGAACATATGTAAAACTATTATGTATTCATGAACATTTTAATATTAAGATGATCATGATCTATAAAAAGAATAACAAAACATACACAATAAAAGTTAATATCACCTTAAATTTTAAGTAAGCTAAACATTTTGAAATACTCTTTAACTGATATATTTATGTATATTTGTTTACTAACACACTCATAGCGTGAATAGAGAGAGATAGAGAGAGAGAGAGAGAGAGACTAAAATTATACTAATAGTAAAAATTAGTTTTTTGGTTAATTTTAGATTAAGAAAATAGTATATCTCATATACATTTCTTGCAAATAAAAAACTAAAACACAAACCATAAATCATATAAAATAATAATCTTAATTACAAATAAAGTATATCTAAGTAAAATATACTGAACTTAGTTAAAAAGATAAAACCGAAACGTAAAATTTGATAGAAATACATAAAAATGGGAAACCGTGTAAAGCCATACTGGAAGGCGATGTTAGTGACTCGAGACAAGTTCGCCGAACACTATCTTAGTAGTCTTCTAGGGTTTCCTTTTTTGACTACTTGACACAAGAGTTTTAAATAGACGGTAACGATATTCGCATGTTACATTGCATGAAATTGCGAGCCATTCTAGACAAATGAGAAACTTAAATAAATAAATAAATAAAAAACAATCTTACTATTTGAAAATTGTTCTAAAACAAACGATTTAGAGGATTACAAGATAAATAAAAAAAAAAGTATCCAAAACCTAAACCAATTAGGATTAGAAAAACTAGTAATACATAATAATGGAAAGATAACAATTACAAAGAAAAAAAAATAGAGTTTTTTTTTCTCCAAATCATAAGCCGCCTCTCTATCTCTCTCCTAAGGTCACAGCCGCCTCTTTCTCTCTCTCTAGGGTTGAGTCGTCTCTCTCTCTAAGTGTATGGGCCGGTTATGGACCAGACCGGTTATGGACATCCATCAATTTTATTATAACACTCTCCCTTGGATGCCATAACCATTCATGGATTGTAATACGCTTAATGTTGCCTCATTAAAACCTTATCAGGAAAACCCAGTGGGACAAAACCATGATGAAGGAAAAAGAGTACAACACGTACTACTCCCCCTGATGTGAACCTTAGTGTAGGTTCTTTAGTATACGCATCTGATGCGTGATCTTTCCTGGACGTGCAGGAAGGGAGTAATCAAATCGGCCAAGTTTATTACTGAACCGTAATTGGACCATTTTGATCTTTCCGGTCTTTTCTCATGTCTTCTGACATCGTGTGTACATGGTCAAGAAGTGAACCTTTGTTGTCGACCACTCTATACTTTGGTCAGACATGTAGGACTATGGTCCTCACCAAAAACATCCTCACGGATACTCTCTTTGGCTATTAGCCGCCTATGACGATGTTAAAATGTTGATTGATAGGTAACAGACTGTATGAGTTTTCTCTATACTACCATCGACTATGCACTAATCTGATCGATCCATGTTGAGTCATAGACTTCTTTTATACATGTTCATAACTTGTCTCATGAGTGTCCAAGATCATGACTTGATCAATGATCATTGTTGTAATGAATTTTACAATCTTATCTAACTATGGCACTGTGGCCAAATACACTCATGAATCTCACATGTGGTCATCGATCTCTGTTGCTTTAGGCAATGCCATATTCGTTTTTCATTGCAGTCATATCCTTATATTGATGTCGTCTCATGACCTCTGCTGCTGTGGATCATATCACACAATGAATATATATTAGGTCATGGACTTCGATCACACATTTTTATGGACTGCAACCTATTGGTATCCGATCGAGAAGGATAGATTAAACGTATCCTCTCAGCCTCACAGCAGCAACAGACTGTTCTGCTATGCCGGATCCTTATCTAAGGGATCTGATGTTGGATTGGTCTATCCGGAGAACATGCTATCCGAGGTAGCAAGCTGAGGCAATCCGAATTACCTTTCTTTGGGCTGATCTTTCTTTTCCACTAGCCCGTACTACAATCTAGTCGGTCCATGCTAGTGTCACAGATCTGTATAAACCTTTTAACCTCTCTTTAGGTTGGTTTAGTATAAACACAAGGAATTCAAATTTCTTTATTAGTTTACATATGGACTGAATTTGATCGTTCTTATAGAACTCCTTTACTAGTATTACATACTATATGAGCTGCTTTGTTTCAGTCCATGAACAGCTTAGGAACAATGATGTCTTTTATCCAGTGATCCATATGCTGCTTACTACATCTTTATATGTCAATCTAATTTCTTTCTTATGACCAGACCTTTCTCAATTTCGAAATTGTTTAGCAGCATCCACCACATAGGAGTTTATCTCCTTATAATCTGTTCCATGGTCTCTGTGAGTATCCTTGTGTAACAAGCTATGATCGTATGTTGTTAGTAGGAAACATGAACACCTTTAGACGTCGTGATCATGTACCATATCTCACGGTTTCTTTTCCCTCACAAGACCCATCTATTTCACTGGTTTATATCAGATGGCGTTTTTGTATATGTGTGTATGGCCAATACGCCTATCTCTTCTTTATAGATACTTTAAACCCCACATTTATCTTTTCAGTCTAATCTTTAATCTTTATGAGTACTCTTTCGTGGGTTCTGATCCTCGTTTATATCTTTATGTTCAAGTGCTACTCTCTTATGTACAAATATATCTTTATATGTCGACACTTATATATGGTTCCATTGTGTTCCAGAGATGATCTAATCGATTTGAGATTTCATTATCCAGGACCTTTGTTACCTAGTAGCTTGGCGTCCCAAACTACATGGTTTGGTACCTTAGATGTTTAGCTGCGCAGCCTTTTCTCAATGTCTGGTCTGGTTTCCTTATGACCTCGGATTTGTATTCTATGCACCTTTCTCTTTTTCTTTCCGAGGTTCCTTATCTTATGGAACACTTTGGTCTATCTTGTATAGACTCTGTAGCAACTTGACTGTGTCTCTTTCTAGGACATCAGATTTCGTTTGGTGCTAAGCTGGTTATGACTTAGTCATTCTTTTCTTTTCTTTTCGGGTCAGTGTCTAGCATCTCGATTAGCTAGCTATGTATAATCTTTTCTTTCTTTGGACGTCTATTAGTCTAATCTGAGGATCTTTGCCAAGACAATGATGGTTGATACCATTCTATTTCTTATCATTCTTTACTCTTTACCAGCTTATAGCTTTCTCCTTTTAATGTTGGATAGTCGGATTCACTGATCATGCAATCCGTGTACCTGGCCACTTTCTGATCACCCATATTTGGCTCAAGGTCTCTTAGAAGTCGTGGGAGAAAGTCATACTCTTATCCAACATATATTCTCAATCCTCTTCGGAGGTTCCATCTTAGACGGCACATATGTCTGTGGTGGTTTATTCAAAGTCTCTTAAGATGGTGTATGTCTGGTTTATGACCCGTATTCAATCTGAGATGGGAATATCTATGCTCACTTATATGGCCTGATATATTTTCACTTTATATACATGTAAATGCATGATGTCCCTAAGCTTTAGGATGGATGTCCGATCCTTATAGGTAATGGACTGCACGGCCAAGCCGTTTATATCATGGTCATAAACCATGGTTCACGAATTTGTTCACGAATTTGTAGTATTGATCATGTATCACGGGTTTATCATCTCTCCCCTTCATGAACATACTATAATTTCGTGATGTAGGACAATAAAGCCTAATGAGTTTCCCTTTGTGTACATGTTTCACAACGTGAGATCTTATGGGATAACTCTTTGTGCCTTCTCAATATCAATCTTTGCATCAAGTTTAGACTAGAATGGCTAATCCGGTCTTGCCATAAAGTGTATAATTTTCGTGGGATATATCAGTATGATCACCACGGCTCTTGCCTCTTATCATACTGATCTGTAGCATAGTTTTGATCAGTAGATTACATAGGTATAGTTTTGACCACTTTCTTAAAAGGGTCTTAGGCATTTTCTTTCTTTCTTAAATCTGAAGAAACTTGTTTTCTTTTGCCCATTGTTTCTATTTGGAAACCATATTAACTCAATGGGTCATATATTCTTGGGTGTATATAATGCCCTTTAGGCAATGCCTTAGATTTCTTACTAGGCTACTATGCCATACCATAATGCCTTTTAGGCGATTTCTTTATCAATCATTCACATTATCAAGTAAGATCTGGCAAGATATAATAGTAATGAACTCAAATCAATTCTATTATTATATATAAAATCGTGAATGACAATTAGGTTTAAAGCAAAACAAAAATCAAAGACTTAAAACACAATTAGCATGTCGAGATCTTTCTTTAGTCAATAGACATGCCGGCCACACCATCAGTTACATTGGACATGGCTGCCTTAGATTCATCCTGATCCATATCAGTTTTATTTGCTTCAGGATTTCTCATCTCACTATTTCTTTTTAGCAACTGATTACTCTGCTCAGTTAGGCATGAGAGCAGATCATTATAGGTTGTGAAACCTTTTTCTCTATAGATATGTTGTAACAATAGATCTCTTGGATCGGCTGTGAGGAAGGTCTTTTCCAGTAAATCCTCCTCTGTTACCATTTCACCACATAATCTCAGTTTGTAAACGATTTTGGACAAAGCAAAATGATATTCATCCACAGACTCAAAGTCCTGGAATCTGAGACTCATCCATTCATGCCTGACCTTTGGTAATAACACCATTGTGTATCTAGATTTTAATTTTGTCCAAAGGTCACGAGGATTCTCAATATTTAGGTACTGATTTCTTAGATCCTCAGTGAGATGATGGCGCATAATTGTTATGGCCCTATACTTTTCACTTTCAGTTGCATATTTACCCTGAATGATACTCCTTCTGAGTCCTCTTGATTTCAGGACAACTGAAGTGTTCATTGCCCATTCTAGATAATTTTCTCCAGAGGGATTTAGAATGGCATAATTCAAAGGCTCAAATCTCGGCATCTGAAACCATATTATCAATCAATTCATGATTTATGATGCAACCGATTCAAAATAATCAGTGCATATGATTTCATAAGTCTCTCGACCAAAACACTTTACTACTCGATCATGGTGCGAAACAAGTCGAGAATGCTAGGTCTATATGTGATGCTTAGGCCACACGGCCATGTAATGTGATATAACGATCCTAGAGATCGGTTCATGAGATATGCAAGCAAGGTCACACGACCATTCAGATATGGTGTCTCTCTAGGCCACACGGCCAAGTTATGATGCATTAAGCCACACGGCTTTCAATCATATGATGCAAACAATGTGATCTATCAAGGGCACAAGGCCGCGAGTATGAAAAATGCATCGGAATGGTTAGGCCACACGGCCAAGATTCAATTTAGGGTTAATGCATATAGTTTTACATGTAATTGCAATCCTAAGGTGGTTAGTTTCTATCAGTTCATGATTCAATCAAACCAAACAAACAAACCAATCGGCCAAGTAATAGAACAAGCCACACGACTATTTAGTTCAATTCAACATCATCCCTAGAATTAGATCTAAGTTCAATTGCAATCAATCAGTAGTGATCAGGTTCGGATATGGATGCAACAAGGCCACATGGCCACATATGATGATCTAGAACAATTTAACCTAGAATGTATTAAGGCCACACGGCCACAATCTAATTCGATTTCAAAGTGATAAAACAAGGTCATTAGGGTTTTAACCAAGTCAAGCAATTCAGATTCAGGTTTAAACAATCCTAATCAATATTTCTAGGTGATCAAACAAACAATTAAGTTTCAAATCAAAATTAAAACCGATTTTCCAATTTAGGATTTTAGGGATTTCGAAACTTTGATCTTTGATCAAAGAGATTTGATTTGAGATTCAAAACCTTTAAGGTTATGATAAGGTTATGATTTTAATTGATCAATGGATCAATCTCGATTTAGGGTTTAGGGGATCGGACTTATTCGAGCTCCGATTTACTCTTTTAGGGCTTGATCTATCATCCTTGGGTTTGATCTTAGAGATTAGTTTTTAGGGTTTCAATCTTTACAAATAATCCAAATTCAATTCTCATGTTCTTAGAATTAGGGTTAGCTTTTATTTGCAGATTGTAGAAACCGGACCACCAAGAGAACCTCGAACGGACGCGAGCTGGAACGAGCTGGAGTTGAAGTCGCGCGAGCTGATCGTTGTAGGGTCGCGAGCTGGCTGATCGGGGAACGCGAGCTATAGCTGTCCGGGATGCAAGCTGAGAATGGATGGAGCTGAGGCTGTGTTCGTCTAGTATCAGAAACACCTTAGGGCTGAGGCTGATCGGATGAACACGAGCTGGAACGCTTGCAAGAACAGATTAGGGTTCGTCGGGTTAGGGTTCAAGGTCGCCGGCTAGGTTTTTAGGTTTAGGAGTTTTTCGATTAGATTTTTAGGCTCAGGGTGTTTAGGGACTATCGTGCTGATAACGTGTTGTAAAACAAACGGTTTAGAGACTGAATGTTTTTGTCTTTCATTAATGAATAAGTGTTCCCTTTATATAGAGGATTACAAGATAAGTAAAAAGGAAAGTATCCAAAACCTAAACCAACTAGGATTAGGAAAACTATTAATACATAATAATGGAAATATAACAATTATAAGGAAAAGGAAATAGAGTTTTCTTTTTTCCAAAGCATAAGCCGCCTCTCTATCTCTCTCCTAAGGTCACAACCGCCTCTTTCTCTCTCTCTAGGGTTGGGCCGTCTCTCTCTCTAAGCGTATGAGCCGGTTATAGACATCCATCAATTGATTTATAACAAAAAAACATGTTTTCTATTCATTAGCCACAAAGCCTTTAACTTTTGATAAACTCAAGCGTACTCCGTTTAAATTACAGACTGTTACAAACCATATTCATTAGTTATTCAATTATTCATTAGCCACAAAGCCTTTAACTTTTGATAAACTCAAGCGTACTCCGTTTAAATTACAGACTGTTACAAACCATATTCATTAGTTATTCAATTTTCCTTGGCTGAACACTAAAACAGTTTCTTCATTCTCTTACTACAAGCTCCACACCACATCAAAAATTTACTGACAATATTAAATACATACAATGCTTAGAATTAATTAAGATATCACTGATCTAGCTTTTGGTTGGTTATCTAAACGTATTTGATTGATGTCTTACCCCAGGAATACACTACTTGCCTAGGGAACTACTTGGGAAGTCATCTCTAAAGTGATTCCCCCCCTCCTCGCCCAGAATTTACAGCTGCAAGTGCTGGTTCAGCTACAGTATCCAAATAAAGCATTGCATATTAGGGAAAAGTTTGTTTAAAAATTAATAATCAAAATATTGAAAGTTAAAAGGAAAAACCTAATGGGTGAAATCTTTTTGGGCCGAGCATACATCTGTGATCTGTATATGCCATTTTAGGCCTTTGACTGGCTTTATCTGAAAGTAATTGATCTGACTCTCAACTTTGGCTTTTTAGTAAAAATCAAAGTAAGGATCTTTTCTTTGCAGAGGTCAAGAATCTTTTCTATTGATTTTCCCTAACATTCAGACTGAATTGGTGTCTTTCCTGTATGCAAAAGCTGATAAAAATGACTATTTATTTTTAATTTGTAGATTACGAGTTAAAAATTATTTAAACCGGGTAATATTAATACTCTTGTAAATATATTAGATCCAAACAAAAAAATAAAAGAGAAAAATAAAATATTGCTAAATACTTAACTTTTATCGATGATATCAATACTCGTGAATACATTCGATCTGAACAAGAAATAATTGTATGAAAAACATCAAAAAAACAACAACAACAACCATCTTCTGTTACACAAAATTTGTGTGGACCATATTTTGAATATTTTGAAGATTTTAGAGGTTCCGGATCAAATTTACCTGATCATTAGAGTTGTTGTAATATTTAAATTTTTGTAATAGTTATGTCTTCATGAAATTTTTAAAGCTTTTGTTTTGTATATTATTGTTGTCTAAATCAAGTTTTAAAATATTTTACATATTATTTTAAAGTTTTATTTAATTATATGTGTAAAACTTAATTTATATAAAAATTTCGAAATATTTATGAGATATGGATTAAAATGATAAACAAAAAAAATATTTAACAATCATAAATGTGATGTATAATTGTAGGGACCAAAATACAAAAAAAAAAATTAAATTTGAAGTTTTGAGTAGCGAAACTTCAAATATAGAATTTCACTTCTTAAAATTTTAAATTTGATGTTTTGAAGTTCTTTTCTAGAGAGAAAAACTTGTATTTGAATTTATTTTGATTCTTGTGCCGTGGAGCCGGCCTATATTTACCGCACGGGGGCGAAATTGAACACAATATTTACGAGCCATTTAACAGTGGGCCTCGCAGAACGATCATGTGTAGTTTAATTTATAAACCGGTACAGAACGATCATGTGTAGTCAGTTTCTTCATACTCTTTCTTACTACAAACTCTACACCACACCAAAAAAAATACTGAAATTCTATATCACCAATTTCAGTTGTTAGACCTACAAAAAAAGCTTCAAGCAAACCCTTTTCATCTAGTTTTTAGTTGACTATCTAAATGTATTTGATTGATGCCTTCAATATCCAATTGAAGATTTGCATATTAGGGAAATGTTTATTTTAAAGTATTAATCAAAATTGTTATTATGATTTCTGAGTTGTATTTAGTTAAAAGTTACGAAAATACAAAATGAATGAATTCTTTTTGGGCCGAACATTGATAACTCATGATTTTAATGGTATTTAGCATCTCATTTAGCTCATTTTAATCATTCTAGAATGCATTTAAAGTCCAATTAGGTACATAGCATGTGCATATGTGGTATTGTAGGTTTGGTGAGGCTCAAGTTGGAGATATGAAGGTTTTGACAAGAAAAATGGACTTGATGGAGTTGAGTAGATGAGATGGAGTGAAGCTGATGGGGCGCGGGCATGTACCGCGGCCTCAAACCGTCTGCGGAATTCGACCAGAGACATCGTGTTCTGAGGCGTGAACCGCGGCCGTGCAACGCGGCTGGGAGCTGTCCGCGGTGATGGACGAGACAAGCGACGCGGACGACGGGCGCGGGCCGAGACAAGCCGCGGATTTCGGTCTGAGACATCATGAACAGAAGCGACAGACCGCGGCCATACAACGCGGGCTCGTCCTGTCCGCGGCCGATGCCGAGTCTGTCCTATCCATTTGTTTTTCGGGTCAAACCCGGGTTTGTCGGGTTGACCCGGTTCGAGTTTTAAACCTCTATAAATACTTTTAAAACCTAATCTTAGGACTTATCTTGTTTTCTATCTAATCAAAAAGCCACTTTTGGGTGAAAGATCTAATCTTGATCATTTTCTCTTATTTTTGTTTGATTACTTTGATCATTAATCATGTTTAGATTTAGATCAACTAATGATCTAGTGTTTACCATGATAATGAGTGAGTAGTCATCTTTGGATTCATGGGTTAGGGAAACTAAGGGTGATTAAGCTAGATCTAAGGTGTTTTAGTATAGATCCATCTTGTTCCTTGCTAGTAGAGTGCTTTATTGCAATTTTAGAGTTGGCATCTCTAAAGTTGAGCTTTATGCATTTCATACCCGAAAGGTGTTTGATGAAATGTCTGAACCAACTTTCCTAAGCTTTTAACATTCTTTACCAAAGAAATTTATTGTTAAAGGTGTTAAGATGGCTAATGGACTTGGTATTAATGATTGCTTAGATAATATTCAACCAAAGAATTTTGATGCTTGAGTTATCTTAGTGAATGAGCATTCATTTAGAGATCGAGTTTGTTTAGGATTGTGTCTAGGTCTAAGACAGATTGATTGAAAGGTACCACCTTTAGATTGAAACTTGATCACTCAAGGTCAATTCCCTTAACCCATGAGTTCTTCCATCTCATTAAAAAATGAAAGCTTTGTTCTTTACTGTATTTTAGTAGTATTCTAGTTCAAAATCATTTTATCACTTGATTGCACTTAGATTAAGTTTGAACATGCATTCTCTTTGCATCAAAATACTTAGAAATGGATTGGCATTTTAATTACTATATTGATTTGATTATTGGACCCTTGAAACGTCCATTTCAAACATTCATGTGTCGATACCATTTTAGGCCTTTGAGTGGCTTTATGTGAAAGTGATCGCTCAGAGCCTCAGACTTCTTTTTCACACATTTTACTTTCACTGAAAATCAACGATCTGAGTTAAGAGTAGCAATAATTTTTTAATAAAAATCAAAGCAAGGGCTTTTTGTACTAAAACATGCGGGGGAATTCTTTGTTAATTTGATTACATAAATCTCCAAATAAAATCAAGAACAGCAATAAACTCCGGTTATGACCATTGAAATGTCCTTCACGAAACTAGATAATAACAGTAATCTACGACTACCATCACTCACAACCATTAATAACCACACTTAGGTGGAATATTCCATTTAGTCTCGGACACGGTCGTATTCAACGATACATATCGTTTCCAGTCTTCAAGAGCAGCCTTCAGATTATTCACTTTGTTGTCCAAACCAATACAACAATTAGCATGCATTGTGTTAACCACGTTGATGTCCCTGCTCGGCTGGCAAAACCCTCCAAAGTAAACCGTGTCAAGAAACCTAATGTTGATTCCAAGTTTCAAGACAAACTGTTTGTTTTTTATGAGGTTGAACACATCTTGATCGTGTTTTCCAGGGAACTTTCGACTCGATCTGATCCAGAACTTGTAAAAACTCAACGTTCTGTTGTTTGCTTTAACGTATGTGAATCCCGAGTTCACGTGGTTATTCTTGTCTGATGGCTTTCCATTGTAATCATCGCATGTTATCTGAAAGTCGGCGTCTCGGAAGAACCGGGGAAATGGGTCTCTAAGCCACAAGATATCTGCATCCTGCATGCAAATACAACAAACTTATCATTTACACACTTCGCAATCATCATATACAGTGTCCAGCAATCAAACAAGATATGTACAACTTAGTTATTGGTACCTTTATTATGATATGATGACAATTACAATAATGTAAAATAACGTCTAAAACCCGCCTCCTATTATGAATAAATCAATGGTTCAACAGTATATATCAAGAAAAACGTAATAAATGGAAGTCAGAGTTAGGCTCAAAATAAAACAAAGAATATCGATAGTCAAGTCTAAAACCTTCACCAAAAAAAGAAGTAAAATCTAGCAAAGGGAAAATATAGGGGGGGGGGGGGGGGGGGGGGGGGAATATTCCTATTCATATCCATAGGTACATAAATGTCCGATAAATCAACAATTCATGTTTCTTATAATCATAACTATTTAAATTCTTCTTCAAGTCATTTCACTTCAGCGTACTTCGACCAAATACTAATATCTTACATTAAGCAGATCATTTTTCTTACTATATTATTAATACTTTTATTTGTGTATAAATCATATCATGAAAAATCGTTTGGAAAATATGCTGATGGTGGGAAAACATATCTAATTGGTATAGAGAAAATTTCATATTTTAAAGGATCAATATATATAATATATATATATAAACTAATTATATATGAAATAAGGGGAAAAATTAGTGTTACACGTACCGTGAAGATGAAGTTGTATCCTAATCCAAGAACTTCCTTAAGAAGATCCATTCGCCGCCAAATGAGTTTCAAGTAACCAGGCGTCATAAACCGGTTTGGACCGGAGAGTTGGTCTGAATCTGTGACGTTAATCAAGTAGCAATGAGGATGAACCTCTATGCACCGATCGTATGCATGTTTATCCAAGCAAACCGCGATCACGTGTTTCAATAGTATCTCTGTTCCTATACCGGCTTTGAAACTCTCTCGAAACACGTCGAAAGTTGAGTTTGGTTTGACCCATGCTTCGTTTAACGCCGTGATGATCACCGTGTTATCCTCCATAGCCGCATTCATCAGTACTCTCTCTAGTTCTGATACCGGTTCCCTCTTTTGCACCTACGAATATAGTTAAGATCAAAGTTTCAAGAATCATTAGGTGTACATAAAAGTCTGTCTAGATTGTTTTTAATAAAATCGTTTAAAAAAAAATTATTTTGCTTATGATCAATTTGTCACATAGATGAGGGTCAAGGCGCCTATACAGTTTTTTAAAAAAATACTGGTTAGGATTAACATATCAACAACAAAAAATGTCTGGTAGTGTAATTTTCATTAAATGTTTATGGTTCAATACTAAAAATCGGTTTAGCAAATCATCATTAACAAGTTCGCTACAAACATGAATATAGAGCATTTAATCATTTATCAATAAGAAATCTACGTAAATATTATCTTTCCTAATGACAATAAACAAAATATGTGCAAGTATATCTCCATAAAGTTCTTCTAACAATAAAATATCAGGTATTCATTGGATTCATAACTCATATTAATATTCAAACTATATTGAAGTATTTAAATTATCAATGAACATAAATAATATACTCACCGTTTCTAAGGAAGTCTCGTTAATGGTTTTTGAAGAATAACAATCGGTCTTCCATAGAGACACCATGTTGAGGGGATTATTTGCAGATTTATAGAACAAAAGGCAAGAAAGTGTCACGGTCGTGACCAACAACACGACTTTAATCATGTCTCTTCTTCCGAACAAACCATCGGTAGATATCACCGGCTTAGATTTTCCTTCGTCAATGCTAACTCCGGCGAACTTGTATCCCGAGGTAGAAGAGTCACCCTTTCGTGCTCTCCATTGTTTTGACTATGAATCGTTTCTTGTCTTCGTTCGTTTCCTTTATATGTATATTTTGTTAATTCTATAATGTTTCCTTTATATTGCCTTACCATATATCTCCATTTAGTAGTCTTGACTTTTCTTTGAATAGTTTTTTAAATTTAAGAATATAATTAAGTTACTCGTGAGGACTTTTATAACGATTCATTATGTTAAGTAACTTATGAAGATATTTTTCTTTCTCAAACGGGAAACTTCCTTTGAATCATATGCTTATACCATGACCAAACCGGGGTCATAACTTTTTACCGGTTCGATTCAATCGTGTCTCCAAATGAGTCTAAGCGCTTCAAGGTTACTAAGAAAACTATTACTATAACTAGATAACTATACGTTGTATATTAGTTGTAATAAGATAGATATTCGAACCAATTTGTTTAAACTATCGTAGACATAAGTAAATGATTTTGATTTCTGACAATCACATAAAACAAACGATAGGAAAATACAACTATCATATTTATTGATGAATTAAAGAGGAAGAAAAGTGGTGATTAGTGACTTAATTAACTATAAACCATGTCACCATTAAGCAATATTTAGCCATAAATTTAAGTTGAAGTATTATTCAAATTACTCCTAGAGTTTTAGTTCACCCATATAGTGACAATCTTGGTATAGTTTCTTTTTTTTTTTAACTGAGAAGTTTGTTACAAGCATTAGAGTTAGAAATCATACCACAATAAAATCAGAAATGATAGTGTGCCATCAAATGTATGCTCTGTGTTATGGGTTGGTTCCGTTCCCAATTTAATATAATGTGTTACACCGGTTTAGCATCAAATCGGTCGATCATTACAGCTTGAACCATCCGGTTTAAGTATTTAACGATGTAAGTAGTAAGACCATCTTCAATGTATTCCCCTATTTTTACCTCTAAAATAGAGCATCTCTAAAATAGAGATGAGTTTCTCTCTAATGTATTTCTCTATTTTTGCTTCTATAAAGGAATATTCTCAAAAGATTCTATTTTAATTTTACAAAGATACATTTTGTTTATAAAAGTTGATAACTAACTCTATTTATTTTTAATTTTTAAAATATTTTCATAAACTTATAAATTTTTTTAAACTAAAGTTTTGTTAAAAGACTATTATGTAAATAAAAAAATGTTATTATACTCCTACAAAATCTGTATTTCTCTATAAATATAATTATTTTGGTTACAAATATAAAAATTTGAAAGTTAAAGGACTATTTTGAAAATAAAAAAAGTATGACTTTACAATAGAGGAATGCTATTTTTTCCTCTATATATCTATTTTAGTGGTGGAAATAGAGATGAGATGGAGCACTTTTACTTCTATTATAGCATATAGAGGTGAAAATAGTTAGGGATTGGAGATGCTTAGATTACATGTTTAGCGTTGAATAGGTCAATAAGTTGCTACGACGTCTAGTTAAAAAAAAAATCCTTGAATAAAATGGCATTTGGGATATAAAGACTCGTTTTCTATTGGTCGACCTCTGGTCAGACATAGTGTTAAAATCAATCTCTACTACTAAGATCATGTTTATCGGGTTTCTAAAACTTTTTTTTTTTTTGTCTTATCTGATATATATATTTTTTTTAAAAAATTAAAAAAACGAGCCAATCGCAGGTCGCCACGTGTCAGTAGAGTCCGCGAAAAATGCAATAATCCACGGATTATCGATCCTTATTTCATATCTTTTGTTACCAATTTTTGCCTCTCGGATGAGACCCACGCGTTAAAACCCCTTATAACCCCCCCACAAACGAGAGGAAAATACAACTATAATATTTATTGATGAATTAAAGAGGAAGAAAAGTGGTGATTAATGACTTAATTAACTATAAGCCATATTATCATGTCACCATTAAGCAATATTTAGCCTTAAATTTAAGTTGAAGTATTATTCAAATTACTCCTAGAGTTTTAGTTCACCCATATAGTGACAATCTTGGTATAGTTTCTTTTTTTCTTTTAACTGAGAAGTTTGTTACAAGCATTTAGAGTTAGAAATCATACCACAATAAAATCAGAAATGATAGTGTGCCATCAAATGTATGCTTTGTGTTATGGGTTGGTTCCGTTCCCAATTTAATATAATGTGTTACACCGGTTTAGCATCAAATCGGTCAATCATTACAGCTTGAACCATCCGGTTTAAGTACTTAAGGATGTAAGTAGTAATTACATGTTTAGCATTGAATAGGTCAATAAGTTGCTACGACGTCTAGTTAAAAAAAATCCTTGAATAAAATGGCATTTGGGATATAAAGACTCGTTTTCTATTGGTCGACATCTGGTCAGACATAGTGTTAAAATCAATCTCTACTACTAAGACCATGTTTATCGGGTGAAACCCAAAATAGGTTTCTAAATTTTTTTTTTTTGTTGTCTTATCTGATTTTTTTTTCTTTTTTTTAAAAAAAATTAAAAAACGAACCAATCGCAGGCCGCCACGTGTCGGTGGGGCCTCCGAAAAGCGCAATAACTGATATCTTGCATATTTACATTGTCTTATCCATTTATTTATGTGCATTTTCATCATACAGATTAGGGTTTAGCCATGTCCAGGTTGCATTTTGCATACATATGTCTCTATTTGGTATTGGAGTACCACATGGAGTTCCTGGAGACATTTGGGCGCATTTGGAGCTCAAAAGAAGTGTTTAAAGCGATCAACGGACGAGCAGCGCACCAGAGCGACCTCACCGGAGCGACGCCGTGAAGTCGCTATGACACACATCCCGGAGCGACCTGGCCAGCGCGACGCTCCGAGGTCGCTCGCGTCTCCATGGCGAGACGACACAAAACGAAGCCGGGAGCGACGTCTTCAGAGCGACACAGCCAGGTCGCTCGCGAAGAAACGACCCGGGAGCGACGTCTTTGGAGCGACACAGCCAGGTCGCTCGCGAAGAAACGACCCGGGAGCGACGTCTTCGGAGCGACACAGCCAGGTCGCTCGCGAAGAAACGACCCGGGAGCGAACTCTCGCAGCGACGTGCAGAGGTCGCTCCGCGTCTATTTGTTTGGCCGAACTCATGTTTTCTCAAGGGCCTTTTGGTCATTTCATTATGCACGTTTTTACTTTTCAAAAACCTATGTTTTAAGTACTTTTGGAAGCCACCAGAAAAGAATGTCCTTTTTCTGAAGAACAATTAGTAAAAAACCTCTTTTGATTCAGATTTGATTGCTTTCGTCTTGTGTTCTTGTTGATTTATTATCTATTTCTCTACATGATTAATCTGAAATCCACCATGGGTTTAAGAGGAATCATGGAGATTAGTGAGTAATCACCTTTTGAATTCATGGGTTAGGGAGATCAAGGGTGATTAGGTTAGTTCTAGGATGTTTTAGTGTAAATCATTCTTGTTCCTTGCTAGTAGAGTATTCATAATGCATCTTCTGAGTTGGCCACTCAAAAGTTGATCTTTAGGCATTTCCCACCCACAAGGTGTTTGATGAAACGCCTGAGAACAACTCTCCTAAGCTTTTAACATACTTTACCAAAGACATTTGTTGTTAAAGGTGTTAAGATAGCCCATAGACTTGTTAGTAATAATTGCTTTCATATTATTCAACCAAAGACATTTGATGTTTGAGATATGTTAGTAAATGAACATTCATCTAGACATAGAGTTTGTTTAAGATTGTGTCTAAGCTTAAGGTTGATAGTTTGATTGATCGTTTGTCATCCTTAGTTTGAAACTTGATCACCCAAGGTCTAATCCCTATGCCCATGAGTTCTCTTTTCCCTTAGTCAAGAAAGTATCATTCTGTAATTGCTTTCTAGTATTAGTAGTAGTTTAAAACCCATCTAAATCATTGGTTGCACTTAGATTAAGTGAGTACTTGCATTTTCGATGCTTTGATATCCCTCAGAACTGGTTCGACAATCATTTATACTACAACATTTGTCTTAGGAGCCTTGAAAACTTCTAATATCAAATTGGCGTCGTTGCCAAATTCTGAGTAGATTTAAACATTGAGATTTAGTCACTTGCTTGAGACTAAGTCATTTTAATTTTCTTTTGTTACTGATTCTTCTTTTTCACCTACCTTTCACTTTCAGGTGTATGAACTTGAGGAGCAGGGGTCCATCAAACCTAGTTCCAATAGTAGCAGACATCAGAGCTTTTGAGAGGGAGTGTGCTAGAGCTAGAAGAGAAGAAGAACAACAAGCCCACTTGCAGAGATTCGATATTGATATGGAAGATCAACCGCAAGGGGCATAACACCAACCACGGACAGCTCGACCCATTGGTACTTATGACTGGCCCAACATTCATGGTCATAGACTGGGAATCCGAGCACCGGCTGTGGCAGCCAACAACTTTGAGGTCAAGTCAGGACTCCTCAACGTGATCGAGAACAACAAGTATCATGGCTTGGCTCTAGAGGACCCATTTGATCACTTGGACAAATTCGACAGCTACTATGGGTTGTCAAAAACCAATGGTGTGTCCGAAGATGCCTTAAAGCTCAAGCTATTTCCTTTCTCTTTGGGGGATAAGGCACGTCAGTGGGAGAAGTCTCTACCCAGCGACTCTATCACCACTTGGGATGATTGCAAGAGAGCATTCTTGGAGAATTTCTTCTCTACTTCAAGAACTGCTAAGCTGAGAAATGAGATTTCCAGCTTTCAACAGAAGAACTTGGAAGGCTTCAGTGAAGCCTGGGAGAGATTCAAGGGCTACCAAGCTCAATGCCCACACCATGGTTTCTCTAAGGAGAGCTTGCTGAGCACATTCTACCGTGGTGCTCTTCCTAAGTACAGGGTCAGACTGGATACAGCTAGCAATGGGTTCTTCTTGGGGAGAACTGAGGAAGATGCAGAGGAGCTGGTTGACAACATGGTAAAGAGTGATGCAGTCTACAGTGGAGACCACGACAGAGGCAGTCGAACAGATGATAAGCAGACGAGGAAGAGTTGAAAGCTCTACAGGATAAGATAGACATCCTCCTTGCTGATAAAGCCACACAAGAGCAGCTGCACTTTGTTGGTAACTTAAGCCAAGAGACACCACCTGTTGTCCATGAGGTTGAGGGTTTGGAAGGTCAGGAAGAGCTGTGTTTCATCAACAACAATGGTAGCTGGTACGAAAAAGAGCCCAACTTTCAGTACAACAACTACCAACATAAATCTTATCCCAACAACCAACAGAGTGGTTATCCGCTTCGAAACAACCAGCAAGGCAGCTATCAACCTCAGCAAAACCCCTCATCTGGTTCCTATGCTCCTCAAGGGAGCAGCACTGACACCCTGCTGAAACAAATCTTGGAGTCTCAGACTAGAAGTGAGAAGCATGTTGGTTATGAGTTGAAGAACCTTCATTCCAAGATTGATGGGAGCTACAATGAGCTCAACAACAAGTTCTCACATCTTGCTTCTACAGTCAAGAATTTAGAGAATCAGTTTGCTTCCATGAACACTCACCAGACTCGCCAGCAAGGATCTCTACCTGGAAAATCTGACCCAAACCCCAAGGAGGCCAAAGCTATCACCCTTAGGAGTGGTAAGCAGTTACCTCCTACAACCCTCACCATGGATGCTGAGAAACTAGGTGAGGAGGTGGCCATCAACTTAGATGATGAAGTGGTGATTGTTGATGAGAAAATCAATGATGAAATCTTGGAGAAGATTGTGGAAGCCAAAGGTAAAGGAAAGGTGGGGGAAGAGAAGAAAACAGTGAAAGATGGTGAAGTTCTTGCTCCAGCAAGTGAGAATTCTTTTGTTCCTCCTCCCTATGAACCCAAACTACCATTCCCTGGTAGATTCAAGAGGCAGCTGCTAGAGAAGTACAAGGCTTTGTTTGAGAAGCAAATGAGTGAAGCTCAGGTTGCAATGCCCATCATCGATGCTTTCATGTTGATTCCTCAATACAACAAGTTCCTGAAAGATGTTGTAGCTGCAAAGAAGAAGGAAATGGAAAGCATGATGATTCTTACCCATGAGTGCAGTGCCATCATCCAGAGGCTTGATGTTCCAGAGAAGTTAGAGGATCCAGGATGCTTCACACTACCTTGTGCTCTTGGACCTATGGTATTTGAGAAATGTCTCTGCGATTTGGGAGCTAGTGTCAGCGTGATGCCTTTGTCTGTTGCAAAGAAGCTTGGATTCACTCAGTACAAGAAGTGTAGACTCTCTCTGGTGTTAGCTGATCGTTCAGTGAAGTACCCTGTGGGTATCTTAGAGGACCTACCTGTGAAGATTGGAAGGTATGAGATACCTACAGATTTTGTGGTGCTTGAGATGGGTGAGGAGGCTCAAGACCCATTGATTCTTGGAAGGCCATTCTTAGCTACAGCAGGAGCAATTGTTAAGGTGAAAGAGGGCACGATTGATCTCCATTTGGGTAAAGAGCATGTTCTCCACTTTGACATCAAGGAGAAAATGAAGAAACCAAATGTGTTCGGGAAAGCCTTCTACATTGAAGAGATGGGCACTCTTGCTGATGAGCACCTTGAAGAGTTACCACCGGAGGACGACGAGGAGGGAGCATCTCCCTCTACTCATTCCCCATAGAAGGTAACCCACTACTTTCCCTTGTATATACCATTTCGTTTTTGCATATTAGTTTTCTCTTTTTGGGTATTTCTCTCTCCTTGACAACACAGAGACTGTGTCATTTAAGTTTGGGGGAGGTACCAAGTATTTGATCACGTTTGCTTTGATGATTTTGAGTCTCATGCATTGCATTATACATATATATTTGCATTAAAAAAAAATTCATTTAGTTTGCATCATTTGCATTTCTTGGAGAGTCTAGAGCATATAGGTTGCATTTACTTGCATTGGGAGCAATGATTTGAAATGCCTTGTAAAGAACATTACTTTGCACCTGAGTAGCTTATGCACCTCTCAAAAACACTTGTATGCTTCGAGCCTTGAAGACTCTTCCTGAAACTTGTTGATTGCTGAAACTCTGTCTTTGAAGCCAACTACAATCTTATTTGAACTGAACGAACTTAATGCATCTTGCTCATGGTCCCTTGTGTTCTGAATCATGGATATACACACTTGAGTTGTCACATCTTTTATGCCAATTTTTTTTTTTTGACAAACTCTAGTGGTACACCATTCCCAAAATTCCTTCCTCCTTTTAAGCTTTCATTATTTGATGAGTGAGGCCTTTTTCGGAAAGCCTTACATGTGCATAATGTTTAGAGTATCGGGAACGACAATGCTTGGTCTTCATTCTTGCTAGATTAGGCACTCTATTGTCTAGCTATAGGTGGGGGTGAGTGTGGTGACTATGGTTTGAAAGCATGAAAAGTTCAAAGGAAAAGAATAGACTCTTTGTGTTTAAATGGATAATATTATTGGAATTAATAGATAAATGTCTAGCTCGAGTTTATGAAAAGTCTTGGCCCCCGAAAAAAAAAAAAGAGAAAAAGAAAGAAAAAGGGGCTAGCAAAGTTGTTTAGAGCTAAGATTTGTTTAGAAGTTGAGAAAATCCTTTATAGATTTCAAAGAAAAAGAGTTTTATGTGCAAAGTATTCTTGGGATCTTTTGCTGAGAGATGGGAGTTGGGTTTGACATTGGGAAGTGATTGTGTAACCTGTATGTTTGGGAAAAGGATAGAACAATGGAGATTGAGCATTGTATGCATGAGTTGGTCCCTTTCTTAGATATATTATGTGCAATGTCAAGGCTACTTGTTTTGAGAGTAAACCACTTTAAAAGATCATGGATTTTGAACCTCTTGACCCACTTGAATAAAAGCATTCCCTTACTCAACCAAATGATTTGGACCAATTGACCATTTGCAAGAATTCACTTGATGCTATGCTTAATAAACTTGAGAGTTGACTGATTTGCATGTGTGAATGCATGATGATGAGTGTAGGGATGAAAAGAGTTGAGATAGGCCTAGAGAAGCTAGAGTATAATAAGAGAGGGTGTACTAATGCTGAATTTAGATGTTGATTTGAGTGCTTTGTGTGTTTCTTTTGGCTATGAGCTCCCACCTTCAAACCTCTCTCCCTATGAGTTCTAGAAAGTTCACTTGAGGATAAGTAAAAGAATAAGTTTGGGGGAGTTGATATCTTGCATATTTACATTGTCTTATCCATTTATTCATGTGCATTTTCATCATATAGATTAGGGTTTAGCCATGTCCAGGTTGCATTTTGCATACATATGTCTCTATTAGGTATTGGAGTACCACATGGAGTTCCTGGAGACATTTAGGCGCATTTGGAGCTCAAAAGAAGTGTTTAAAGCGATCAACGGACGAGCAACGCACCAGAGCGACCTCACCGGAGCGACGCCGTGAAGTCGCTGTGACACACATCCCGGAGCGACCTGGCCAGAGCGACGCTCCGAGGTCGCTCGCGTCTCCATGGCGAGACGACACAAAAGGAAGCCGGGAGCGACGTCTTCAGAGCGACACAGTCAGGTCGCTCGCGAAGAAACGACCCAGGAGCGACGTCTTCGGAGCGACACAGCCAGGTCGCTCGCGAAGAAACGACCTGGGAGCGACGTCTTCGGAGCGACACAGCCAGGTCGCTCGCGAAGAAACGACCCGGGAGCGACCTCTCGCAGCGACGTGTCGAGGTCGCTCCGCGTCTATTTGTTTGGCCGAACTCATGTTTTCTCAAGGGCCTTTTGGTCATTTCATTATGCACGTTTTTACTTTTCAAAAACCTATGTTTTAAGTACTTTTGGAAGCCACGAGAAAAGAATGTCCTTTTTCTGAAGAACAATTAGTAAAAAACCTCTTTTGATTCAGATTTGATTGCTCTCGTCTTGTGTTCTTGTTGATTTATTATCTATTTCTCTACATGATTAATCTGAAATCCACCATGGGTTTAAGAGGAATCATGGAGATTAGTGAGTAATCACCTTTTGAATTCATGGGTTAGGGAGATCAAGGGTGATTAGGTTAGTTCTAGGATGTTTTAGCGTAGATCATTCTTGTTCCTTGCTAGTAGAGTATTCATAATGCATCTTCTGAGTTGGCCACTCAAAAGTTGATCTTTAGGCATTTTCCACCCACAAGGTGTTTGATGAAATGCCTGAGAACAACTCTCCTAAGCTTTTAACATACTTTACCAAAGACATTTGTTGTTAAAGGTATTAAGATAGCCCATATACTTGTTAGTAATGATTTCTTTCATATTATTCAACCAAAGACATTTGATGTTTGAGATATGTTAGTAAATGAACATTCATCTAGACATAGAGTTTGTTTAAGATTGTGTCTAAGCTTAAGGTTGATAGTTTGATTGATCGTTTGTCATCCTTAGTTCGAAACTTGATCACCCAAGGTCTAATCCCTATGCCCATGAGTTCTCTTTTCCCTTAGTCAAGAAAGTATCATTCTGTAATTGCTTTCTAGTATTAGTAGTAGTTTAAAATCCATCTAAATCATTGGTTGCACTTAGATTAAGTGAGTACTTGCATTCTCGGTGCTTTGATATCCCTCAGAACTGGTTCGACAATCATTATACTACAACATTTGTCTTAGGAGCCTTGAAAACTCTTAACATCAAATTGGCGCCGTTGCCGGGGATCATGGATCACTTTTTTTTAGAGTAAACCTCTTTTAAAGATCATGGATTTTGAACCTCTTGACCCACTTGAATAAAAGCCTTCCCTTACTCAACCAAATGATTTGGACCAATTGACCATTTGCAAGAATTCACTTGGTGTTATGCTTAATGAACTTGAGAGTTGGCTGATTTGCATGTGTGAATGCATGATGATGAGTGTAGGGATGAAAAGAGTTGAGATAGGCCTAGAGAAGCTAGAGTATAATAAGAGAGGGTGTACTAATGCTGAATTTAGATGTTGATTTGAGTGCTTTGTGTGTTTCTTTTGGCTATGAGCTCCCACCTTCAAACCTCTCTCCCTATGAGTTCTAGAAAGTTCACTTGAGGACAATAAAAGAATAAGTTTGGGGGAGTTGATATCTTGCATATTTACATTGTCTTATCCATTTATTCATGTGCATTTTCATCGTATAGATTAGGGTTTAGCCATGTCCAGGTTGCATTTTGCATACATATGTCTCTATTAGGTATTGAAGTACCACATGGAGTTCCTGGAGACATTTGGACGCATTTGGAGCTCAAAAGAAGTTTTTAAAGCGATCAACGGACGAGCAGCGCACCAGAGCGACCTCACCGGAGCGACGCTGTGAAGTCGCTGTGACACACATCCCGGAGCGACCTGGCCAGAGCGACGCTCCGAGGTCGCTCGCGTCTCCATGGCGAGACGACACAAAACGAAGCCGGGAGCGACGTCTTCAGAGCGACACAGCCAGGTCGCTCGCGAAGAAACGACCCGGGAGCGACGTCTTTGGAGCGACACAGCCAGGTCGCTCGCGAAGAAACGACCCGGGAGCGAACTCTCGCAGCGACGTGCCGAGGTCGCTCTGCGTCTATTTGTTTGGCCGAACTCATGTTTTCTCAAGGGCCTTTTGGTCATTTCATTATGCACGTTTTTACTTTTCAAAAACCTATGTTTTAAGTACTTTTGGAAGCCACCAGAAAAGAATGTCCTTTTTCTGAAGAACAATTAGTAAAAAACCTCTTTTGATTCAGATTTGATTGCTCTCGTCTTGTGTTCTTGTTGATTTCTTATCTATTTCTCTACATGATTAATCTGAAATCCACCATGGGTTTAAGAGGAATCATGGAGATTAGTGAGTAATCACTTTTGAATTCATGGGTTAGGGAGATCAAGGGTGATTAGGTTAGTTCTAGGATGTTTTAGTGTAGATCATTCTTGTTCCTTGCTAGTAGAGTATTCATAATGCATCTTCTGAGTTGGCCACTCAAAAGTTGATCTTTAGGCATTTCCCACCCACAAGGTGTTTGATGAAACGCCTGAGAACAACTCTCCTAAGCTTTTAACATACTTTACCAAAGACATTTGTTGTTAAAGGTGTTAAGATAGCCCATAGACTTGTTAGTAATGATTGCTTTCATATTATTCAACCAAAGACATTTGATGTTTGAGATATGTTAGTAAATGAACATTCATCTAGACATAGAGTTTGTTTAATATTGTGTCTAAGCTTAAGGTTGATAGTTTGATTGATCGTTTGTCATCCTTAGTTCGAAACTTGATCACCCAAGGTCTAATCCCTATGCCCATGAGTTCTCTTTTCCCTTAGTCAAGAAAGTATCATTCTGTAATTGCTTTCTAGTATTAGTAGTAGTTTAAAACTCATCTAAATCATTGGTTGCACTTAGATTAAGTGTGTACTTGCATTCTCGGTGCTTTGATATCCCTCAGAACTGGTTCGACAATCATTTATACTACAACATTTGTCTTACGAGCCTTGAAAACTCCTAATATCAATAACCCACGGATTATCAATCCTTATTTCATATCTTTTGTTACCGATTTTTGCCTCTCGGGTGGGATCCACGCGTTAAAACCCCCTTATATTTTATGTTTCCGGCTCTCTAAATAACTATTTTTTAAATTTATAATTTATCAAATATTAATATATATTTCATAGAATTTGTATCAATAAAGTTACTCTTTCTCATTGAATATAAAAGGTTGCATCAACATCAGTATGGCCTCATTTATAGAATTTCACACCAAGTATGACCAGATCTCTTTATAATGGTTGTTTCTTGGCATTGCGTCAAGACTTTTAATACATGTAACAGATTCAAATTGATAGAGAAAGTTTATGTGATCAAGGCCAGTAATAACAGATTCTGTTGTATAACTATAACCTTTAAATTGGTATCCTTTGATTCCATTTTATCTGAAACTGTCTTACAAAAAAATAAGAGAACAAAACTAAACATAAAAGACTTGTCCAACGTTCAAAAGGGTTTCATGAGGAACATGTAAGATAACACTATTCTCTCTACAAACCTTAGCAAGAAACGCATAAACATAATCAATCGCAATCTTTTTGGGAAGCCCTGCTCCACTTCTTGCTTTCACCACAGTGTTTCCCATTATATGAACAACCCCTGACTCTTTACAAGTCTTCAAAAACTCCAACTCATCCTCCTCTTCTTCTTCTATAGTGTTGCTATGCCTGAAACTCATCCTGCTATGCGGCGAATCAACGGGAACTATGGTGTCTAAAGTCGATACCGTGTAGTCCACCATCGATGAGAACATATCCATGTTGTTGTTTTCATTGTTCTCATTGTTGTTGTTGCTGTTGTGGTTGTTGTTGTTGTTGATATGGACTAATGCATCTGTGGCGTCTTGTGTTTGGTTGACTGAGTATGCGCTGCTGTACGTGCTTGAGTTTGCACCTGGCTCCATCATTGTTTCGATATGGACGAATGATAAGAGCTTATTGAACAGTTTGGTTTCGAAATCATCGTCTTTCCTATGCAGATCTTTGTAACCATACCTATTAAAACAGTTTATTAAAACTCTTGTCTAAAGAACAGAGAAGATTAAAGGACTACTAGGATAGTACCTAGCTACGCAACGGAACATTCTGAATGTCTTTGGTCCGATTCTCTTGACAAGAAACCTCTCTTCTTCAGGGACGGTGTAAACAGGAAGGTACTTGACGCAGACAAAGACTACAACCGAGTGAATCGCAGGCAAGTTAGTGATGAAATGAGAGAAGATGTGAGGGACACCTCTAGCTAACTCCGTGTAGACTAATCCTATCCCAGGGACACGGACAAGACCGAGGCTAGGACCAAGACCAAGTATCCAACTCATTGAAACTTTACTGTGAACTTCAAACTCATACTTCTTGACCGTTGCATAATGCCAAACAGACATTACAAGAAGAGAGATGGCTGCTATGATGAGTGGAACCCATCCTCCTTCAATAAACTTAAAGATCACTGCCGAGAAGTAAGAAAGCTCCACTACCAGTGAGAGGACGGCGAATATAAGGACAAGGCTCCAGTGGCACCTCCACACAAGGAGCATGATCAGCACCATCAGCAACGTGGTCATAAGCATCACCAGCACAACAGCAGTTCCTAATAAGACCAAACAGATGAACATACAGTTTCAGTTTTGTTAGGAATGCTACCAAAATGTTAACATCTTTTTTCTTTTTTTAATACAAGGAAGTTCGGGCCGAAGCCCGTAAACCCCCAAGGCCCGAAACCAATGTAATATTAGTTTTGTTTCAGCGGTCAATCGAACTGAAGACCTCAGACACAATGTTCAGAGTCCTTTCCAGTTGAGTTAGTGACCTCTGGTAAAATGTTAACCACTACAACCTTACCGTATGCATTTCCGATTTGGCTCTGATTCTTGAAACTAGCGGTGACGGCGATGCAGCCAATCATCAGTATCCAGTTAATATCGGGGCAATAGATCTGACCAAAGAACTTCTTAGAAGTGTGAACAATCTTAACACGTGGAAAACAACCATGAGACACAGCCTGCTTGACTATAGAATAAGTCCCTGAGATTGTAGCTTGGCTCCCAACGATTGCAGCTCCTGTCGCCGCTATAAACATAGGCCAATACACAGTATCTGTAGACATTTCAAAACCAAAAGAGAGTTTTTGAGTGTTCTGTAAAAAATCTAAAAAGATCATGCACAAAGGACAGACCAGGGATAGATGCATAGAAAGCATCTTGGTAATGATCTTTGTTGTTCACAAGATATGCAGCTTGTCCACAGTATGCTAGAAGAAGACAAGGGAAGACGAAAAATGTGAAAGCGAGCTGTATCGCTAGTAACGGGAAGAAAGCAATGTCTGCGTATAGTGCCTCTGTGCCTGTAATGCTGAGGAGAATGCCACCGAGAGAGATCCAACCATCACGTCCTCGTCTTTTGAAGTACAAGTAGATGTATGTTGGTGAAAACGCTTTTAAAACGCTTGTGTCGTGTTTGCATATGTTGTATATACCAGTGGCTCCGATGAAGAGGAACCAAATGAAGACGATAGGTGCAAAGAGCCAGCCTACTTTGTGTGTACCGTAGTGTTGCATACTGAATAGTCCTATTAAGATGACGATAGCCACAAGGACAACGATGTCTGCAAAAAAAAAAAAAGGAACATAGCAAGTGAGTTAAGACTAAACCGGTCTGAAACTTGAGTTGACATAAGCAATGCGCAAAAAATCGATAATTTGCAGAGGATTACCGACTAGGTGGATTATTGGCTAAGAGTTAAACGAATTATTGATTTATTTTATATATTTTATATTTATATAAGATATTTTACCGCTGCTCATCTTTGGATTGTTGACTTTGATCCCACCAGTAGCTGAAAGAACTGTAATAAAAAAAAAAGGTTTTGCAAGTTAAAAAGTTTCGGTTAAGCTGAAGAAAGAAAGATGAAGAAGGTGGTTTTACCGGAGATGGCAGGGGTTAAGATACCATCACCAATGGTCATACAAGTCCCGAGAAGAACAATGACAAGAAGAGCTCTCTTCCTCCAATGTTTACCCTCTAACCACTTCTTTGTTTTAGCAGAGAAAGACCCTTCAGGGAGTAGAGTTCGACTATAAGTAGTGAGATTCTCATCGCTGCGCTGGTGATTCGGGATTAGACTCACTTTAGCATGTCTACAAAGTAACGAGTATATAGCTAAAGTCCCACCTGCAGACAAACATTAACTATAAACTAAACCGGTTTTGGTTAAAACAAGGTTAGTTTAAGCTTTTACCTTGACCATTGTCATTAGCTTTGCAGACAATGAAGACATACTTGATGAGAGGAACAAGCAAAAGAGAGTAAATGATCAAAGAAAGAGCTCCGATTACATCTTCACTATCTTCAATCCCATCAGGGAATGTATTGTAGAACACATACAGTGGTGAAGTCCCTAAATCTCCGTAAACTATGCCTAGACTTTGGAATGATAGTCTCAGTAGCATCAACATCGACAACTTGTTCTATAAAAAAACGCAAATTTGTTTTTTTTTTCTTTAACTAAACTTTCTTCATTTCTCAAAGTCTATATATGTGAAAGTATTGACCTTATCTCTGTGCGTGGTGTTGAGCTTAGTAGCTTCTTCATCCATGGGTTGATCAAGCTTCTGCTCTAGTTCCCACATAGCTCCTACATGTCTTTCTTCTATCGTGTTCTCTCCTTCTGGAACAGATGTTTCTACCCTTTCCGCCATATTTTTTTTTTGGTGATATGGAAAACAACAACAGAGCTTGTCCTAAATTGATTCAAGCCCTGATTCTTCAGATCAAACCGGTCGGAGACCTATAAAATCGATGATCATGCGGAGGAATTGAGATGAGACCAAAGTTGAAACCTCTTGTTCTGTTTTTTCTTTTTTCTGAGTATAAGAAGCGACTTTGAGTTTATTACAGAGTAATTAAATAAGAAAACAGAATCAGTCAATCATATGATAATACGAAAAAAATAAATATACCAAAGAGGAATCTTTTTTAACAACTATGATGATTACGCGAACAGAACACGGTTTGAAAGAAAGATGTTTTTTTTTTCTTCTTTGTTTCGGATATTAACAGAGAGTGACCAAAGAGAGAAAGAAGAGGAGAAGAGAGAGATGAAGACAAAGATTGAATGATGAAACTTTATAAGTTTATGAAAACGCTGACAAAACTCAAGTCTTGTGGCAGAGAGAGACACGGGCAGTTAAACTCTCTTTCTTTCTCTCTCTCTTTTTGGTTTATTTTCTGTTTTGGTATATGTACTTTTTCTTTCCTTTTCAATTGTTGGCCTATACTTCAGTTTCAGATTTTGATTGTGAATTTGTGATATATCCAACTTTGATAAAACACAAACAAGGAAGAAAATATAGAGGAGACTACAAATTAAATTAAAATTTTATTCTCATGTTTATTGTCAAACAATCATAATTTATTTGACACCGGATGGATATGTTTTTATTTAATTTTGTCTTGCTTTCATTTTCTCAAGGCAGGCCCGCACAACTTTTTGAATCATATACCAGGAAACCCTTTTGGTGAGAATATATATGCCAAAAAAATATTACATGATCAGATTCACAATTGTTAGGAATACAAATATTTTCTACTTTATTATGCCATGTAATGATGTAAAATATATATATTCTGAATATCATGTTACCTGACTATTCAATAATTTTGATTTAAAAAAAATCATTTCACACTCTACCTACAATTATTCAATAATGTTGTAAGGTGTTTTGATTAATACCAAGTAAACTAGTTTATTGAAAGTTGACTTTCCGTCCTACCTAATTCAGTGGATATATATATATTGTATGACCATGGTAGATTTTTGTTTTAATTAGTTACTTGTTTAACCATAAGTTTTAAAAAAGAGCAAGGCTAAAGACTCATAATAGTTATGTAGCCTATATTGATTATATATTTATCATGGAAGACGTGAATATATGTTAAATTATACCTAGATCTATATGCATTTCTCCACAAAGATAGAACGTGCATGAGATTACGCACATATATATATATATCATATTTTATGTGAAACTCGCAGATATAATAAGATTAATTTTATCAGTTTGGATTTTATATGTAGTATGTATTAGTATTAATTTAGCAACCGTCTGTCGAAGACCCACGTTAAAGAAACTGTCACCTTGATCGGATCTGCTAATAATTTCTCTTCCTTTTATAAAAACTGATAAAATTAAACATCCCTTCCGACGGGGCGCTGGACCCCTTACGGAGGATAGTTGGGAATGTGGCTGCCCAGATACCAGAGTTATCAAAAAAAAAAAAAAACTGATAAAATTAACAGTAGTACGTACAATATCTCCTTGCTCTTCATATGACACAATTATAATCGAGAAGAGACCAAGTATATATTTCTATTGTTTATAAAAAAATAGTTATTTCTATTGATTGAGCAAGTGTTCATGGATTGTGACGTACTTAGTGGATGGCCAAAGATTAGTTATTGGTGCAATGTTATGAATTTAATAAAAATGAATATTGTAAAGCGAATCTACATATTCGTTTTCAAAAAAAAAATCTATAATTAAATATAATTAAATTAGTATATTATAAGTATGAAGCATCTCAATTATTGTAAGTTTATTTTAAGGTTTTGATATGAAAATGTATAGCTTTTCAGTTTTCATAGATCAATAGTAATATGTAAAGATGTCAGGGTACTAATTAAGTGGTATGATAAAATCAGTGCCGGCTCCATGTTGCCATGGATCCATGATTTTGTAATTAGTATGATAAAATCAGTGCCGGCTCCGTGTTGCCATGGATCCATGATTTTGTGTTTTTTTAAGGTCTATTTCAATCTATTTAATTATCAAAATAGATTCACAATTAAGTAAATCTAATTTACTTATTAAAAGACAAAACAATAAGAATTTGGTACTCTCATCGCTAGTTTTGGGATATTTTTTTCTAATTGTTTCAGGTTTTAGAGTTCAAGTTAAAAAAAATACAGTGAAAAAAAAATATAAAGAATATTTTTAAAATGATTCATATTCTGTGTTTCGTCCAAAAAAATTATATTGGTTAAGACGGCACCTGATAAAATGTGAAATCAAATCATTCTATCTGGTATAACAATCGTGAAGCTTACGTATACCATTTTCATGTATGGCGCATCCTATATTAATATAAACTCTGAAAAGAACACATATCTATGTATGTTACAAAAAAAAAACACATATCTATGTATTTTCAAAACATATAGCTTCTGTGCACGCACGTACGTGTGACTAAAATATGCGAGCCTCAAATTTTGTATGTTAGCATTGAAAGAAAGCAAGGTAAATAATTTCCTCCGATAGAGTTTTTTCTTCTTCTGGGTATTATTAATTTTATTAACGGGAAAATAATAGTCTTAACCGAATTTGGAAATGTCGGCTTCTCTCTTGTTAGAGAGAGAGTTTTCTCTCGAACTCTATTCTTCTTATCTCCTTCGTATCTTTCAGAAAAGGAGAATTTGCCGGCAGTTTTTTTGTTTCGATCACCGATCTCTTCCGGTTTATAGCTCCCATTCGGGAAGTGGTGGTTCTTTCAACGTTGTCTTCGCCGGCTTTTGTCTCCGGAAAGAGATGATTCCATTACATCTTCTTCGCCGGCTTTTCACCGGGGTTTTTTCCGGTTTAGTTTGATCACCGTTTCTGCTCTCACCTTGCTCAATTGACTCTCGTTCTAATCCCCCGAATCATTCCTCTCCTTGCGATTATGAAGATAGGAGTTCTCTTAGATCGACCGAAGACGATGGCTTTCCTGAAGCGGTGATCCGGTTGCGTTTTGGCTGTCCGTGAAGACTGCTCTGTTGGTCGTTCACCGATCTCTTTCCGCTTCGGCGGAGCTCCGACGTGACTCCTTCCAGAGGAAGTAGAGGCTCTTTGGCTTGACGCGTGTTTCAGATTCGTGTGTTGAACGTACACGTGGTGGTAAGTGTCGTCTTACTTCTCCTACGGTTTTCTTCTAGTGGACTGAAGGTCCATAAAGTTTTGTAAATGTGGTATGTTGTTTTGGACTTTAGTTTTTGTTTTGTGTTGGGCTCGATCCTTGTTGGGTTTTGACCCATTAATAAAAATATCCAATGGAAAAAAAAACTGAATTTGGAAATACTGCGAATAATTTGACTCCAAAAGCCAAAGAAAATTTATAAAAAGTGAAAAAGAAATTGAGTATTTTTGTACTTTCAATTTCACTGTCTTACCGGAAACAACAACCAATGATGCATCACAGGTGATTAACAGAAAATATTATTCTATCACGTCAATTTTCATTTTTGTATTACGTTGGAATATTTTGATCGTACTGGAAAAGAAATTTAGGAACATGATTATTGGAGGGTTTTTAGAGTGAGATTTTTAGCAGAATATAAGAATCTGTATCTTAATTTCTAATTAAAAAAGTTAAGAACCGGCTTTTAAAACTCTTATTTAAGAATCGGTTCTTAGTTTTTTATTTAAAAGTTAAGAAACAGATTCTTATATTTCGCTAAGAAGTACCTCTGAAAATTTCTCGATAATCAACGTCTACTTAAAATAATGGACAAAAGGAAAAACTAAAAACCGTCAATCAGCCCATAGTATGAGTCATGATGACAGGTGACGCATACTCCACTTAAGATCCATTTCTGTGAATAAATGGCTACCAGATTATGTGATTGGGACAAAAGTCTATAGAGAATACATACCATACCATCCATATGTATTTTGACCAAATAATTAGTAGTACAACCAACTTAACTATGCAAATAGATTCAATGTGATCCCAATAATTTGCAGGCCATATTCAATTTAGATTATGGCAGTAAAGGGTCTTTTTACTATTTTAAAATGATTGTACTAGTAAACCGAAACTTTTTTTTCCATTGTTACTTCGGTGTGGATAAAAAAAGACTTGGTTCATTCGTTGCTTACCAAACAAAATCGGAAACCAACAAAACCAAACTTAAACCTATATGGTTATGCTAAGTACCTAACCAAAACCAATTGGTCACTCCTTTACTGCCCCCTTTACAACAATATTACATCCACTTATAAAGAAGGCTCTCTTTGAAACCACAATATCTGGTTATATATTGTGGCCAAATTACAAACTGTAGTAAGAACCATACTGCTGCAGGTTCCTCTGTTATTCATAGGCAGTTCCATTAATTAATCATAAAATCATTTTTCAAAAACACTCAATAACTTCAAATATAGAATATCACTACTCAATCATATTTTTATCTGTACATATAGGTCTTTACAATTATGTATTACATTTTATGATTTTTAAATATTTTGTTGTTTACCATTTTAATCTTAAAAAATTTATATCTCATAAATATTTCAAATTTGTTTTCATTAATTTAAGTTTTACACTTAAAATTAAATTAAAACCTTAAAATAAGACTTAAAATATTTTAAAACTAGAATCATACAACAACAATATTACAAAAAACACTTAACAAATGCACTAATTGATTATATATGAGAATATTACATAAATATTTTTACAGAATAATGTGATATTTTACTCATAATTTAGTATTTAGCTATGTATTTTATGTAAAATTTTATATTTTATGTAACTTTTTACTAACTAATATTGACGTAGTATTTTTATATATGTGCTAATTATTTATAAAGTTTTTAAGATCTAAATTAATTATGATAAATAGAAGGACCAAACTATAAAATATAGTATTTTTGAAGTTTAGTTTGAAGCTTTACTTTTACGAAAAAACATTTTAAACGTCAAACATATGAAATTTTGCAAATTTTAAAATAGAGTGTTTTTGAAGATGTTGTAAGTTCTAACATCGGACAACAAAAACAAGCCAGATATCGAAATGCAGTTTACCGTTAATCCATTTGTGCTTCAAACAAATCTAACGAGGACCATTCATATAGGGAATTTCATATCAGTAACCTCAAGATCGAAACTATATAAAATATATACATTTTCATCCTGAAACTAGTAAGATCTATTGAACAAAAGACTAAAGGGTCTTGAGCCATTCATGCTAGATTTGATTCAGACCCATTTTGTTTTCTTATACAAATTCCGCAGTTAATTCTAACTGTTATGCATCAAAAATAATCTTATATACAAGTAACATAAACTCTGTAAAAAACAAGGAAGCACACTCTGTGGACAAAACTACAAACATACAAGACATTTATTATAAACTGCAAAAAAATGAAACTTTATTTAGCAGTTGTGTCAAATATCAAAGTGCTCCATTTGAATGCTGCTCTTAAGAGGCACGTATTCACCAAGATACCCACCAAGATGATCATGCAACGCAGACTTATCAATCTCCTGATGATGAAAGCTCTTGCAAACATAGTAAAACACACTCTGCACAAGCAGCCCAACAAGATTCACTACCACAAGAACACCAACCAAGAACCCACCAGCGACTATCCTAGCGAAGACTCCGTGATCCTCTCCGCCACGAACCACCACCTTACCGAAAACTTCAGAAACGAATCCACAGAGAGCGAGATAGATGAAAACCACCGCACAAGCCATAAAGGTCTTCCCTTTTAGCAAGTCGTAGCTCTTCTTCATGGCGGCGAAACCGTAAACCGGCTCAAGAACAGAGACCACGCTGGCTAAATGCCACAGAGCCGTCATGTAAACGTGAACTCCCAAGAAGAGAACGGAGATTACTAGCGACGAGAAGAAAGCTAAGCCCAAGAAGATCAAGAACACGGTGTAGTAAGTGAGCATCAAGAGACAAACCCAGATGAAAGTGACGAAGAGTGGATTCAGGACGAGGGGGATAGCTGAGATCGTTGAGGTGAAAGAAACGGGCTTCGAAGTGTAGAGAGAGGCGACGGTGAAGACGACGGCGGCGGTGGAGAGGAGAGAGAAGGCGAAGAGGAAGGCGAGGTAGCAGAAGTTGAAGACGACGACGAAGAAAGTCCATTGGTTGAGCTGAGCTACGATGGGTTGTGTGAAGAGGGAATGTGCGAGGATGGCGAAGGAGAGAGGGAATATTAGGGTTAGGGTTACGAGGCCGAAGGTTTTGGGGGAGTATTTGGGGATTGACGTTGATTCACGTAGGATACCTTTGATGCTGAGGTGTTGAAGCTCTTCAGGGGCAAGATCCATGGCGGATATGGGGAGTTTCAGAGATCGAGAAGGAATGGAGATTGAAGAAAGAGATGGGTTTTACTGTGTTTTGACGATTTGATCGAGTCTTGAGAGCTCTTTGGATTCAACACAGAAGAAAGAAACTATCAAGAAAGGAGGATGAAGAAGGTGGCATGCTTTTATAAAGCTTCATATTTCTCACTTGGGAAGGACGAATTCTTAATTTTGAAAAAAAAGTTACTACGTACTATACAAACTCGAGAACAGAATTAAGAAATGGTAAAGCAGATAGGAAATTTGATTTAATAATACAATCTTTAAATTTTTTTTTGTTAACATCTTTTAAAACTAATCTGTATTTTTTTCAAACAAATACTTTTGCAAAAAATTTAAAATCACTAAAATATCTTAAACATATTAATTATTTTATAATATAATTATTTTTTTGATGAATTAAAATTAGAGTTCAAGGCTTATAGATTTTAACTATAAAAATATAATAGAAAAATGTAAATCAAAATTTAAAATTTTCAATTGAAAATAACAAAACTACCCTTTTTAAATGGAATAAAAATATTTTTGCTGATGTATGTTGAGAAAACTAGTATTTAGCAAAAAAATTTGTTGCTAAAGTATCTTGAATTTATAGCATCGAATTTGTTGTCAAAAAAATAATAATATAGCATCGAATTTAACCAAGAAATAGATTTAACACAAAAAAAAAAAGTTGACAAAGAAAAAAGATTTAACCGAATTAAATTGAAACAGAGACCGGAACCGAACAAAGTGGCTATATAAAAATATTTAATTTTTTTCAAAGAACATACACAAGTCTCTCTCTCTCTCTAGACTCTATGCAAGAGTTCGTAGAAGAAGAGCTTCGATGGCATCTCTTCTCGCTAAGTCGAATCGATTCCTCACTAGACCTACTGAGATACCCAACTCTCTCTGTTCCCTTTCCTTTTTCAGACTGATCTCTTCCAACAACGAACCTGATGATTTCCCGCCTCCTTCTCCATCATCTCCACCTTCTCAATCTCTCGTTAAATCAATCTGCTCACTGGTCTGTCACACCTACCTCCGTCAAACCCACGTCACACTATCCCCTCACCGCATCAACCTCGACCTCGACGCCAACTCTCTCACCCACGAGCAGGCAATCACCGTCGTGGCCTCCCTCGCGAGCGAAGCTGGCTCGATGGTGGCTCTCTGCTTCTTCCACTGGTCACTGGGTTTCGAAAAGTTCCGACATTTCATGAGACTGTACCTCGTAACCGCCGATTCGTTGATCGCCAACGGAAACTTGGAGAAAGCTCATGAGGTGATGAGGTGTATGCTGAGGAATTTCTCCGAGATCGGGAGGTTGAGCGAGGCCGTTGGAATGGTTATGGATATGCAGAATCAAGGGCTGTCTCCAAGCGCGATAACACTGAACTGCGTTCTCGAGATTGCGGTTGAGTCGGGGTTGATTGAGTATGCGGAGAACGTGTTCGACGAAATGTCTGTGAGAGGAGTTCGTCCTGATTCTAATTCTTTTAAGCTGATGGTTATTGGTTGTTTTAGAGATGGTAAGATTCTAGAAGCTGATAGGTGGCTTAACGGGATGATACAAAGAGGGTTTGTTCCTGATAACGCCACGTGTACTTTGATTATTAGTGCATTGTGTGAGAATGGGTTAGTGAACAGAGCGATATGGTATTTTCGTAAGATGGTTGATTTGGGTTTGAAGCCAAACTTGATCAATTTCACGTCTTTGATTGATGGGTTATGCAAGAAGGGTAGTATTAAGCAGGCTTTTGAGATGTTGGAGGAGATGGTTAGAGTTGGTTGGAAGCCGAATGTGTATACACACACGGCTTTGATTGATGGGTTATGTAAAAGGGGATGGACTGAGAGAGCGTTTAGGCTGTTCCTGAAACTCGTTCGTAGTGATTGTTACAAGCCTAATGTGCATACTTATACTTCGATGATTGGTGGGTATTGCAAAGAAGATAAGTTGAACCGTGCTGAGATGTTGTTTAGCAGAATGAAAGAGCAAGGTTTGTTACCTAACGTGAATACGTATACAACGCTCATTGATGGTCATTGTAAAGCTGGGAACTTTGATAGAGCGTACGAGTTGATGAATTTGATGGGTGATGAAGGTTTTAGTCCGAATATTTATACCTATAACGCTGTTGTAGACAGTCTCTGTAAGAAATCAAGAGCATCCGAAGCTTATGAGTTGCTGAATAAAGCGTTTTCTTGTGGACTAGAGGCTGATGGAGTTACCTACACTATTCTTATTCAAGAACAGTGTAAGCAGAATGACATCAAGCAAGCTCTTGCGTTCTTCTGTCGGATGAATAAGACTGGTTTTGAAGCTGATATGCGTCTGAACAACATATTGATAGCTGCATTTTGTAGGCAAAAGAAGATGAAGGAAAGTGAGAAGCTTTTTGGGTATGTGGTGAGTCTTGGCTTGGTTCCAACGAAGGAGACTTATACATCCATGATTAGCGGGTATTGTAAGGAAGGTGACATTGATCTAGCTTTGAAATATTTTCATAACATGAAGAGACATGGTTGCGTTCCCGATAGCTTCACTTATGGTTCATTAATAAGCGGTCTCTGCAAGAAGTCTATGGTTGATGAAGCTTGTAAGCTTTATGAAGCAATGATTGACAAAGGCTTATCTCCTTCTGAGGTGACTCGGGTAACATTAGCTTATGAGTACTGTAAGAGGAACGATTCGGCCAATGCAATGATGCTTTTGGAGCCTTTAGATAAGAAGCTTTGGATTAGAACGGTTAGGACACTGATTAGGAAGTTGTGTAGCGAGAAGAAAGTTGGAGTTGCAGCTCTGTTCTATCAGAAACTGTTGGAGAAAGATGGTAGCCCTGATCGTGTTACTTTAGCTGCTTTCACTACGGCTTGCTCCGAGTCTGGTAAAAACAACCTTGTTACTGATTTGACTGAGAGAGTCTCCAGAGGAGTAGGTTAGAAAGTGCTTATTCTATCTCACATCAGTTGCTTTTGAGCTCTCTCTGTTTGAAGAGCAAAGATACACAATGTTGTACCATTTTTAGTGATGTAAAAGTAGAATAGTTATATGACCAGAAGGAAATGAGTTTTCTCAACTTTGAACAGAGACCTGACAAGCTGAGCCTAGTAAGTTAAAAATATGTGATTTTTTTTTCAATTTTGTTTTGGTCTCCGGAATATCCAAAATGAGGTGCTTCAATTAGTGGGCTTGACAAAGAAAACCAGATTTAATTAATAGGTGAAAGACCGACAAAGATAACCAGATTTAATTAAAAGATGAAAGAACCGACATAGACAACCGGATTTAATAGATGAAAGAACCGACATAGACAACCGGATTTAATAGATGAAAGAACCAATGTATAAACCCCAAATTACACCCAGATCCTGACCATCTTATTCGTGCTAAAAGTTGTTTGGTTCTTCTTTATAGGCAGTTAAGCAAGTGTATGAAGCACACTAGGTAGATGCTAAGAGAATCTTAGGAAACATCGGCGGTAAACACTTTTGACTCCCGTTTGATTGTGACACTCATAAGTTTTGACGAGATAATTTGATTTCATTACTCTGCGTTGAAACCAAGAGAAGTGACCAGTGCCGGTCCACTTAATCTGTGGGCCATAAGCTCAAAGAAAATTTTGGGCCGGACAATAAGAACATTTAAAAAATATAAAGAATTGTGAAGGGAAGGGGCTCGAACTCCTTACATTAAGACAATATTTCTACTTCTCAGCCATTATGCTATAGAAAACCTTTAAAAAATAAAAGACCGGTTTAATTTATATATTATTTAGGGTCGGAAGCCCCAGCTTCTAGTGCTTCCTATCAGGGCCGCTACTGTGACACAAACTCGTTGAAACATTGATGCATGTTTATGTGGTTCACTTCCAAGTGCAACAAGAAACTGTTAAGTGAGTATCTGAATCTGTTTAACTATACGAAAGACAAGTTCCAAGTCCCCGGTGTGAATAGCACTGTGAACATGAATGTACATCAAGCAGCATTACTATGTAAGTCATCCTTCGATCAACCTTTTTGGGATTATCCCTTATGGACCAAACATCGATTACTCTTCACGTCATGATCGACACAGATCATATGAAATGTCTCATAAAAGATCAAAATATTTCACACTTGAGTTGAGTTCTATTTTCAGAAAGTTAGAACCTAGAACCATCTTTACCAAATTAAGTTTGAGTCCTTAACATTCTAAGTGATGTTGAGTGCTACTTTGTTATACCAAACATACATATGTCACTATTAATTTGTGACAATATATTGTTATTAAAATGGAAATTCAACAATATTATGAAAAAATTCGATACATAATATAATTTTTACACATGTAGAAATGTTTCCGAGTGCTAATCCCTAAAATGTGAATCTTAACCCTAAAATACATAACCTAAACCCCAAAATACATAACCTAAACCCTAACTCTTAACAATATTTTTTACTGATTCCTTTAGTATATTCCAGATTTGATGATAAGATTTTACACAAAGAAAATGAAAAATATGATGATAAAATTTGATTTCTGTGGTATACTCAAAAATTTGCTAGAAGTGGGTTTTTATTTAACATGCTAACTCGATTTTGGGTAACAATATGTTAGTTTAATTTTTTAATTAATATGCACAATTTTAGAATGTTTACAAAACATGGTTTCGGAAAATATACCAAGAAATTCTATCATCAATATACAACTTTAGGATTGTTTCTAAACAATATTTTGAATTTTTTTTAATATTGCTTTCTATGAACTTCCTTAATGTATGATGAATCCCTTATAGATGATGAATATCCTAAATACCAGGTCTATAGTAATGAGGAACATATTCCACTGACTGTTGCTGAAAATGGAGAAAGACGTAAACTTGATCAGGTTGCAGATACATCCATCCACGAATCTCTCCAAGACCTTGATGAAAGAATGAAGAAGAGACACTACCAAGGTCGAAGTCTTATCTTGATTTCGGGTGATGGAGGATTTTGCAACAAAGTGGAGTCTCTTAGATCCTATGACATGGTTGTGAACTTCATCAAACCTGAAGAACCTTCTATTTATGCTTCATTTACAAGCCAAACTATGTCAGTCAACATAGATACATTAATCAACACTATTATCTTATGTTTAAACAAATATTCTTGAGAAATTGCCTATACTAGCATTTTCTTATTACCGTTTTTTCATTTTTACGTTAACCACATTTACCCTTGGTTGTAATTTGTAAGAAAGATAAATTTACATTTATAACCATAAGGTTAGCTAATGGAGAAAATTTCACTTTTACTTTTGATTTGGTACTATTATTCATGTTTACTTTCTTTAAATAGATATTTTTAACAATACCTAAGTATGAGACTTCATTAAAGAACCAAAAGATATTTATACCCTTGATTTATAAATATAAATAATTATTTACATACTTAGTTAGTTTTGAAATGTTCATTTAGAGAAAGTAAACATTAATAATGGTATGAAATGGAAGTTAAAAGTTAAATTCGAAATTGTCTAAACTAGCATTTTCTTAATATCATTTTTCATATTTACCTTAACCACATTTACCTTTGATTGTAAGGAGATAAATATACACTTTTAACGCTAGGTTTAGAATTTTAATAAAAATATAAATAAATATTTATTTTTAAAAAGAAAAATTAAAATAGTTTTAAAAAGTATTTTTGAATTAAAAAAAGAAAATTAAAAAACAAATCGAAAATTTTTTTTTGAAAAAAAAGAATAAAAAATATAAAATTTTCAAATTAAAAAAGTTATATAGAAATTTTTTTTAAAAAAATTTAGTTAAATATGAAAGGGGATGGAGTGTTTTTTTTTTTTTAACGTCTGATTAATTATGCTAATACAATGATGAGAAATACGAATAAGTGGTTTAAATCAATCATATAATAAACTGTCCCCAGAAATATGAAAGGGGACGGAGTGGCTCGACGAAGGCTCTCTGATAGTTAGTTAACCGGATTTAATAAATGAAAGAACCAATAACGATAACCGTATTTTAATAGATGAAAGAACCAATCACAATAACCGGATTTAATAAATGAAAGAACCAATCACAATAACCGGATTTAATAAATGAAAGAACCAACCAATGCATAGACCGCCATTGATAACATTATAAGACCGAAAAAAGCGAAAAATCGATTTAGGGTTCTTTTTTTCCGTTAGTCGAGTAACGTCACTGTGTCGATAGACGAGAGATAGAGATAGAGAGATCCACACTGGCGTTAGAGATCTAGGGTTTATTCCTCGTCATGTGGAACAACAACGACGCTATGCCGTTAGCCCCTCCCGGCACCGGCGGCTCGATGATTCCGCCACCGCATCCTTCTTACACCGCGCTTCCGCCGCATCCTTCTAATCCGACTGCTCCGCCGGTCGAGCCTACTCCCGAGGAAGCCGAGGCGAAGCTCGAGGAGAAGGCGCGCAAGTGGATGCAGCTGAACTCGAAACGCTACGGCGACAAGAGGAAGTTCGGATTCGTGGAAACTCAGAAGGAGGACATGCCACCTGAGCACGTCAGGAAGATTATCAGGTGAGGTTCTTCGAGATTCAGATTGTGATTTTACTTGGATTGTGAGTCTGAAGCTTGTGTTTGTTACAGGGATCATGGTGATATGTCATCGAAGAAGTTTCGTCACGATAAACGTGTATACCTTGGAGCTCTTAAGTTCGTCCCTCACGCTGTTTTCAAGCTACTGGAGAATATGCCTATGCCTTGGGAGCAGGTTCTTATAACTTGATATCTGCTTTTAGCTTCTTCAGCTGTTTATTGCTCTCTGTTTATTTATCTATTAGCTCTCTTTTTGCTTCCAGGTTAGAGATGTTAAGGTTCTGTACCACATCACCGGAGCTATTACATTCGTTAACGAGATTCCATGGGTTGTGGAACCTATTTACATGGCTCAGGTTGGTTAATAGCCTCTCTCTTTACTTGCATCTGAGTTTCCTAAATGTAATTTTGAGTGATATTTATTCTGGTTTTACAGTGGGGCACTATGTGGATTATGATGCGAAGGGAGAAGAGGGATCGTCGTCATTTCAAGAGGATGCGGTTTCCACCGTTTGATGATGAGGAGCCTCCACTGGACTACGCAGACAACTTGTTGGACGTTGATCCTCTTGAGCCGATTCAGTTGGAGCTAGACGAGGAGGAAGATTCTGCTGTACACACCTGGTTCTATGACCACAAGCCGCTAGTAAAGACTAAACTGATTAATGGTCCCAGTTACCGGAAGTGGAATCTCTCTCTTCCAATTATGGCTACCCTTCACAGACTTGCGGGCCAGTTGTTGTCGGATTTGATCGATCGCAACTACTTCTACTTGTTTGACATGCCGTCATTCTTCACCGCCAAGGCTCTGAACATGTGCATACCTGGTAAGCTACTTTCCTTCTCTTCTGGAATTTTGATAATTTTGTTTCACTTCGGTTTCATCTAATGCGTTCTGTTGCTCTTAACCAGGTGGGCCTAAGTTTGAGCCTTTGTACCGTGATATGGAGAAAGGGGATGAAGACTGGAATGAGTTCAATGACATCAACAAGCTTATCATTCGTTCCCCTCTTCGAACTGAGTACAGAATAGGTTTTCCTCACCTGTACAACAATCGTCCCAGGAAAGTTAAACTCTGTGTGTATCACAGTCCTATGGTGATGTATATAAAGACCGAGGATCCTGATCTTCCTGCGTTTTATTATGATCCGTTGCTTCACCCGATAAGCAACACCAATAAGGAAAGGCGTGAAAGGAACGTTTTTGAAGATGATGGTGAGGATGAGTTTATCTTACCAGAGGGAGTGGAACCTTTACTGAAAGACACCCACCTCTACACTGACACTACAGCTGCTGGCATTTCATTGTTGTTTGCCCCACGACCTTTCAATATGAGGTCTGGGAGAACAAGGCGGTCAGAAGATATTCCCCTGGTGTCAGAGTGGTTCAAGGAGCACTGGTAAGCTACTAGTCTACTTTTGTTCGCTTTCCCTTCCATAATTTACTTATATATTTCCTAATACTTTTCTGAACTCATTATCTGCAGTCCTCCGGCTTATCCGGTTAAAGTTCGAGTTAGTTACCAAAAGCTTTTGAAGTGCTATGTCCTGAATGAGTTGCACCATAGACCACCTAAAGCCCAGAAGAAGAAGCACTTATTCCGCTCTCTTGCAGCTACAAAGTTTTTCCAGAGTACTGAGTTGGATTGGGTTGAAGTGGGTCTGCAAGTCTGCAGGCAGGGATATAATATGCTGAACCTGCTGATCCACAGGAAGAATTTGAACTACCTGCACCTTGACTACAACTTCAACTTGAAGCCTGTTAAAACATTGACTACAAAAGAGCGAAAGAAGTCACGTTTTGGGAACGCCTTCCATCTCTGCCGTGAGATCCTCCGGCTGACAAAGCTTGTCGTTGATGCGAATGTCCAGTTCCGACTTGGAAATGTTGATGCTTTCCAATTGGCTGACGGTCTGCAGTATATTTTCTCCCATGTTGGCCAGTTGACGGGTATGTATCGTTATAAATACAGACTGATGAGGCAGATTAGGATGTGCAAGGATTTGAAGCACTTGATATATTACCGTTTCAATACCGGTCCTGTGGGTAAGGGACCAGGGTGTGGATTTTGGGCTCCAATGTGGAGGGTATGGTTGTTTTTCCTTCGTGGAATAGTTCCTCTTCTTGAACGATGGTTAGGGAATCTTCTTGCTCGTCAGTTTGAGGGGCGTCATTCAAAAGGAGTTGCCAAAACTGTCACGAAACAGAGAGTTGAAAGCCACTTCGATTTGGAACTGCGAGCTGCTGTCATGCATGACGTTCTTGATGCCATGCCAGGTTTCCCTTCTTTCAAATGTGGTTTTACTTGTGTTTTCAATCATGAAGTTGTTCTATATTCTTTTGGTTGATATTTTTCTTGATATGTGCAGAGGGTATCAAGCAAAACAAAGCTCGGACAATATTACAGCACCTCAGCGAGGCGTGGCGATGTTGGAAAGCTAATATCCCGTGGAAGGTCCCTGGGTTGCCCGTGCCAATTGAGAATATGATCCTGCGTTATGTCAAGTCTAAGGCTGATTGGTGGACAAATGTTGCTCACTACAATCGTGAGCGTATCAGAAGAGGGGCTACTGTTGATAAGACTGTTTGTAGAAAGAATCTGGGAAGGTTGACTCGACTTTGGCTAAAGGCTGAACAGGTCTGTACATTTGTCTTAAATAAATGTCTTCATTGAAATGCTTAAACAAATACTATAAATAAGCTTCATTTACAGTTTTGAGTAAATTAGTTCCCTGTATTCTTCATTATGAGTTCTCTGATGAATTATCCTGGTAAACCTGTCACAGGAACGGCAGCACAATTACCTGAAAGATGGTCCATATGTCACTCCAGAGGAAGCACTAGCAATTTATACAACTACTGTCCATTGGCTGGAATCGAGGAAATTTTCTCCAATTCCATTCCCACCATTGTCTTACAAACATGACACAAAGTTGCTTATCCTGGCCCTTGAGAGACTGAAAGAATCATACAGTGTTGCCGTGAGGTTGAATCAGCAGCAGCGAGAGGAGCTTGGTCTGATAGAACAAGCGTATGACAATCCTCATGAAGCTCTGTCACGAATTAAACGTCATCTTCTCACCCAGCGTGGCTTCAAAGAGGTAGCTTGATCCTTCACTATATATGGGGGCAATGGTTGAACATATGTTGTCAAGGTTATTGTAGTAAACTGATGGTGAATATGTTCTCTGCAGGTTGGCATAGAGTTTATGGATCTATACAGCTACCTGATTCCAGTTTATGAGATAGAGCCTCTGGAGAAAATTACTGATGCCTACCTTGACCAATACTTGTGGTACGAGGGTGATAAGCGCCACTTGTTCCCAAACTGGATCAAGCCAGCAGACTCAGAGCCGCCACCACTTCTGGTTTACAAGTGGTGTCAAGGTATCAATAATTTACAAGGCATATGGGACACAGGAGATGGACAATGTGTGGTGATGCTCCAGACTAAGTTTGAAAAATTCTTTGAGAAGATTGATTTGACCATGTTGAACAGGTATTTACTAGTCTATTAATGGTACATTAATTCTCAGCTTTAAGTGCTAATAAGTATTCTGTGTTATTTTTTCAGGCTGCTTCGTTTGGTTCTTGACCACAATATTGCGGATTATGTGTCTGCCAAGAATAACGTGGTTCTGTCTTACAAAGATATGAGTCATACTAACTCGTATGGTCTGATTAGGGGACTTCAGTTTGCATCTTTTGTTGTTCAGTTTTATGGACTATTGCTTGATCTGTTGCTTCTTGGTTTGACTCGGGCAAGTGAAATTGCTGGGCCACCACAGATGCCTAACGAGTTTATGACGTTTTGGGATACAAAAGTGGAGACACGGCATCCCATAAGACTGTATTCTCGGTATATAGACAAAGTTCATATAATGTTCAAATTTACCCATGAAGAAGCCAGAGATCTTATTCAGCGTTATCTTACTGAGCATCCTGATCCCAACAATGAAAATATGGTGGGATACAACAATAAGAAGTGCTGGCCAAGAGATGCAAGGATGAGGTTGATGAAACATGATGGTATGCTCTTTTCTTTTATGCGTTTCGATAGACATTCATGCATGCATTCGTTTTTGTGTCTCATTTTTTTGTTCATCTTTCAGTCAATCTTGGTAGAAGTGTCTTCTGGGACATGAAGAATCGTCTTCCTCGGAGCATCACTACTTTGGAGTGGGAGAATGGCTTTGTCTCTGTATACAGCAAGGATAATCCCAACCTGCTCTTCAGCATGTAATGTTTTATTCAAGTATTCTTGTCCAGTTGTTGCTAGGCGAGATCTTTGTTGGGACCATAATCTGTTAGTGTTTCTGTCATCACTGATACTCTTGCAATTGTGCCTGCAGGTGTGGATTTGAAGTTCGCATACTTCCAAAAATCAGGATGACTCAGGAAGCTTTCAGCAACACAAGAGATGGTGTCTGGAATCTGCAAAATGAGCAGACCAAGGAGAGGACTGCCGTTGCTTTTCTCCGAGTTGATGATGAACATATGAAGGTGTTTGAGAATCGTGCGAGGCAGATCCTTATGTCTTCAGGATCAACCACCTTCACCAAAATTGTCAATAAATGGAATACAGCTCTAATTGGTATATGTTATGAGCCTGCTTATAGCTTTTCATAATGTGTGGCTAGCATTAAGCTGAGCGCAACTTTTTTTTTGTGTATACAGGTCTCATGACTTACTTTCGTGAAGCCACTGTGCATACGCAAGAGCTCTTGGATCTACTGGTCAAGTGTGAAAACAAAATTCAAACTAGGATTAAGATAGGGCTGAACTCAAAGATGCCTAGTCGGTGAGCATATGGTTTTATTAAATTATGGTCTACATGTTAGAGCTGTATATTAATGTTTCTGTAATCTGATTCTTTTTTATTTTCCTTGCCAGGTTTCCTCCAGTTATCTTCTACACTCCAAAGGAAATTGGTGGGCTGGGAATGTTGTCAATGGGTCATATTTTGATTCCCCAAAGTGACCTTCGGTACAGCAAGCAGACAGATGTTGGGGTAACCCACTTTAGGAGTGGAATGAGCCATGAGGAAGATCAGCTTATACCAAATCTATATCGTTACATACAGCCATGGGAGAGTGAGTTTATTGATTCTCAGCGGGTGTGGGCAGAGTATGCTTTAAAGCGGCAGGAAGCACAGGCCCAAAATAGGCGTCTTACATTGGAGGATTTGGAGGTACGTTTAACTTACTTGTCATTTGTTACATCCTTACTGAAGTAGAGTTCTGAGATGAATGTTAGTTTACTGGCTTGCCTTCTTGTGGTAGCTTGGAACTTGTTTTTATTCTTTGCATGATCTAGGTTTTTGGGAGGATATGTGGTGCCTTGTTCTTTTTTGGAAGCCAAAGTTTAAGATTATTTTGCAATTTATGTCAGGTTTGCATAATATTTTTTTGGCCTGTATGATAATATGACAGGACTCTTGGGATAGGGGAATTCCTCGAATAAATACCCTCTTTCAGAAGGATAGGCACACGTTAGCGTATGATAAAGGTTGGAGGGTTCGGACCGACTTTAAGCAGTACCAAGTCCTCAAGCAAAATCCTTTCTGGTGGACGCACCAGAGACATGATGGGAAGCTGTGGAATTTAAACAATTACCGAACTGATGTTATCCAAGCTCTTGGAGGTGTTGAGGGTATCCTTGAGCACACTTTATTCAAGGGGACATAGTAAGTCGGCTTTTCCTTTGTTAATCATTGTTTCATGATAACATTTTCTGTTCAGTTGCTCACAGCTTTTATATAAGGGTATCACATTAAGTTGGCTAAACTTTTTTGTGCTTTAATTGAAATCAGTTTCCCAACATGGGAGGGTCTTTTCTGGGAGAAGGCATCTGGGTTTGAGGAGTCGATGAAATATAAGAAGCTGACGAATGCACAGAGGTCTGGTCTGAACCAGATTCCAAATAGAAGATTCACGCTTTGGTGGTCGCCAACAATAAATCGAGCGAATGTTTATGTGGGTTTCCAAGTGCAGTTGGATCTGACAGGAATTTTTATGCATGGAAAGATTCCTACACTGAAGATATCTCTGATTCAGATTTTCCGTGCCCATTTGTGGCAAAAGATCCATGAGAGTGTGGTTATGGATCTTTGTCAAGTATTGGACCAAGAGTTGGATGCTTTGGAGATTGAAACTGTTCAGAAGGAGACAATTCATCCAAGGAAGAGTTATAAGATGAACAGCTCTTGCGCTGATGTTCTTCTGTTTGCTGCCCATAAATGGCCAATGTCAAAACCAAGCCTGGTTGCTGAGTCAAAGGATGTGTTCGACCAGAAAGCTAGCAACAAGTATTGGATAGATGTGCAACTTCGGTGGGGAGATTATGATTCCCATGATATTGAGCGTTATACTAGGGCCAAATTCATGGATTATACAACTGATAACATGTCAATCTATCCATCTCCAACAGGTATTTATTACTTTCCAGTTTTGCTTTGTTTTGTTAAGGTTTTACTTTTCTGCAGATCGTTTTATATTTTGAGAAAATCCTTGCAGGTGTAATGATTGGGCTTGATCTGGCATATAATTTACATTCTGCCTTTGGCAATTGGTTCCCAGGTTCTAAACCTCTTCTTGCTCAAGCGATGAACAAGATCATGAAGGTACTAAATTTTTTATATCATGATGTCTTGCGCAGAGCCCTTTTTGTTTGAATATAGAGAATTTTTAAGTTATCGTTAAAACTATGCATATTGCAGTCTAATCCAGCTCTGTACGTGTTGAGAGAGAGGATAAGGAAAGGTTTGCAATTGTACTCATCTGAGCCTACAGAGCCATATTTGTCATCGCAAAACTATGGTGAAATATTCAGCAATCAAATTATATGGTTTGTCGATGATACCAATGTCTATCGTGTCACAATTCACAAGACATTTGAAGGAAATTTAACAACAAAGCCTATCAATGGTGCGATCTTTATTTTTAATCCAAGAACTGGGCAGCTATTCCTGAAGGTATGTCCTCTTCTACCATTCTTTACATTAAGAATCTGCATGTTGTGACGCAACTTCTTCTTTTCATTAAGTCCTGTAAGATGCAGTTGGATGTTAAGTTCCGGCTTTTTGTTTCTTTAGGTTATCCATACAAGCGTTTGGGCTGGTCAGAAGCGTCTTGGTCAGCTAGCGAAATGGAAAACTGCTGAAGAGGTGGCTGCCCTTGTGCGGTCTCTCCCTGTTGAAGAACAGCCAAAACAAGTTATTGTTACTCGCAAAGGAATGCTCGATCCCCTTGAGGTCCACTTACTGGATTTCCCCAACATTGTTATCAAGGGAAGTGAACTGCAGCTTCCGTTCCAGGCGTGCCTTAAGATTGAGAAATTTGGTGATCTGATTTTGAAGGCCACAGAACCACAGATGGTCCTATTCAATATTTATGATGATTGGTTGAAGAGTATCTCTTCTTACACTGCCTTTTCAAGACTCATTCTGATCCTTCGTGCGCTTCACGTGAATAATGAGAAGGCTAAGATGTTGTTGAAGCCCGACAAATCTGTCGTCACTGAGCCACATCACATCTGGCCCTCTCTCACTGACGACCAGTGGATGAAGGTAATTGCGATATTTTAACATCTTATTCGATAAGATCCCTCTTAACCTGATTTTGTCTCTGTATCTACAGTTATTTTCACTGGTCTTGAGTTATTTATAGTATATTATGCTTCTCTTTCCGGATTCACAAATATGTTTAATTTCAGGTGGAGGTAGCTCTTAGGGATCTTATCCTATCTGACTACGCAAAGAAGAACAATGTGAATACCTCAGCTCTGACACAATCAGAGATCAGAGATATTATCCTTGGAGCTGAGATTACCCCACCCTCTCAACAGAGGCAACAGATAGCTGAGATTGAGAAACAGGTACCCTTGATTGTGATTTCCATTAAAAAGAAATAAGTCCGTGCATGTAATTCTATGTTCACCGTGAACCTATATCTCCTTTGCAGGCAAAAGAAGCCAGCCAGATTAATGCTGTCACAACCAGAACGACAAATGTTCATGGTGAGGAGCTCATTGTCACTACTGTTAGCCCCTACGAGCAAACTGCATTCGGTTCCAAGACGGATTGGCGTGTGCGTGCAATATCAGCTACCAACCTCTACCTCAGAGTCAATCACATCTACGTGAACTCGGATGACATAAAGGTTAGAATCCAATTCATCAGGTTCACCTATTCCAGTTGAGTAAAAGCCTTCTCGGGTCTTACCCTTAACATTATTTCTTGCTGTTCGCAGGAGACCGGATACACATACATCATGCCGAAGAACGTCCTGAAGAAGTTCATATGCATAGCAGATCTTCGCACTCAAATTGCTGGATATCTCTATGGTATAAGCCCCCCTGATAATCCCCAGGTGAAGGAAATCCGTTGTGTTGTGATGGTGCCGCAGTGGGGAAGTCATCAGCACCTTAACCTGCCGTCAGCTCTTCCTGAGCATGAATTCTTAAATGATCTCGAGCCATTGGGATGGCTGCACACTCAACCTAACGAGCTCCCTCAGTTGTCACCACAGGTAATAATATATAACGCATTATCTTTCTATACCTTATTTTTCAGCCTGTTAAACCCATTACTAACTGATGTCTGTGATAGGATGTTACCTCTCATTCCCGCATTCTTGAGAACAACAAGCAATGGGATGGAGAAAAATGTATTATCCTGACATGCAGTTTCACACCGGGATCCTGCTCACTGACATCATATAAGTTGACCCAAACCGGATATGAGTGGGGACGTCTCAACAAGGACACAGGCGGCAATCCTCATGGCTACCTTCCCACCCATTATGAGAAGGTTCAAATGCTATTGAGTGACCGGTTCCTCGGGTTTTACATGGTAAGGAGCGCAGTAATAGTGCCTCTTTTATGGCTTTGTCCTTGATGATGATATGACGTGTTGATTTTGTAAATTGTGTTGTTGTGATAATAGGTTCCTGAGAACGGACCGTGGAACTACAACTTTATGGGAGTGAAGCACACGGTGGGAATGAAATACAGCGTCAAACTTGGATCCCCAAAGGAGTACTATCACGAGGAACATCGACCCACTCATTTCCTGGAGTTCAGCAACATGGAGGAGGCTGACATCGCTGAGGGAGATCGTGAAGACACCTTTGCTTGACCATTATGTTTTAACCACGTTTTGTTACTTCCTTGCTAGACTTGTAGTGTCGTATGTACTAGGCAAATAAGTAACTGAGTTTTACTGCATTGTGTGCGGTAAAGATTGAAATGTCCCTACATATTTTGCCAGTAGAGCTAAATCTTTTTTGTACGCAATCGCTCATGGAAGGTCAAGAAACTTAGTGGTCTTTCAAAACTAAAATGCTATTTTGGAATTGAAAGGTAGGAAGGCAACTTTCTTGTAACAAAATGGGGAAAAGCTGGGTATTTTTTTAGAGGGATTAAATATATATTTACTGCAGGTTTGTTTTAAATACCTTATCAAGTTTCCAGGAATAGCTTATCGATGATGATTCAAACCTAGACTTACAGCAAGATCCTGATCATCTTATTGGTGCTAAAAGATGTTTGGTTCTTTATAGGCAGTTAAGCAAGTGTAAAACACACTAGATAGATACGAGGAGATTCTTGGGAAACATCTGCGGTATCACTTTGACTCAGAAACAGATATCCGTTTGTTTGTGACACTCGTAAGATTTGACGAGATAATTGATTTCATTACTGTGCGTTGTAACCTAGAGAAGTGACACAAAAGGGAACGAGTTTGTTTTGTTGAAACGTTGATGCATGTTTATGTGGTTCACTTACAAGTGCAACAAGAAACTGTTAAGTGAGTATCTGAATCTGTTTAACTATACTAAAAATAAGTTCCAAGTCCTCGGTATGAATAGCACTGTGAACATGAATTCACATCAAGCAGCGTTACAATGGAAGCCATCCTTCGATCAACCTTTTTGGGATTATCCCTTATGGACCAAACATCGATTACTCCTCACGTCATGATCGACACAGATTATCCATATGAAAATGTCTCCTAAAAGATCAAAATATTTCACACTTGAGTTGAGTTCTGTCTTCAGAAACTTAGAACTTACCAAATTAAGTTTGAGCCTTTAACATTCTAAGTAATGGTGAGTGCTACTTTGTTTTAAGAAAATAAAAGCTTCATGTTTGATATGTTACAATTTGCAGCAGGAGTTTTCAGATATTAATTAAAAAAATTTATGGCTTTAATTGATGATGGCATTTTAGAAAGAAAAAAGACTAACATGACTTCATCGGTCTCCAATTTTTTTCAGTTGAGATAAAAAAAAAATTATTAAATTTTTGGTACATGGATCTCACTATATTCTTTTTACCTTTTCATGCTTAAATGAATTTTCGAAAAAATAATTACAAATCAAACAAAATTTTATATTTTTCATTTATTTAATCTTTTAGCTAAAATTTAGTTATCATATTTCTTTTCGTTTAACGTACGGTAAACCTAAAGTTTTATATAAAATTTTAAACCTATAATTTCTACCTAACAATGTATAGCCTTTCCTTGGCGTCTTGGCAATAAGTATTGAAATATATTTTGACAACTGAGATACTACTTTTATATTGTTTTTTCTTTTATTTTCTTTAGAGGAGTCTCAATTATTCAATCTTGCGTTATCTATTCGAAAACAATATTTTAATTGATGATTGATAGCATATGATTTATAACAATCATATTTTCTCCCTTCTTAGCTTGGACGCCTTATTTTCTATCATTTTTCTTCAATCCCACAACAATAATTCTCCCCCAAATTGGGATTTTCTTAGCTATCCATAATCCAATCCAATCAAAATCCAACAATGGCCATACTGCTGGAAGAGATCATTCGATCAGTCGAAGCCTTTCTGAAGCTCAAAAACTCGACCCAGAAACCCTACGTCGACCCGAATCTCGACCCGGTTCTTCTCGTTCCGGGTATCGCCGGCTCTATTCTCAACGCCGTTGATCATGACTCCGGGAAAGAGGAGCGTGTTTGGGTCAGAATCTTCGGCGCCGATCACGAGTTTCGGACCAAGATGTGGTCTCGATTCGATCCTTCAACAGGTTAACTTATTTGGGTTTTTGATTGATTGATTGTAATGTTCGAAAGATTTGATTTTTTTTTTATTGTAAAGTCATCATCGTTTGGTTTGTTTAAGCTGTTAACATGTTTTGTCTGAAACACAGGGAAGACGATATCTCTCGACCCGAAGACGAGTATTGTGGTTCCGCAAGAGAGAGCTGGGTTACTTGCAATTGATGTCTTAGACCCTGATCTGGTAATGTTATTTAACCTCTAGCTGTTTTGGTTCATGAGCTTTATCTTCCGTGTCTTGTTGTTGATCAAGTCAGTCACTTTGTGTAGATTGTTGGGCGTGAGTCTGTGTTTTATTTCCATGAGATGATTACTGAGATGCTCGGATGGGGTTTCGAAGAAGGGAAGACTCTTTTTGGTTTTGGTTATGATTTTCGCCAAAGCAACAGGTGAATGAATACTCGCACACATCTCTTCTGGTTTTGATTAAGGCGTTGTTGATCGGTGTATTGACTGGTTTGTACAATGGTATGTAGGCTGCAAGAAGCTATGGACTTGTTTGCGAAAAAGTTGGAGTCAGTTTACAAAGCTTCAGGAGAGAAGAAGATTAATGTTATTAGTCATTCTATGGGAGGCCTGTTGGTGAAATGTTTCATGAGTCTCCACAGTGATGTATGTTTATCTTCTCTCTTTTTTAGTTAATGTTTTCTTTACATCTCAATCTGACTTGCCTACTCTTATCAGATATTTGAGAATTATGTACAGAATTGGATTGCTATTGCTGCTCCATTCCGAGGTAAGTTTACAGAGACTTGTAGTGCTTATGATTGGTACTCGAGACAGTTTACTATATTAATTGGTTTTGGTTATTTATTTCAGGTGCTCCTGGATACATCACATCAACTTTACTTAATGGAATGTCATTTGTCAATGGCTGGGAACAAAACTTTTTCGTCTCAAAATGGAGTATGCATCAACTGGTAAATGATCAGTTACCAATAATCCCTTTTGGTTATATCTTGATCTTGTTTGTTTGACATCTTCTAAGGATTTAATTTTCTCCTGTTGTTTCAGCTTATTGAGTGTCCATCTATATACGAGCTGATGTGTTGCCCGTATTTCAAATGGGAACTTCCTCCGGTTCTAGAGCTGTGGAGAGAGAAAGAGAGCAATGATGGAGTTGGAGCCTCTGGTGTTGTTCTAGAGTCTTACCGTAGTCTAGAAAGCCTTGAAGTGTTTACCAAATCTCTTTGTGATAATAAAGTAAGTTACACCCTACCACTCATCTATCATCAAATGAAGTTATTCTGATCCTCTGCGCTGCACACAAATTTGTCAGGCTGATTATTGTGGAGAGCCTATCGATCTTCCTTTTAACTGGAAGATCATGGAGTGGGCTCACGAAACCAAGAGAGTGTTACACAACGCCGAGCTTCCTCCTAAAGTTAAATTCTATAACATTTATGGGACCAATCTCGCAACCCCTCATAGTGTTTGGTAGTGTTTCTTGATTTAACATCTCAGTTCTTGCAACTTGTTCTGCTTTTTCTAAATTTGATATATATTAATCCTCTGCAGCTATGGGAATGAGAAGATGCCTGTCAAAGATCTAACGGACCTAAGATACTTCCAGGTAACTATCATTGTAATAGACAATAAGTTTTTATCTTTTTTCTCATGTTTTCTGATCTTTTATGTGATTTTTTCTTGTAATCTCAGCCGACGTATATATGTGTTGACGGTGATGGCACAGTCCCGGTGGAATCTGCAATGGTATGTGTTTTCTCAAATAATCTTGGATTTGATTCGGTTTAGGTTTAATCATTTTTCTCTTTGGTTGTTGTGTTTTTTCCTAGGCGGATGGGCTTGAAGCAGTAGCGAGAGTTGGAGTCCCCGGTGAGCACAGAGGAATCCTCAACGACCACCGTGTCTTCCGGATGCTCAAACAATGGCTAAACGTAGGAGAGCCTGACCCGTTCTACAACCCTATAAACGATTACGTCATCCTTCCCACCACATTCGAGATGGAGGAACACCACGAGAACGGAGTCGAGGTTGCTTCAGTGAAAGAAACGTGGGACATCATATCAGACGGCAACAACAAGAATGATGCCACAGCAGCGTCAACAGTGAGCTCCATATCGGTTTCTCGAACTGGAGATGATCAAAACCCTCAAGGTGAAGCTCGTGCAACGTTGACAGTCCATCCACAAGGCGATGGTAGACAACATGTCGAGCTTAATGCTGTTTCTGTCTCTGTTGATGCATAAGATGCGTCTTACCTTTGTAATGTGTCAAGTGTATCCGCGTCTGTATATATGCCTCGTGTACATTAATCATAATAAGAAGTTTCGTGTTCGAATTGTTGTTTAAGCGTACACGATTCTGTCTTTAATAAAATAACACTTTGACATCCTAATCTTGTATGGAGAAGGGATTAAGGGAGCATCAATTTTTTTCCTCTCTGCTAACATGTCGTAGTCTTCGAGTAAATTTCGTCACGGGTCATCTATCTGATAGCTCTAAGCCACGTTGGTTTACTCTTAGCCTGTGGTCCAGCTCGAACCCCAACACTAACTCCAAGAAAGAAGGTGCACTTCCTGCTTTAGTTCATGTAAAAACCCATAGGAATCGCACTAGGAATCTTATGGTCTCAGTGTGGAATCGGATTCTTCTTGCATGATAGTGTAAGATAATGTTTTGTAGTGTTTAGAAGAATAGCACAGAAGCCCCGAATGGTACTCATAATCGAAGATCATCACAGAGTTTTGTAGTGTTTAGAAGAATAGCATATAATTATCAAAGAATTATGGTTGTATTAGAATCAGGGCCTGCTCATGGTTTATAAGGGCAAAACTGTTAAGTGTGATTTTCTTAAAATTATATTATTTAAAATGTTATTAAATTTAGATATGAAAACATTATAAAATAAAAAAAAATTAGAAATAATTGTAAATTTATTTTTGTTCTTAACAAAATTTGATTTTTTTTCTTTGAAAAAACAATTTTTTTGTAAAAAAATTAGACCCTTAATATAATGGGCGCCGGGACGGTTGCACTCTTGCTCTTGTGGTTGAGCCGGCACTGATTAGAATGGTGAATTATGGTGAAATATTGATGTTTTGATAGGAAAATGCGTGTGTTATTGGTTCAACCAAGAATAAGATTATTTGATGTGCTTAGTTTGCAATCGAAAGACTCAGTATGACATGAGACTTGTGGGAAGGTTTAGTGGTTTGATGATGTGCTTTACAATCATATTCTTTCCAGCAATTTAATTGCTGCTATTGTCTAAGCCATTGCTTGGACTTCGTAACATATATATATATATATATATATTTATTATTATAAAAAAAGGTTCTTTCACTCCTCATTAACCCACGTCATCTGCCACATAGATAAGTTAAGCTCTCTCAGGCTGACATGTGTCGCGTGGGAACGAAACTCATAATTTCATTTAAACGCAAACATGATGGGCTTTCTTTGTGTTTTGGGGTGTTGGGCTCTGGGTATGTCATTATCTGCGAAAAAACGATAGAATTCGCTCTCTAACCCTAATAGCTCGATCGAAGCTTTGCGGATCGTCTCTCCATTTCTGTGACGGCGATGCATGTGATAGCGTAAAATGTAGTTTCGCTATACTCAACTCGTCGTTCGTAAAACAACAAGCTGTAATCCACTCGTAAGAGATCGTGATTTAAGAATAATCTCCAAACGAAATGAATCAAAGAGAATTACAGAGTTATATCAAGATTTTAACAAAGTTTTACAACTGAATTTCTGAATGAATGAATCTAAAGATCTCTCGTCTCTTTTATATCTTCATCGGAACTAACGAATTACTGAGTCGACCCGCCACAACTCGTTAGTTTCGAATACTCCACGTGTCTTCTTCTCAGACGTTTTCCCTTCTTCCGTAACAACTTCTTAACCCCCAATCTCTGTACGCCAGCTGGCTCTTCTTCTGCAAGTCATATAACCATTCCCATGTTGCCTCCTCCTCTGACTCATTTATCCATTTGATCAAAACCATAGTAGCCGCCTTATCATGTCTTTTCACCATCTTCCTTCCCAAGCAACTCTCAGGGACACGTACTTGATCATCACATATCACCGACGGCAACTGCGTTGCCACTGCTACATTCCCAACAGATCCCTTGAGCTGAGATACATGAAATACGGGGTGTATCAGAGAACCTGTTGGCAACTCCAACTTATAAGCTACAGCCTCATGACGATCCAACACCTTGTAAGGGCCATAGTATTTAGGAGATATCTTCTGATTAGCACGAACAGCTATAGACTGTTGCCGATAGGGTTGTAACTTCACATAGACAAAATCCCCAATTTCAAATGACCTCTCGCTTCTATGTTCGTCTGCTTGTTGTTTCATACGATGTTGAGCACACATCAAATGAAACTTTAGGAGCAACAACATCTTCTCACGTTCCTCCAAACTCTTCGCAACTACCTCCACCTTCGACCCTCCTGGTAGATAGGGTAAATGGACTGGTGGTGCTTGACCATACACAACTTCGTACGAAGTAGTCTGAATAGCCGTGTGAAAGTTGGTATTATACCAATATTCCGCCAACGGAAGCCATTTCGACCTCATATGAGGTTTCTCGCTCGTCATACAACGCAAATATGTCTCAACACACCGGTTCACAACCTCTGTTTGACCGTCATTTTGCGGGTGATAAGCTGTAGAAGTGTTCAAAGAACAGCCTGTAGCTTGAACAGTTCCTGCCAAAACTCACTTAAGAACACCTTATCACGATCACTCACCACAGAACGAGGAAACCCATGAAGCTTGTAAACATTATCCAAGAACACCTGCGCCACCGAGAATGCAGTATAAGGATGAGAAAGCGCCATGAAGTGAGCCGCTTTACTCATTCGATCAACCAACACTAATATCACTGTCTTCCCATACGACTTTGGTAATCTATCTATGAAATCCATAGATATGTCAACCCACACCGCTTCAGGAATTGGGAGAGGTTGTAGTAAACCCGAGTAAGCCGCTGTATCATATTTGCATCTCTGACATACACTACAATTTCTCAAATAAGCCTGTATGTCCTTCGCCATCCCTTTCCAGTAAAAAACGCCTTTCACCCTCTGCATTGTAACATCATGACCTGAATGTCCCCCTTGAACCGAGCTATGCAACCACTCCAGTATTCAATCTTTAAGCTCTGTCACCGCTGGGATTACAATCTTACTCTTCCTTCTCAAAACTCCCTGCGTCCAAGAAAAATGCTTCTTCCCATTTGGTTTATCTTTCAACTCATCAATTACTTGTTTCACCGCTCCATCAGTTACATAGGCGTCCTTAATCTTTTGCATCAAGTCACATTCAAGGACAGTCATCGCCATATGTAATACTTCAGATCCTTCCACTCTAGACAACGCATCCGCGGCGACATTGTCTTTGCCTTGTTTATACTGGATTTCATAATCAAACTCCAAAAGTTTAGGCAACCATTGTTGTTGTATCGGAGTATTGAGCCTCTGTTCGAGCAAGTACTTGAGGCTTCGTTGATCAGTCTTGATTATGAAATGACTCGTCAGTAGGTAGTGTCTCCACTTTTGAACTGCAAAAACTACCGCTAATAGTTCCTTCTCGTAGATAGATAGATTCAGTTGCTTGCCTTTTAGATGCCTACTGATATAAGCCAAAGGATGACCTTACTGCATCAATACAGCTCCAATTCCTACTCCACAAGCATTTGTTTCTACTACAAACTGCTTATCAAACTGTGGTAATGCCAAGACCGGAGTAGTACAAAGTGCCTTCTTCAACTCTTCAAAGGCACGATGTGCTTCCATGTTCCAAAGAAAGCTTTCCTTCTTTGTCAATGACGTTAACGGTCTTGCAATGATACCGTAGTGAAAGACAAATCTTCTATAATAGCCCGAGAGACCCAAAAAGCCACGCAAAGCCTTCAAATTCTTTGGAACTGGCCATTCCACTACAGCCTTGATCTTGCTTGGATCAGTAGAAACGCCCTCTGCCTAGATAAAATGTCCCAAGTATTCTACACGATCCATAGCAAATGCACATTTACTTCTCTTGGCAAACAACTGATTCTTCCTCATTAACTCAAATACCACTCTCAAATGCTCCAAATGTTCCTCCATATTTCTGCTGTAGATCAGAATATCATCGAAGAATATCAAGACAAACTTCCGCAAACAGCCTCTGAAGACATCATTCATAAGACCCTGAAATGTTGCAGGCACATTTGTCAACCCAAAAGGCATAACAACATACTCATAATGTCCACTATGTGTTCGAAATGCCGTCTTCTGAATATCTTCTGTTTCCATACGCACTTGATGGTAACCAGCCCGCAAGTCAATCTTTGAATATACAGCAGAACCACCTAACTCATCCATCAAGTCATCGATTAATGGAATGGGAAATCGATCCTTTATCGTCATGTTGTTAAGCTTCCGGTAATCCACACACAATTTCCAAGTATGATCTTTTTTTTTTACCAAAACTACAGGAGAAGCATATGGACTGGAGCTAGGCTGTACCGTTCCTGCTTTCAGAAGTTCTTTAACCATTTTATCAATTTCATTCTTCTGGTATACCGCATAACGATATGGCCTCTGGTTCACAGGATAGCCCCTTCTTCAAGCTGAATCTTATGATTATGATTGACGCGAAAGGGAGGTAGTTCTGTAGGCTCTTCAAATATATCTTTAAACTCTTCTGTCAACTCCTCCACGCTAGCTGACATGCTACTATCAACCGCATTCAGTGCCATTTCTTGCACATTATCTTCTTCATATGCATATATCATATGCAACTGAATGTCATTCTCCTTGACATTCTCTAAACTCTTAGCTTTGACTTCCCTCACCGAACCAGCCTTAACACCGTGCAAGGTAATCTTCTTATTATCCCACTTGAACTTCATCTCTAACTCATGAAAGTCCCAAGTGATAGGCCCAAACTTGTGTAACCATTGAACCCCCAGCACAATATCATGACACCCCAAAGGAATTACCATCATGTCATCTTGAAATAGATGGTTCTGAAAGTACCAGCTGAATTGTTTTACTTTGCCACAAATCTCAATTCTGCTTCCATCTGCCACAGCCACTTTAGAACGAGGAGATGGTTCTACTCTGCACCCTAATAATTGTGCAATCTTCTGATCGATGAAATTGTGAGTCGAACCAGAATCAATCAGGATGTATAAAGACTTCTTCCTTTGTGTTCCCCGTACTCTCATCTTTGTGTAATCAGTGTGACCAGATATTGCATTGATAGATATTTGGGCAACTTCATTGTCTGTAACCTCCTCTTCTCGTGATACTTCTCCTGTCACTACGATTTCTTCCTCCATCTCATCATACTCGAGTAAGAAAAGTTGAGCTTTCTTATGTTTTAAGTAATGATCACGCGTGTACTTCTCATCACAGTAGTAACACATCCCTTTAGTTCTTCTCTCACTCATCTCAGCACTCGTAAGAAACTTCCTCAAAGGTGGACCATTATCACTTCCTTTCTGACCTTCCTTACTCACGACATTTTCACTCTTCAATGTTAACAACCCTTTTTGAGAAAACGGAGTTGCTTGACCCTTTCCACCACTCCATGCATTAGTGTTAGTCTTCCTGGGATGAGCCTTCTCATATAGCCTGCCCAGCACCAGACACTGACGAATGTTCTCAGGCCTGAACATCTGTATGTGCATCTGTGTATCCATTCTCAGCCCTGCCAAATACGCACTCATCAAGTACTCTTCTGACATCTTCAATCTTGAACGAATCAACTCAAATTTGGCGTGATACTCAGTGATTCCTTTTGTTTCTCTAAGTTCTTTCAACTCTGCCATAGGATCATCCAAAATTTCATCAAATCTTTCTCGCAACAAATTTTTATAAGCTCTCCAATTCCGCAATATAGTTCTCTCTTCATCCTCCTGCATCAATGATTGATGCCATGTTGACGCAAGGTCATCGAAATGCAAGGAAGCTATTCCCGCCTTGGATTCCTCCGGTGTTCGATCGATATCAAAGAACTGCTCCACCTTCGTAATCCATTCTTTGAGCTTATAGCCATCAAAGCGTGGAAAATCGATCCTCCCCATTCTTGTCAAACCAGAGTAGTGATTCTGAACCCTAAGTTCGCGATGTATATCCGGTGTCGCCGATACTCCCGGAGAATCAGCTCTCTGAGATCTTTCGCCATTCGTAGATATATTGTTCTTCATCATCATCTTGACTGCTTCGAACATATCGGCAATGCTCCGATCAATCTTCTTGTTTTGAACACTCGCATTCGCCACTATCATCAGCTGTAATTTGTTCACCACCGCATCTTCAACTTCTCGTAAGGTCGATTCCTTCAACGCCGCTACTGCTCGTGTTTCCGCCATAGATTCCGTTCCTAAGCTTCCGATTCCGAAGATCGCTGGCTTCTGATACCACTTGATAGCGTAAAACGTAGTTTCGCTATACTCAACTCGCCGTTCGTAAAACAACAAGCTGTAATCCACTCGTAATCGTAAGAGATTGTGATTTAAGAATAATCTCCAAACGAAATGAATCAAAGAGAATTACAGAGTTATATCAAGATTTTAAGAAAGTTTTATAACTGAATTTCTGAATGAATGAATCTAAAGATCTCTCGTCTCTTTTATATCTTCATCGGAACTAACGAGTTACTGAGTCGACTCGCCACAACTCGTTAGTTTCGAATACTCCACGTGTCTTCTTCTCAGAGGTTTTCCCTTCTTCCGTAACAACTTCTTAACCCCCAATCTCCATACGCCAGCTGGCTCTTCATTTATTCTGTAACAGCATGACGCATGCGCTTCCTTTCCCCTGACTGAAACGGCCGGAGTTATAGCTTCGTTTTTATTCCAATTAATTCCATCTCAAAATCATCTATTCAGTCCTCTCAATCATAAGCTTCTCAAAAAAATCCAGAGAAAATGTTTCTCCGCAATCCTCCTCCGATTTAAAGGCTGGCCTGTTGAACCTACTCCGTCAAGGCTCGCCTCCCTCTTGCGATGATCACTGAATCCCGTCGCAACCTCTCTTGCGTAAGATTTATATCTATCAGTTCATTATAATCCAGATATTTTATAAATCGCACATGATCTGATTTAGTTGTTTGGCCATTTAGTTGTTTGGCTTGAGAAATTATACGTATTTGAATTGTTCAATAAATTCTCGCTAATAGCATCGTTATGGAACAATTGCAGAAGCATCTGGAAAAAAAAACAGGGGCTGAAGCATAGAAACAATGAGGTTATTGTATGTTTCTTTAACTCTTCGATTATGTTCTGACTAAAACATATTGGATTTGAAAGGTCTGACTTTTCTAAAAAAATATATATTGACAATAATTTCATCAAGTTTTGCGGAACCACGGTTAACTAATCAGTTATTCTCTCTCTCCCTCTCTCTTTTCTTCTTGACTATGTTACTCTGTTTTGATATTTGTCTGATCCATTGTTATTTAGTGTTATTTCTAATTCTTCATTTCACTTTCAGTAACCAGTAAGGCGAGATGAAAAACAATTGGTAACATCAATTAGAGGAAGAGGAATTGGTACAGCAATCCATCTTCTTCCACTGTCTTCGAGAACAAACGCAAAAGGTATTCTTCAAATTATATGATTATGTTGTCAATGCGACTTTGATTCTATGTATTCTCTGATTTTGGAATAACAAACCCTGTTGGTCAGTGTTAGATTTGAAAGTCTGATCACTTTTTTCTTTTGTTGTATGTGTGTGTTGGTGGTGTATTGGGTCTTCTTAATTCTATTATCTTAGATTGTCCTCTACAAAACCTTTGTTTCTCTTTGTGCTTCATAGTTAAGCAACCATAGTTGATAAAAAAAAAAGAAGTTAAGCAACCATATTTTTTCCTGATTAGTTGTAAGAAGCGTTATCGACTCATTTCAAATGTTCTTAAATTAAAATGTATGTTATTACCCTCTTTCAGGTAACTGCAGAGCAAGGTGTGTTGGGATAAGCTTGAAAGAAGATTGAGAGAAAAGACAATCCTAATCCTATTTGTGTTGAGATTATAAAGAGATAAAGATAAAGAGATTGTGATATATCTAGATATGATATTACTTATAGGAAAAGGATTGTAAACATCTATATATAAAGATGTGAGAGAGAGAGATGAGATTTGTGAGGAATATTGTGATTGTGAGAGCTTAAGTTTTTGAGCTAGTTTTCTTAAGCTAATAAGAAGAGATACATTCTTATAATCTGTGTGTTCTTTACAAAGGTTTACAACAATAAGGTGTTCAATAGTTATCAGAGAATACGAAGAAGCGCAAGTAGTTACATAGCTAAGTAACAGTTGCATGATTTTGTGTGTGTGCAGATATTTCCAATGAACATAAAAGTAACAGCAGGGACATTAGTTATGTTGGCCTCATGGGCAAGTAGTTCGATCGTCACTTATGATTTTCAATTTTCTATCCGAGGGACTATGAGGACTGTGACGGCAGGAACAATCTTCAAGGCTCTAGAGGCTGCAAAGCTCGATAGGAGGTTACAGTCCAACACTCGAGTCCTGATTTAGTTTAGAAGCTCATCAGCAGCACGCTAATCCCTCCCATGACACATCTGTGATGAAGCTACAAGGTGACCAGCAAGTCTTAAGCGGAGCTAAAAATAGGTATCTTGAGTAGAGAATTGAGACGATTGCTCAAGCCGTGCCTATGTGACTACTTCTAACAATCACTCACTAGATGAATCAAGAGCACAAAGTTGTAGAGATGGTCTATCAATATATGCTTTCAGTTACTCATCCACCATTTTTCTTAACTTATGTAAAAACGAGCGAAAGAAGAAAGAAGAATATTTAATAAAGTTTAAATCAGTTGTGATTTAACAATTATTTTCATCAAAATTAAATAAGGATGATAAAAACAATTAGATCATAATTATTCTCTATGTCAGATAAATGCATATTTTGTTTTACAAATATTTACATAGATATATTTCATTTCATTTTTTAAAACAAAGATCCACAAGTTGGATAAATTATTATATTTACATATCTTTGATAAAATTTTATTTTCAAAAATGCTAAGACCGTTAAACAAGAAAATGCTACTATATTTACACAAATATATTTACTCTTATTTTTCAAAGCAAAGACCCACAAATTGAACATAATTAATATATTTACATATCTTTGCTAGATATTTTATTTTCAAAAATGCTATGAAAATATATATTAAAATGTTATAATTTTATTAGAATATATATTAGATAGTCACATTAAAATTTTGTTATTAAAATAACTTAAAATAAATAATATTAGAAAACTTCAAAGCTGGGTCCCTCTGTTTTATTTTTTTTGTTGTTTTACAATTTATTTGTAACCGATCTAATAATAAATTTTACTCATATATATTTACTTAATCTATAATTACAAGTATTTACTTAATATGACTAATAATTAACCGACCTAATAATAAATCTTACTCATATATATTTACTTAATCTATAATTACAAGTTAGTTTTTTCCTCACGAGATTCTTCAGATTCATCAAACTACAGAAAATTACCAAAAATGATGTGATGACACCATGGAAAAAATAAATAAATCAAAACTACTTATCAAGACAGCAGGGTATATTTAGTCTTCAAATATAATAACATGTACATAATTTAACTAATATGTATATTTTTAAATATAACGATTTATAATAAATATTTACTGTAACTATTTACATTATTTTGAAATTATCATCCCGCCCGTAGGGCGGACCAGCCCTAGTCATTTATATGATGTACATAGATCATAGTAACTTTCGTATTCAATTTTATTGTTTAAGCTTACAAAATTTAATATTTTGATTCTTGGGTTAGCAACACCTTTCACAACCAGACCGGACTTCCACAACCCACCTTTAACCTCATACATCGAAAACTCAATCTTCCCGAAAATATATTCCGGCGATGTCCTGAACTCACCGGCCAGAATCTCCACCCACCGGTTTCTTCCTAACATAGTCATATTCTCTTGCCGCTCTTTGGTTTCTCCTGTCGGTAAAACCGGTTTGAAGTTAACCGGAACTTCCCATCCCTGCGCAGGATCAACCAGCTTAACCACAAACACAACCTCGTACAAACTGTTGGGAGTTAGATTCTCCATCTCGAAGTTTCCAAACACTTCTAACCAAGCTACCCATTCCAGCTTTGCAACCTCAATTCTTGCATCACTGTAAACAAATATACATATTTAAATGAAAACTTGAAAATACACAATTGTTTTAATCAAACATTTCAAACCTGGATGTTTGGTCTATATCAGTAAACCAACTCCAGTTATTATTTGTTTGAAACTCAGCCAATGAAATCGCTATATCTCTCGCGTACAACATGAAGCAGTTCTTCTTAGCTTTACCCTCTATCCAGTACTTCTGAATATCAAATTCCATCATCAATAAAATTTAATTACTCTGCACTAACATATATATAGAATTTTATAGTCTTTTAGTTGGTGTTTCTCTTTATTGAATCAAACCAAGAAAAATAAGGGAAATTGCACCCTGTAACCAACAAAAAAAAACAATAATTCACAAAATAATCAAATCCCCATTTTTTCTCTTTCTTTCTCTTCCTATCTCTCTCTAACAAATTAATTTTAGTTTTTCTTTTGGTATTTCACCAATTCACCCGAAAAATAATAGGAAGTTCAACAAAAACAAGTTAAAGACCTGTTTCTTGTCCTTCAAGAAAACGCCATCGAATAGCTGAGGGTATAACTTGTCAAGAGACGACGTAGCATCAGGAGGAAGAGCAGAGTCTTAATATTTTAGAATCGCTTCGTAGTTATGTGGTGGTTTTGGCTTTGAGAAGATTGACGATATTGTTCCCATTGCTTAATCTCGCTCTTTCTTGATTTTTTTTCTTTTGTATGTTGACATGAAGCAGAAACAAGCTGCCAGACTTGAGAAACGAACTGCCAGACTTGAGAAGTTAGTTAGAGACTTATAAAGTTTTATAAGGCTTTATAAGGTATCCTATTGAAAAGAAGAAGAAGAGAAAAGAAGACTCTTGAAGATATTTTTTTAAAACAATGAATATTGTATTATATTGTGTATGAGGCAATTTGCCTTTAAATGCTTGTACTCAGATCCACAATTAAATCAAGGAAAATATTTTCCTCGTTCTCTCTCTCTCTCAAATTCAAACATTACTCTCTCTCTCTTGTTCATCCTGTTCTTCATTTTCTCTCATGGTATCAGAGCACTAAGCTCCTATACCTCTTACTCGCTTCCGCAAACACTCTTACTTTACTTCTCTCTTCCTTTCCAACCATCTAATTTCTCTGTTCTTGCAAGAATCTGTCTTTGTCCACTGGATAATAGATCTACTTTTTCTAGTGCTCATTTCTCTGGTTCTGGTTCCACAGTTAATTAACTCAAACCAAACTCAAAAAGAAGTGATGGAGCAATACAAGCCTGTTATGATTCCGGTTACTCTAAAAGGAGGTAACTACATTACCTGGTCTAGATTGGCCAAAACTGCTCTTGGAGGACGAGGTCTATGGGAGCACACCACCACGAGTGAGGCACCAAGAAAGATCACCCAAGGAGCTGACGGCAAGGAGATTGTAGTGGTGGATGAAGGCAAATGGGGTCAGGAACATCTCATGGTGCTGTCTTCCTTGCAAGGCTCGCTTGATACTCCAATAATGGAGGCTTACTCTCATTGTGAGACCGCAAAGCAATTGTGGGAAACTCTTCACAAGATTTATGGCAACGCTTCAAACTTGACCAGGATCTTTGAGGTGAAGAGAGCCATAAATAACTTGCAACAAGAGGAAATGGACTTCACCAAGCATCTTGGGAAGTATAGCCAGTTGTGGTCTGAGCTTGACATGCTCCGGCCAAGCACAAACGACCCCAACATCATTGAAGAAAGGCGTGAGCAAGACAAATTATTTGGACTGCTTCTCACACTCAACCCGAGCTTCAATGATGTCCTTAAGCACATATTGAGAGCTAAGGAGCTCCCAAGCTATGATGATGTGTGTGCTCAACTCCAAAAGGAACTCGGCTCAGATGGTTTGCTTGTTGGAAAAGGAGAGCTATCTATGGCCAACAAGGTGGAGAAGGTGGAGAATGCTGCAGCCAACAAAGCCCACTTCAAGCCAAGAGGTGGTGGAGGAGATAAACAAGTAACTTGTGAACATTGTAAGAAGATTGGTCACTCCAAAACCAACTGCTGGATTCTCCATCCTCACCTCAGGCCAGCTTCATCCAACAAATACAATCAAGGCCGAGCTCATGAAGCTAGAGCTCATGAAGCTAGAGTTCAAGAAGGTTCTCAGCCAAACTATCCTACTATGCGCATGAGAGAAGATGGGAGATCCATGACAGCAACTACTCGTGTGGTTGGATCAGGGTCTCAAGCCACTTCTCAGTCATCCAATGAGGATACTTTCATCCGCAAGTCTGACCTTGAGGCTCTTATAAAGGCCCTCAATGCCAACTCTGGTAACCTTAGTAGTTATGCTTTAAACTCTATTATAAATGCATCTGAAACCACTAGACCCTTGATAATTGACTCAGGAGCTTCACATCATATGATTAGGGATGTAAATCTCATTAGCAATGTCAAACCGGCTCTAGGGAGTGTTCTAATTGCAAATGGAGATAGTATACCTATTACTGGAGTAGGAAACCTGAAACTGTTTGATAAAGACTCTGAAGCACTTTATATGCTAGATTAGGCCACCCTCATTCTAGAGCACTTGGATTGATGTTACCTAATCTATCGTTTAAGAATGAAAATTGTGAGGCTTGTATTCTTGGTAAACATTGCAAATCTGTTTTTCCTAAATCTATCACTATCTATGAGAATTGCTTTGATTTAATTCATTCTAATGTTTGGACTGCTCCATGTGGATCTAGAGAAAACCATAAATACTTTGTCACATTCATAGATGAAAAATCAAAGTATACATGGCTCACATTGATTTCAAGTAAAGATAGGGTCTTAGAAGCCTTTATAAACTTTCAGAACTATGTCACTAACCATTTCAACTCTAAGATTAAAATTTTTAGGTCTGACAATGGTGTAGAGTACACAAGTCATGCCTTTAAAAATCATCTAGCCAAGCAAGGAATAATCCATCAAACAAGCTGTCCATACACACCACAACAAAATGGTGTGGCTGAAAGAAAGAATCGCCATCTCATGGAAGTTGCAAGGAGTATGATGTTCCACACCAATGTTCCAAAGAGATTTTGGGGAGATGCTGTGGTTTCTGCATGCTATCTTATCAACAGAATCTCAACCAGAGTCCTCAATGATATCTCACCATTTCAGGTATTGAACAAAACGACACCTCCTATAAATCATTTGCGTGTATTTGGGTGTGTGTGTTATGTGTTGATACCAGGTCAACAAAGGAACAAGCTTGAACCTAAGAGTATCAAGGCTATGTTCATTGGATACTCACACACGCATAAGGGATACAAGTGTTATCTACCAGATTCAAGAAGGGTGATGGTGTCAAGGGATGTAAAGTTTGTGGAATCAAAGGGGTATTATGATGAGAAGGACTGGGAAAACCTTAGAGATATCTCACATGGTCCATCAGATAGGGCTAACAACCTGAGAACCATTATGGAGAGCTTAGGAATCACTCAGCCTATGAGTAGTGAGGTCCTTAGAACCTCTCCATCCCCACTAGATGATGTTCACAATGAAGCAGCAGCACCAAATTCTGAGCAAGTCCAGCTTGATCCTGAGGGGGGCAGAGAAAATGACTCAGGGACATCCCATGATCAAGATGGACCAAACAAAAAGGATACAGATCAGACTAGTGAGGAACAACATCAAGAAGATCAGGCTAGTGAGGAACAACCCCAAGAAGAGCATGGGGAGCCAGTGGTACAAGACCCAGTGGTACAAGACCTAGTGGCAGAAGACCAACAAATACAGACTTTAAGAAGAAGCACAAGAGTGAGAACACCATCTCATTGGATCGACACGAGGGTGTACTTTAACAGCAATGCGGTCGCACATCCCATACAAGCAAACTGCTCAATGGCAACCTTTCCTCCACAACACCAAGTTTTCTTAACCAATCTCGGCCAAAACTTCATCCCAAAGACCTATGAAGAAGCAATGGAAGATGATGAATGGAGAGAATCAGTGGGAGATGAGATGGGTGCTATGGAAAGGAATGATACATGGTTTGAATCGGAGCTACCTAAAGGCAAGAAAGCTGTGACCAGCATGCTACTCTTCACCATCAAATAACTTGCTAACGGAAAACCAGAAAGGAAGAAGACAAGGTTGGTTGCAAGAGGGTACACTCAGGTCTATGGAGAAGACTACCTAGACACCTTTGCACCAGTGGCCAAACTGCATACTATAAGGATCCTACTCTTTCTGGCCGTGAACTTAGAATGGGACTTATGGCAGATGGATTGTTGGGGTCAAAAACGGTTACGACGAAGTTAACATCCAAATTTCCGAAAAAGAAAAACGTAGAAGAATTCTTCGACAAATATACTTTCGAAATAGATTCTTCTTTACAAAAAAAACCTTTGCGGAAGAAACGCGAAACATCGGACAAGAGCTCGAGAAGGATCGTTACGCAGCGACCAAACGCGTGCTCCGCTTGGTCGCTACGTAGCGACCAAGTTCGAGCCAAAGCTCAGTCACTGCATAACAACCAAACGCCCATTCCGCTCGGTCGCTACGTAGCGACCAAGCTCGGTCGCTACGTAGTGACCGAGCTCGAGCCGGAGCTCGGTCGCTACGTAGCGACCGAGCTCGAACCAAAGTTCGGTCGCTACGTAGCGACCGAGCTCTTCCGAAATGTCGATACGACATCAGTCCGTGCATTCTCGTCTACCCTTCGATGCTATCTCCCGAATACCATAGCGAACCCATCTCACGTTCCCCGCTATTTCTAAGTTATCAATCAAACTTTACCGTAAAAACCGCGGAAAGTTCATTCTTTATTGAAAGAAGCCGTAATAAACGCTTCGAGTCGAAAGACGGCCCAAAGGGACCTAGGACACGACTCGAGGCCCAACTTACGATCTCATAACCAACAGCCCGTAAACCGCATGACGGTTTACGCTTGGTCCGCAAGGGGAGATAAATGTCAAGTTTCCGCAGATAAATACGAAATTTTGAAGATAATTACGAAGATCAGAAAAATGAAATATCTCTATTTTTATGCTATGGCGGCTTAAGGGCAGAAGAGAAAAGGCGTAAACCGAACTTGGAGCCAATATATAAGGGGTCCTAGGCGAGAGGCATAAGGAGGGAGAACTTTTAGAGCAAACTTAGCACTTAGAGCAATTAGGCAACTTTCCGTTTTTGTTATCTCGAGCTGCGACTCAACTAGGTTTTGCAGTCTTAGGTTGTTAGAACTAGGAATCTCGCCGACAGCTCTCGTGGCCAAGGCTTCTACCTTGTTGTAACGCTTATACGCGGATTCGGAATAAAACTCCTTTTGCTTTCTTTTACGATTTCTTATTTCTTTTCGTCTTTGATTGCGTGTTCTGATTGCTTGGCGTGTGGTTTAACAGATATCCGGGACCTCTGGGAAATTAGGGCTTTCCTAACTTTCCTTATTTAAACGGAAATCGACAGTGTGAATTTCGATTCCCACGGTTTGGTGCTAGAAGGAGGATGGGTACGGATCAATCAAACTCACAACCACATCACGCTCAACCAGACATGTCAACTGACGACACGGATAACGTGCAGACTCCTCTTAACGGAGGCAGCGACACTGATCTCCAGACTCCCGCAGCGGACGTATCCGCGGCCAACGCACCAGCTAACGCCGCGGTGCTCAAGGAGTTTAAAAAGATGTTCGCCACCTACGAAAAAAGGTCGGAAGAACAGGATAAGCTCGTGAGCACCTTGACCAAACAAGTTGAAACTTTAACGTCAAGGACTCGAGCAATCCGCCCCCGTGGAACCACTAAAGTCCGCGGGAAAAGACTCGACTTTGCGACCCCACTCAACAGGCCTGGAGCCGCCCAGGAACGACCTTCGGGTGAAAACCCTGGTGAGAAGTCTCCCGTTGAAAAGGGAAACTCCGAAAGCCCTCCGCCTCCTGCGAAGGCTTCGGAGGACAACGGAGTCGAGCAGGTCGACCTGGATCCTAGCGATGTCTCCAACAATACTGACGAAGACGCTGACAGATATCCAAGAAGGACCAGAAGCCGATTCACTCGGGAAAGCTCTCCGTTCGACAAACCAATGACAGAAAAGGAGGAAATCCTCTATTGGAACGAACAGGAAGAGCTGGCTGAAAAACAAACCGAGCTCACTCGCGGTAAACGCCGACAAGCGCGGAAACCTGCTGACGAGACGTTGGATATACGCGATCTTCGCGACTATATCACCAAGACTGCGGCATAAGTAAGAGCCGTAAAATCTCAAATCCATCATGCTACGAGCGCGGCCCCCGAGATCGACATACTGCTGGATGGGGCTCGGAAAACCCCTTTCACTGCTCGCATCTCGGATCCGAGGGTGTCCGATCCATGAAAGATCAAAGTACCGAAGTATGATGGTACGACCGATCTAAGAGCGCACCTTCAGGCTTTTCACATCACGATGGGAAGAGCGAGGCTGAAGGACGGCGAGAGAGACACCGGCTACTGCCGCCTGTTCGTTAAGAATCTAGAAGGAGCTGCCCTCGAATGGTTCGCGCGCCTTAAACAAAACTCTATCAGGAGTTTCCGACAGCTCGCATCAGAATTTCTCAAGAAATACTCTATGTTCATAGATAGAGAAACTTCCGATGTCGATCTCTGGAGTCTGTCCCAGAGGGAGGAGAAACCCCTCTGCGAGTTCATCAGCCGGTTCAAGTTGGTGATGTCCAGGGTCAGCGGGATAAGCGACAAGGTGGCCATCGACGCGCTCAGAAAGACGCTCTGGTACAAGTCGAAATTCAGAAAATGGATATCCCTCGAAAAACCACGGACGATCCAAGACGCCCTCCACAAGGCAACGAACTACATCATGATCGAGGAAGAAACAGAAATCTTATCGCAGAAGCATAAGTCGGCAAGATCATCCTCGAAAGATGTAGACCCAAAGACAAGGAAGAAGAACTCTCGTAACAACAAGTATGTCCACCACGAGGGGGAAGAACTCCAAGGAGCACATAATTACGCGATCGGCTCAGACCAGGGCCAAACCACGGGTATTACGTGGACTCGCAACCAATGATATGACGAAAACACCTTCTGCGAGTTCCACCAATCCCGAGGACACGCCACGACTAACTGCAAAGTCTTGGGAGCGAGGCTGGCCGCGAAGCTACTAGCCGGAGAACTCTCGGAAATAACCAGCGTGAAAGATCTCATCCTCGAGACTGATCGCCCCCCGAATCCGGACAGGAATCCACCCGCGGAGAGATATCCCCAAAGAAACCAATCCGGGGATAAACGCGGCAGGAGGCCAGACGACAAGGGAAACGATAACAATCGTCGTAGGGTCAACATGATCATCGGAGGATCGTAATTCTGCAACGATACGGTCTCCGCCATCAAGGCTTACCAGCGGAAGGCGGAGTCGAGCGCAAACTGGCCTACATGGTCTCCTACCAAAGATGACCAGAACTGCTCAATCATCTTCACAAAGGAGGAAGCCAGCGGGATTGATCAGCCTCACTGCGATCCACTCGTCATAGACCTCGTCATACGAGATCTGGAAGTTGGAAGAGTACTCATCGACACGGGAAGCACGGTGAATGTAGTCTTCCGTGACACTCTCAAACGGATGAGCGTTGAACTCGGAGAAGTAACTCCAACTCCGAAACCGCTGACAGGCTTTTCTGGCGAAGTATCGATGACCCTCGGATCAATTCAGCTACCTGTCATGGCCAAGGAGGTCACAAAAATCGTAGAGTTCGCGGTAGTCGATCATCCTGCCATCTACAATGTGTTCATGGGAACCCCGTGGCTCAACGCTATGCAAGCCGCTCCATCGACGTACCACCTGGGCGTCAAATTCCCGACCTCAAACGGAGTCGCAGCTATCTGGGGATGTCAGAAACAGTCGCGACTGTGCTTCCTCGCAGAACACAAGTTAAGACAGATGACAACCTCTACAACGGCAAATCGCAAACGCACGAAGATCGATAAATCTTCGACCAACAACGTTTCGAAAAAAGGCGATTTCAAATCATCTGCCGACGCAGACGCTTCGGGCGTTGAAACTCAACGTGAGGCCGAAGCCAACACTACAATTCAACCGGAACATCCAGAGGAGAACACTGACCCTGCCACGATCATCTCGATCAAGGCGGTCAGCACGGCGACAAGCACCGAGTAAAAACGCTCGCGGCATAAAACAGAACTACGAGATGGCTTGATCCTCGAAAGGGGTACGTAGGCAGCTCGTCGAAAGGACGAGTTCAGCTATCCCCCTCTCCAAAAAGGGGGGGGGGGAGTAGGTGCGTATACTCGTATACTCCCACACTGGAAAAGATGCGTTATTGTAGTCGAATTCTATCGAGATTTCGAAATTTTTTACGAAATATGCATCACTCTTTTTAAGACAATATCGCAAAACAATCTCAGTTCAAAAATATACGTATAGTCTTCGAAATAACTGCGAGACGTCGCAAGTTAAAAATCGAGGTAATACAAACAAATTGTCCGAACGCGACCACTACAAATCTTACACTTCGTTCGTCGATTGGCCCCGACGAACACATCAGCCGTCTTAAACAAACGCAATCTGATCACTCTTTTGATCTTCAAACGTCCAACACAAGGACGAAAGCGCGCTACCAAAAAAAATCCGAAATTTTGGTCTAGCACTTCCAGTTGGCTTAAAAATTGTCTCTGGAAAGATGCTCGATTCGTACCATACAAGTCGTATAAGCCGAGAACCTATCGCGGACTTTAAATCGGTACGAATCAGGTAGAAATCGCAACAGGAAAACCGATAGCCAGCTAGTTACCGCACAAACCTTAAAACCGAGAGTAAACCTAGGTCTTGCCCTAAACCCATCGCATTGGTCTCAAACATCTCAAAGACATGATATCTAAACGATACGAGATTCCTAAAACATGTCTCTTCGTTCGTAACTCAACGTTCCCGAAAAATCATAAATGATTTCTACAAAAATTCACCTCTCAAATGAACTAACAGATTGAACGCCTCAACGAAGATAAATATGAGATGACAACTCATGTTCACTTCAAACCCGCGCTAAAGTAAACCCAAACAGACATCCATTATATAAACCGTGTAGCGGTAGGAGTTCAAAGCCACACTCGGCCAGACATATATGAACAAAGGCCACACTCGGCCGCTAAATACTAGATAATGGGAAAAACTATTTCCTGCCAAAACACTCACAAGTCAAAGTTGAAACTCCCGGACAAGGAAGCCCCGAATGCATCCGCGGGAAAGTTCACTTCCTCATCATCACTAGCAAAATCAGTCGTAGTCTCTACGGTATCAGGGGAAACCGGGATGGGATCCCAGAATCCCTGGATCTTCCCGTCGATCGGAGGAATGGTCGCCTCAGCGTGAGCATGATCCTTCATGCCACCCTTCATTAACTCCATCTCCCTCTCGAAGACGTAGTCATCTTCCTGCGTCCTCCAAAGGCTCCCAACGGAGCCACGACACTCACGGAAGTCGCCCAGCGAGTCGAAAGCACCCTTAAGATTCCCGTACTCAACCTGAAATTGAGAAGCGCGAGTCTTCATCACCTCGACAATTTCCCTCTTGCCCTTCCGTTCCGCCCTGCGAACAGCCCTGGCATGATCACGAGCGAGTTGAGCGTCTCGCGCCAACATCTCGTCTCGCATGCGAGCAAGATCCTTTTCCGCCTTCTCCGCTTTAAAGCGATAGATCATGGCCTCTCTATGACTCGCCTCAATGGCCGATCCAAGCAAGTTCAAACCCTGTAAAACTGATTGACACGTTATAAGCAAAAAATATTAATAACGATCGTCGGGATTCTTAAAAATTATACCTCGTTAATGATGCGAGGTCCTTCCGCAACAACTCTTGGCCTCCCTGACTCGCTCGTGGCCTGAGGAGTGTCAAAACCCGATGGAAGACCAGCGAAGAAATCATCAAAGTCCGGAATAGGGACCTCGCTCGTACCACTTCCATCGCCGAAAGCAAGGTTCGAATCCCATCCTGGAAGCATGCAATCGTCCACCGAAAACTCTAGGTCGCCGAGATCAATATCTTTCCCCTTCGCAGAATTTGGCCCCGTCACAATAGTGGGAGCGGCGTTGGGACCGGCGTTGGGACCTTGGTCTTCAGGTTCGGAATCACTCCTTGTTTCTCCGCCCAAAGCAGGACCAGGATGCACAAACCTCAACGCCCTACGAACTCTCTTCGGCGTAAAAGAAGTCCAGAAAAAAGGACCATTCCTGAGAAGGTCCCTCATCGCAATAATGTCCTCAGGAAACGGAGCAAGAGGGTTGATAGAGGGACGATTGTTCGGCAACCTCCGAAACAGTGGGATACAATTCTCCTCAACGGACGCTGCGTTTACACGAACGAAGAAGAAAAACTTCCTCCACGAGTTGAAGTTAGAAGTGACCCCTTTACCACCGACATGAAGTTCCGAGGAACTAGCCTGTACGTGTATGTATCCCGGATGATCTGTAATCGAAGAAGCGCTTCAAAATGATCAACAGTGAGAGAGAGACCATGTTCGTAGCTCAGGACCAGGATCCCTATGAGGTGCTGGATGCTAAGAGGATTCAGTTGGCTTATCGCCACCCCGAAACGACCCAACACACGGACGATGATCTCGGGGATCGGAAAGCATAAACGGCAACGCACTACAAATGCCTCGTAACAAGTAAAGAAGCCCTCCGGGGGACTACTAGCGCACTCTCCTTGACAAGGAATCCTGAATTCCACCGCGTCCGAAATATGGTAGAACGACCGCATGACCTCAAGAAATCCGCTAGTGCTCCTACTCGGCGCGCCTTCCTCCACCAGACGACGGTTTATGAACGGGAACGATTTTTCTAAGGGAGGAGTGATCGAACCGTAACACGCCACCCACCATGCCTCATTCTCGGCGGAGTCTACCGAATGAGGAACGAATTCCATCTTCGGCACTCGAAGCTCTTCAGAAACATTCGCGGGCAAAGACCCTTTCTTCGAACTCCTCTTCTTACTCGACATCTCGTGTTTTTCTTTTTTAAGGTCAAGGAGGAAATGACGGAGAGAAAGAGAAATAACTTTTCAAGAAAAACCTCTTTATGAGAATGAGTATGAGAATGAGTAAGTGTGAAGATTATGAAGAAGTTACCTCCCTTCTTATAGGCATGAGAAATTACTATTTACTTGCGGATTTTTGGACACGAACTTCGCCCAAATACATCAATCTCGTCCAAACTCGCCATACCACGCATTAGGACCTCGCTAGAAATCCACGTTCCCAATGTGCTGGGGGGGCTAACTGTTGCGGTCAAAAACGGTTACGAAGAAGTTAACATCCAAATTCCTGAAAAAGAAAAACGTAGAAGAATTCTTTGACAAATATACTTTCGAAATATATTCTTCTTTACAAAAAAAACCTTTGCGGAAGAAATGCGAAACATCGGACAAGAGCTCGAGAAGGATCGTTACGCAGCGACCAAACACGTGCTCCGCTCGGTCGCTACGTAGCGACCAAGTTCGAGCCAAAGCTCAGTCACTGCATAACAACCAAACGCCCATTCCGCTCAGTCGCTACGTAGCGACCGAGTTCGAACCAAAGTTCGGTCGCTACGTAGCGACCGAGCTCTTCCGAAACGTCGATACGACAGCAGTCCGTGCATTCTCGTCTACCCTTCGATGCTATCTCCCGAATACCGTAGCGAACCCATCTCACCTTCCCCGCCATTTCTAAGTTATCAATCAAACTTTACCGTAAAACCGCGGAAAGTTCATTCTTTATCGAAAGAAACTGTAATAAACACTTCGAGTCGAAAGACGGCCCAAAGGGACCTAGGACACGACTCGAGGCCCAACTTATGATCTCTTAACCAACAGCCCGTAAACCGCATGACGGTTTACGCTTGGTCCGCAAGGAGAGATAAATGTCAAGTTTCCGCAGATAAATACGAAATTTTGAAGATAATTACGAAGATCGGAAAAAATGGAATATCTCCATTTTTATGCTATGGCGGCTTAAGGGCAGAAGAGAAAAGGCGTAAACCGACCTTGGAGCCAGTATATAAGGGGTCCTATGCGAGAGGCATAAGAAGGGAGAACTTTTAGAGCAAACTTAGCACTTAGAGCAATTAGGAAACTTTCCGTTTTTGTTATCTCAAGCTGCGACTCAACTAGGTTTTGCAGTCTTAGGTTGTTAGAACTAGGAATCTCGCCGACAGCTCTCGTGGCCAAGGCTTCTACCTTGTTGTAACGGTCATACGCGGATTTGGAATAAAACTCATTTTGCTCTCTTTTACGATTCCTTATTTCTTTTCGTCTTTGATTGCGTGTTCTGATTGCTTGGCGTGTGGTTTAACAGATATCCGGGACCTTTGGGAAATTAAGGTTTTCCTAACTTTCCTTATTTAAACGGAAATCGACAGTGTGAATTTCGGTTCTCACATGGATGTCAAGAATGCTTTTCTACAAGGAGAGCTAGAGGATGAGGTGTACATGAAACCACCTCCTGGTATGGAAGACATGGTCAAGGCAGGAAATGTTCTTAGGTTGAAGAAGGTAATCTATGGATTAAAACAGTCACCAAGAGCCTGGTATCACAAGTTGAGTACAACTCTAAATAGAAGAGGGTTTGTAAAGTCAGAAGCTGATCACACTCTATTCACTCTCACAAGCAAGCAAGGAATTGTGGTGATATTGATCTATGTGGATGATATCATCATCACTGGAAGCAACAAGGAAAGTATCATCTTTACGAAAGCTTTCCTTAAATCTAGCTTTGATATTAAAGATTTAGGTGAGCTAAAGTACTTTCTAGGGATAGAAATATGCCGTTCTAAAGAGGGGCTTTTCTTATCTCAAAGAAAGTACACACTTGATCTTTTAAATGAGGCAGGAAAGCTTGGAGGAAGAGTAGCCAATACACCACTTGAAGAAGGGTACAAAGTCTTGCATGAGGGGGAGTTTGAGGATACTCCATTTGGCGATTTCAAGCTCTATAGAAGGATGGTTGGGAAGCTAATATATCTCACCATTACAAGACCAGACATCTGTTTTGCTGTGAATCAAGCTAGTCAACATATGCAAGCACCAAAGGTTCATCATTGGAATATGGTGGAAAGGATCATGAGATACCTAAGAGAGGCTCCTGGTCAAGGTGTTTGGATGGGTTGCAATAAGAGTACAGAGAAAGTGGGATATTGTGATGCAGATTGGGCTGGTGATAGAGTAGTCAGGAGGTCAACAATAGGCTATTTTACTTTCATCGGAGGCAACCTAGTCACATGGAAGAGCAAGAAGCAAAAGGTGGTATCATGTTCAAGTGCAGAGGCAGAGTATATGGCAATGAGGAAGCTAACTAGTGAACTCATTTGGATCAGGAACCTGCTAAGAGACTTGGGTATAGAAACAACAACACCAATCACAATGCATTGTGATAATGCATTGTGATAACCAGACAACTATCCACATAACATCAAACTCAGTATTCCATGAAAGGACTAAACACATTGAAGTTGACTGTCATAAGGTGAGACAAGCTGTGGAGCAGAAAATCATTTTACCCTGCTATACTAGAAGTGAAGATCAGTTAGCTGATATCTTCACCAAGGCAGCAAGCACTAAAGTCTGTGAGTTCATTCATCCAAAATTGGGACTCATAGACCTCTCATGCCACTGATATCTCCTTCATGAAGTGTTCTACTCTTTTTCCTTGACTTGGGTTTTCTCCCAAAGGGTTTTACCTAGTTGAGGTTTTGATGAGGGATACTTCATGGCTTCCAAGCTTGACTTGTTCCATATGGCCAAGCTTGAGGGGGAGTGTTGACATGAAGCAGAAACAAGCTGCCAGACTTGAGAAACAAGTTGCAAGACTTGAGAAGTTAGTTAGAGACTTATAAGGTTTTATAAGGCTTTATAAGGTATCTTATTGAAGAGAAGAAAAGAAAAAAAAGTCTCTTGAAGATATATTTTAAAACAATGAATATTGTATTATATTGTGTATGAGGCAACTTGCCTTTAAATGCTTGTACTCAAATCTACAATTAAATCAAGGAAAATATTTTCCTCATTCTCATTCTCTTTCTCTTTCTCTCTCTCTCAAATTCAAACATTACTCTCTTTCTTGTTCATCCAGTTCTTCATTTTCTCTCGTTGTATATGTTTTCTTCTAGTTTTTAAGTTCATTTTTGTTCTTAATAACTATTATGCTGAGGTCTTTATAGACTCATACCTGACCTCAATGATACCATGTTTGTATATTAGTATTTCAAAAACCCAGCAATAGTTGAACTCTCTAGACTTATGTTACACTTGTACTAAACCTGATCAAGGTTCGTTATATATAATTTAATAAATATTGTTCGAAAGTTGAGTATATATAAACTAAACAACGTTTTACATCGCAAACCAAATTTTGGCTGGCTGGTAAAAAGAAACTGGCCGGTATATATTCCATTTCTTTGATGTCTTGTCAAACATGTATTCTTTATTCTTTTCATTCGATAGATTTGCTTTATTCTTCGATTATCACCACGAAAATTAAATTCCGAATAATTCTTCAGAAAAAGTGAGCCAGTGCATCATGGCACACTTAAAAAGAGAAATGAAGGACTCAACTAGAGACGTTAATATGGTAAAACCCAACCCATTTAAAGCCACCCATCTATGACCCATCCAATTTAGAACTCATATCCATTTAGACCCATTTAAAAATAGGTCTATTAAGGATATCCATTTAGAATCCGCGAAATTTACATGTACCCATTTAATTTAAGAGCAATTTTCCTAAATAGATTCATTTCAAGTTTTGGTCACAAAAATAGACCACAAAGAAGAAAAAAACAAAAAATGTTTCATTTAATAGGTAAAAGGACACTAATACCCTACATATATAAAATAAAAAATAAAATAAAAAAATTTAAAAAATTTAAAAAATTTAAAAAATTAAATTTTTTTTTATAGTTTTAGTTTATATGTTTTCAAATTCGAACTTTATTATAATTTTTTTTTTTTGAAATTTTTTTTTATTTAATTTTCAAATTTTCTTTTTGTAATTCGAAAATACTTTTTGAAACTATTTTTAATATTTATTTTTTATTTTATGAAATTTTAAACTTCAATCCCAAATCCCAACCCCTTAACTCTAAACCCTAAAGCTTGGATTAGTTAACCCTAGGGGTATAAATGTATATTTACCTCTATAATGAAACATTTTGGTCATTTTCCTCTTTATGATCTATTTTTGTGACCAAAACTTTTTTAATGCTATCCTATGGTATTTCTTTTTAACTTAATATAATTAATTAATTATTTTTTGTGAAAAAATGTGATTGTGTGTTTTTGACGAAAAACTCGATTTTACGGTTTATACGGAAACACACATTTTACGGTTTTGGCGGGAAAACTCGATTTTCGGTTTTGGCGGAAAAATTCATTTTATGGTTTTGGCGGGAAAACTCGTTTTCACGTTTTTGGCGGGAAAATTTGGTTTTACGGTTTTGGCTGGAAAAGTTGATTTTACGGTTTTGGCGGGAAAACTCGATTTTGTGATTTTGGCGGAAAAACTCGGTTTTACGGTTTTGGTGAGAAAAACTCGATTTTTGGTTTTGGCGGAAAAACTCGATTTTACGGTTTTGGCGGAAAAACTCGATTTTGTGATTTTGGTGGGAAGACTCGATTTTACGGTTTTGGCGGGAAAACTCGGTTTTCGGTTTTGGCGGAAAAACTCGATTTTACGGTTTTGGCGGAAAAACTCGATTTTCGATTTTGGAGGAAAAACTCGATTTTGTGATTTTGGTGGGAAGACTCGGTTTTACGGTTTTGGCGGAAAAACTTGATTTTCAGTTTTGACGGGAAAACTCGATTTTCAGATTTTGGCGAGAAAACTCGATTTTACGGTTTTGGCGGGAAAACTCGGTTTTCGATTTTGGCGGGAAAATTTTATTTTGCGTTTTTGGCGGAAAAACTCGGTTTTGCGTTTTTGGCGGAAAACTTGATTTTCGGTTTTGCGAAAAATTTTGATTTTACAGTTTTAGAGGGAAAAAAGTTTCATTAAAAAAGTTAACATGATTATTTATTAGTACAAAATATAAACATGATTAACGGTATATCATTTTTCGCGTGTTGAAACGGTAGCCCATTATTATTTTATTCATTCCAGAACTCATCAATTTTTACGTTGTTAGAAATGACTAGATTCTTTTTCCGCGTTACGCGCGGATTACATATCCTAAATTTGTTGATTTTCATTATGTATTATGAATGGTTTTATTTTCTATTTAGTTTTATTTTGGGTAGTTCTAATTCAATATCTTCCTACATTACTTTATTTTGTAAATGCTAATATAATTTAAAAATTTGTGATCAATGTAGAAAAGAACTTTGGTTGTTTTAAAAAAGAGTTATATTCTATGGAAGAATAAACATACTTAGTAAAACAATAATAATGCAATTGATATTCGTCTTCTTTTGAGTTGAAGTACTTAGTTTACTTCTTATGTAATTATGTGGAATAAATTATCATATTTTGTATTTTATTTCTTATACATGATCGGCAATAAAACGTAAATTCAGAGGGGATTATGGTTGATGTATTTTAATATATTTGAAAATCTAAATTAAATCTAGTATTATTGGTTCTACAATTTTAAGATTCATATCACAATCATGTCTTATTGATTTCATGATTTATAAATTCTAATTTAAATCAGGTGTTATCTAATCATATACGGATTTATTAATGGATTCAATTTCATATTTGAAATGTATTTTTATAGATTTATTTGGTAAAAATATAAAAACTAAAATCCGAAGAAAAACCCTCCGGATTTGTAAATACTAATTAAAATTTGTAGGTTAGATTTGAAAATATGTATAGTTTACTTGAATTTGTAAATACTATCTGTATTTCTAAAATCAGTTTAAATACATAAACCAATAACACCTCTAAATGATGATACTCTCATATGTAATATCAACTTTAAATAATAATTTAATAATATTATATTCAAAAACATATAAATTGTAATGAACGTATCTTGTTTTTTTTTTGAACTTTTACGTATCTTGTTGTTTATCATAACATTAGTTTTACATTTAAAGATAATGCATTCTGTGTTAACAGTATAATGTCTTTGAAATCTTATGAGTTATAACTCTTGTTTCGTTTGTTTTTTGTTTATTTCGAACATGTGGAAGTAGGAGTCATACCCAAACTGTTAAGACCTTTAATTTCTCTTCATGATGGAATCAAATTATATATTGATCATTTATATACGTTACAGACTTAAAAGTCTGTTTTCATTGTTTCCCCGAACTCTGAGAAGAATACTTCTTTTCTTCTCTTTTTTTACACTGATGGATGTTCCAACATACAAAAAAAAACAGATTTAGATGGCAAAATAAGACAGGCGACTCATGAATATACATGCGAACAATGTAAGAAGATTCTAGCTACATTAAGCTTCGTTTAACCTTGAAGCATTCAGAAACTTCTGAGCATGCGAAGCCTTGTTTACCTGTTCGAGAACCAAAAATATGAATCAGAGGTAACATTATCCGAGACAAAAATATTGAAAAAAAGGATAAACAAAAATTACAACACTAAAAATCTTGACCACTATAATTCGATTAGTTGAGGGAGAAAAAACTGAGTAAGTTATTAAAAGGAGGAAAAAGCACACCAAACAATCAGAAAGAGAGGACTAAACCGGATTCAGTATTGAGGAAACCATACCTCCTTTAATGGCAACACCTATAAGAATCTTCTCATTGGAATTCAAATAGCTTGGAGATTTAATATATCCTATCTGAGCAAGGTTAACGAATTGTTACAGACTTATAGTGAGTAATCATCAAAAGCAACGCGCACAGGAAAAAAAATGGTTAGTGAGTTTGGCCAGTACCATACCAAATGTTTTGCCGTTCTGGCTTGATCCTTGGCCTTCATTCAAACTTACTCTTCTGCTGGCATCTGAGCAATAAGACGCTTATGTGCTGATAATACCGAGACACGATCATGGAAACTCAAAACTATTATTCTAAACTTTGCATATCAGAATAGGTTTTCTATGCTAAATAGATCTCACCATTGCATCATCTCTTTTATTCTTCATGAAAGACTTGAGAGAAATTTTGAATGCGTCTGCAAATGGAATTACAGTGAGATCCATCATCTGTTACACTCTTTCTACATTTCAGAGTTCAACCAAAATCTTAATAAAAAGATAAGTATTACCTTGAAATCATCAGTTATACAAAAGCCTCGGTGATTCCAGATTGAATCTTCTGTGGTCTTCACCATCAGAATCATCATTGGACCCTTCTTTCTCATCGATTTCGTCAAAGTTCGGCGGCATGTTAGCATCAGAGAAGATCTTATGAATGGTTACCACTTGTGGCTTCATCTATTTATCTTCTCTTCGTCATCGTCGTTGGGTTTGTAGTTTTACGATCTCTTCTGCTCTCTTCTTAGAAATCTTCTGGTAATCTGAATTATGTCAACTGACAAAGATATCATATTTGAGTGAATGGGTTGCTTTCACGATATGTGGTGAGGGCTGCACTTCCCGCAGATTTATAGTGGTGGTGTTATGGATCTTTGAAACGGACGGAGAACAAATCTATAGTGATTGATTCTGGGAGTTGAAAGAATGATTTAAGATAATGCGTTAATTTGAGAGATTAATAATAGAGATTGATGAAAAAAGTAGAAGAAGATTTGAAACCATGATAATTTGGTTACGCAGACGGCGAGGTAGGTTAAATGACGTGGCTGAATGATTGGTTGTGAATATTTTAGCTGACGTGGACAGTTTAGAATTGCTTCAATTTAGCTGCTTTTATATAGCGGAGATTATGCTACTGTTGTGCTATATACTTTAAACATGTTAAATACATTAATAAAAAGTATCATTAATCTACTGAAATTTCTGGTGTTTCATGATTATTTAGCGGTACATCCGTTCAACTTAAATATATCCACTTCTGAATTATTAAATTAGAAGTTAGAACTTACATTATACTATTCATGATTCATCTGATGTACCAATCAAATTCAAAATTAACAAATCTGTTTTGGGTATTATTTTATTTTATGCATTTGATCGATACATAAGGCGGATTATTACTCTGATCTTATGGTCTCATACATAACAATTGTTCATTGATCGGATTATTTATTACATACATACACTCAAATCATAAAACTCGAATTCAAACTTAAAACATTACTACACCAAATCTCGGTTTTTGCTTTTATTCAATACCAACATCAAAGTAGGTATCTAAAGTTTTATCAAAAAAAAGAAAAAGAAAGTAGGTATCTAAAGTAATAATACGATAGATCACCTTATAATATATATGCACACATTCTTTCCATATAGACATGTCATGATGTGGAATATATATAAAGGTTCAGTGTGCATTTGGAAATTTATATTCCAAGATTAATTTTTATATTTGGGACAAATTTCAACACCTTTGAGGAAGAGCCCTTTCTTCCAAAGGCCACTTTCATGCTCATACATTGAGAAAACGATTTCTCCCGCGGAATTTTTCTCCGGCTTGAACTCTCCGACTATAATATCGACCCATTGATACCTTGGTATTTCCGTTAAACTCACCTTTTGCTCCTGCGGTTTGTGGTTACCGTCAGGCAAGACTAGCTTAATGTTCACCGGCGTGTCCCATCCATAGGCCGGATCCTCTAGCTTCACCTTAAAGACCACCTCGTACGTAATCCCTGGAGTGAGATTCTTCGTGTCAAATTTTCCCGTGATGTCGAGCCAACATACGTTTTTCAACGCCACAGCTTCTACACCTGCCTCGCTTTTTAAATTCATCAAAGAAAATTAATCACGCGCGGTTTGTTTATATATATAACAAATTACCATTAATACATTATAAGTTTTAACTCCAAAAATATCATGATACTGGAAAACAAATCCGTATATACCACAAACCTTAGGCTTAGAAAGTTCCTAAATTTGTCGCAAAAGTGATAGTTCAGGAATCATTTAACTTGTCTTTGTAAACGTGCCAACCTAATAATTGTGGATTTGTTTGGAATATAATGATTTTTGTGGTTGACCAAAAATAAATAAAAATAATGATTTTTTGTGGTAATTTTGTAAATTAAACAAAAACCTTGGTTTTAACAAAAATATTCTTAACAGTGTAGACATACTTGAAGGGTCTATAACATAGGGTCAACGATACAATCAATATTTCGAGTTTAATCTTCAATGGTTCTAATTAACATATCTTACTTTGGTGACTCCTTGCTGGGAAACCATGTCCAATAGTTGGGGTCATCCGACCAAGTGATCGAGAGGTTCCTTGGATAGAGCATGAAGCTGCTGTTTTTCTCGTCCACCCAAGATTTGATATGTGCGTTGTTCTAAATGCATATCACCACAATAAATGGATTAATGGTCCATATTAATATTAACATCATAAGTTGTCTCATTTTCAATTCCTTATAAAATCAATCACCATTTGGATATTGTTAGTCTAGTTTGATCAGTTCTATATCTTATATGTTGTATTATCTTACATATATATAATTAAAAATATACTGACGTACCATTCTTCTAGCAGGAAATAATACAAATCGATTCTCAATTATCATCCAAATTAAGAGAATTTTTTGGAGGAGATTGTTCAAAAGTGAAAGTTAAGATCAAAACAAAATTAGGGTTTTACCTTTAGGAAGACTCTACTAGAAGCACTTAATAATTTCAGTTTAACTGGAATATAAATAAAATCTAAATTTTAAATATGAACTAGAAATACTTTTTTGTTTTGCAATTTTGTTTATATGAAGATATCGTCGACGTGTTTCCCCGAAATAGAAAACAAAAGTGAGTTAATTCTTTTTAGAGAAATAAGAGTACTAACCAGGTTCTTGGGCTTCAGGAAAGCATCAGAACGTAGCTGTTCACTGGAGGGAGAGATTACCTTGGCGTTTTTAAGACTGGCCTCATAGTTACGTGGAGTATCTAATAACTTCGGTTCAACCCTTTTTACCCTATCCCAATTGGGAAACATCTTGTTCATTAATATCCTCTCCCGATTGATTTTTTTTTCTTGCGACTGTTTACCTCAGTTTACAGATTGGCAATTAATTCATCTAAATTTATAGCCCAAACGGGTTTGAAGAACTTATTCTGTTTTGTCATACTTTATTTCCTTGTTCTTTTTTTGGTTTATGATTCTAATTTTGTATAAACGGACGCATCCGAACCACAAATCAAGCTATTCTCATATTATGCAAAAGATGGATTTTATTTTGTTAACTAAAACATTAAGCTTGATACCACTTTTCAAATTTGAGATAAAAAAGTAACTCTCATAAATCATTTATAAAATTTTAAAAATAATTTATAGAACATTTATAAAAAGTTTATAAACTCAACTCCACTCCATAAATATTAAACTCTAAACAATAATCACTAAACCTTGAACCCTATAAACTTGTATATCCATAATCTTCTTAAACTGGATATCAGAGAATGTTAAAATAAAATGTAGCCTTGTTGGTAGTTAAGACATGAGATCTTCTGGGCTCTTCTCTTTTGGGTGGTAAAGTGGTACATTAATAGTTGAACTAGCAACATCAGATGGTTAGAATTTTATTTTTACAAATATTTACAGTAGTCTCCGGTCCAATAGAGAACAAACATGAAACTCGCAAAGGACGGATACCCAATAAGAAAATCAACTATTACTTTTTATTAGGTTTCAGAATATGACTTATACTTAGTTGATTTTTCTCTCTACCAAATGAATGTATTTTAACATTATAATAAATAGAATAGCATCCAAAAATATTACAATTGCATTTTGGTTCAAGAATATATACTACTTGGTCCACCACTAGTCTTAATACATTAAAACATTAGTGCTTGAAGGAGATAATTAACATTAATACTGTAAATCAATAATTTAATTTTTAAACTAAGTCAATTTTTTTTTCTCACAGTGCTAAGTCAAATAAGATAATATTAGGTGGTTACCTGCGATTTCGCGGGTATAAATATTTTATGAAAATTATATATTATGTTTATAATTTTATCTTTGAATAATAATCATAACTATTAAAAATAACCTTTATATTTTTAAATAGTTTGAAAATCAAAAGTTTTGGTATTGTATAATCTTATAAGATTATTGAGATATATTGTTAATTCTATAAATTTTATTATAAATTTCCAAAAAGTCTTTCTATGACATATTTTTATTAATAAAAAAACAGAGATTAATGAACAATATGTTATTTTATAACACTTTTGTTTTTCGCATTATTTTGTCTACCACTTTATTTTTTTAGAAGCAAAATAGTTACAAATAATTAATTAAAAATTATAGTAATTCGTTAAACACGTGTATTTCGGCAAATATATAAAAATTAAGTACGTAAAAATATAAAATAACAAAGAATATAACCAAGAATATAACAAACAATTTTTATTTTTCTTCACTGGTGTATTATATATGTATCTTTTTTTTTTCCTATTACAAAATAAGCATGTCAACTTTATTATAATCAAAACTATATTGTTCTCGTTTTCTAAATTAATATTATAGTAAACTTTTTCATTAATTAATATTATTTTAAAGTATTTACCATATAATTTTATTATAATCAAGGCTATAAGAATTATATTAATAGAGTATATTAACTTTAGTGTCGTATTAGTATAATGTTTCAATTTATTAATTTTATATTATAATAAATACTTTCATTTATTAATATTATTTTAAAAGACTTATTATATATTTTTCTGTTTTTAAATATACAAATACTTTAATCATTTCTGAAAGTAATAACTCAACTATACAGTCAACATTTGTCACTGAAAAATGAATGGATATTTTTAAAATTGTATATTTGACTGTTTTGCATACATTGGACACATTTTAGAAAAAATATAGTGAGTATAACAAAATATTTTTAGGTTTAGGTTAATTAGTTTTTTTGTAATCTATAATTGATTGTATCCACTATTAATATAAATATGTTAAAATCGTTTATATAATAATTTCTATCATACCACATGTATTTATTTAAATTTCTATAATGTAATCTATGATATTTAATTGTTTCTATAAACAAATTATGTTAATTCTTTTATTTTAAAATGGTCAATTGTTTGTATGGTAATATAGATTAGATTAGGAAGTTCTAGGATTAGTTTCCTTTTTAAATTTTTAATTAAAAAAATAAAAATTCAAATATAAACAACCAATCAAATCAAGAGAATTAATTCTAAAGTTCACCTATGAATGACACCTAAGCAGAAGTCACTTAATTGACTTCTCAATTAATATATAGTAGGATGTAACCATTTTTTTTGTTTGGTTTGGCTTTACTTTACTTTTTTTCCTTTTTCTCTTTATAGTTTTTCGTATAGTAATTATATAACAGTGAAATTAAATTATAGTTTGCTTCGAATTCATTCATCAAAAATGGCGCATCTTTAATATGAAAAACAAAAATGTCCAGAAGTTTATACTTTGTTGTTTTTGTTGTTATTGTCTGGGAGAACTTCATTAGTTACGTTTTTTAAGAAAGGTCACCGTTTTATTTGTTTAAAGTAGGCAACTTGATCTAACCATAGTTGTTATTTGAATTTTATTTTTTCTTTTGCGGGATAAAACAGTTTTTCTCCTAAACCTATATAACTTTAACAACAAACAACAACAATTTTTTTTTACTACTAAATAAAATTTTGATTTTACGCAGACACAGAAAAAATGAATTATAATTTCGTATTACAATAATTTATATACATATATTAAGAATAGAACAAAGATTTACACGACAAAACTTTAACGAAGAATAAAAAATATTAAAAGTGTACGAAAATATAAAGGAAGAGATATTACTTTAAAGATTTAACCAAACGAACTGTGTATTATTCTTGTCTGCACTAATTCTGGATACATATATCTCAAATTCCATCCACCTCCCCAAGCAAGAATATATGTCTCCATTTCTAGATATTTTTCTTATATAAATAAAAAACAGGTGGGCATCTGTTATTGTCCCCAAAACATACCTTACAGTGATTTCCTTATCGCTGATAGCTGGCTACAAAGAAACAAGCAGGATATATCTCAGTATAGTATTCCTCACTAATTAGAACGAAAGAAGTTGGTGCCAATCAATTTATTGATTTGATTTTGAATTTTATTGAGGTTTTTAGATGAGCGGTTCATCTAGGCCTGTCCAATATGGTAAAACTGTACCATACCGAACCGAACCGAACCGAAATAGACAATATGGTATGGTTTTGGTATATACCATATAAACCGAATGGATATGATTTTATAAAAACCGGAGGATTTGGATATGGTTTGGTTTATAACCGATTAAACCGAACAAAACCGATCAAAAGTAAAAACATGTAAATATGTACATATTTTATAACGTCACATGAAAAATATATTTGTTATATAAGTTATTTTTTTGTTAATAATTATTACTATATTTTTATAGTAATAAAGAATCATAATTTGAAAAACACTTAAAATATAATTAAATAACAATTCATGTAACTGAGGCTTTTTATTTTCTTTGTCTTCTTCTTTTAATCATTTTGTTTTCTTTTAGCATTGATTAAATTGAAGTGAAGGTTATAAATTTGGTGGATAATAACTAGAAAAAATTCTTCGCAATTTTTTTCTTATTTATAAGCGAACAGAGTTTCACTCGACGAAGCATCACTTTGATGAACACTGAATATGGAAGAGTGGAAACATTTTCTTTCATACTTCTCTTTTGTTTTTTATTTTTATTTTCAAAATTTCGAGCTTTTATTTTAATTCTAGATTTGATTATTTCATTTGAAGGTATAAGCATTTTTATTTTTTTGTTCTTTTATTTGAAAATATAATATATTTTTAATAAATGACTGCGATGACAATTTGACTCTAAAATTTATATAATATGATCCCAAACTAAATAATTATGTTTTGGTATAAAACCGAATAAACCGAAAACCGGCGGTATATAAACCAAACCGAACCGAACCGAAGTATATATGGATTTAGAATGGTAGTTATATTTTACTAACCGAAATACCAAAAAACCGAAAAAACCGAACCGAAACCGAACCGATATCCGGATTGAACACCCCTAGGTTCATCCATTAATAAGATCTGAGGAGAATCAAACTAATTAATACGTGAATTATTTGTTCTAATTATTCTAATTAAGATGATTAAACAACTAATACTGAAAAAGTTTTCTAATTTGTAAATTTATATTTTTCATTTATAAAAAAATGTAAGTATTGAATAATACGTAAGGATGGATTTTTCGAGAACAAAATAAAATACAAACTAAAGATCCAGAAGACAAATTAGTCTAGAATATTTTTTGGAATTTTTTTTTATAATCAAAGAAATGCAGATAAAATAGAATGCAAGAAGTAAAATAAAATAACCAATTTATTGATTTGATTCTTGCAATTATGGCTAGTTCTTGCAAAATAAATGCCAAATTGGTGTTTCTTATATGGAGGTTTGGAGTATTTGAAGCTAATAAAAGGGTTTCATGTCTCATAATTCTTCTCTGACAGTTTTTTATATTCTTGTTTCATCATTGACCAATGCTAGTTTAAGTCTGATGATTGAAATATTGTAATGTGCAGGTCACTCCTAGTAAACAATGAGAGTAGGCAGAATTCATCGGTGATTTTACCCAGAGTCGTGCCTAGTAAACAATTTTTCGATCTTTGGCTTATGGCATCATTTATTTTGTAAAATTGGCATCATTTATTTTGTAAAATGTAAGGGCATACATAAAATATTTTATATGGTTCATTGGTAAATCTAGGTTACTACCATTTTCGGGACTTTATCTTAAGTCATTACTTAAATTTATAAACTAAAGAATTACAATACATATATATTTTATATGTTTCATTGGTAAATCTAGGTTATACTGCCATTTTCTAGACTTTTTCTAAAGACATAACTTATAATTATAAACTAATTAATTGCAACTATAATTATATTTTATTCAAAGAATGATAATTTTCTCTTTCTAAAATCCTTTTCTATGTGTTATTATTTATTTATTTTTAAAATAAGCCGGTAATAGAAAACATTTTCTTTATAAAGCTAAGTCATTATTAATATTTTGGGATTAACTTCCCTTCATATATTATTATTATTATTTTATTTATTCGAAACTATAAAAAAAATTAGAATAAATAATACTTATATAAACGTGTATTCATATACTAATGTTCTATTTTATAAATAAAACATAAATAAATTTTGGTAAATTTTTCAGTTAAAAAATTGTTTCACAAAATTATTTATTATTACACTATTATATTATTATGTTTTAAACCCATTTAATAGAAAATTATAAATATTATTTATTTGGTTTTTGGCATCAAAAGTTCTAAACATGGCTCTGATTATACCTGCATCTCAATGCTACCAGGATACATTAGAAGAACCTCTCGCACCAAACATATGCACACAGTTGTAATGATATAATGCAAAAGTCAACTGATATTATTAGAACTCCCGCATTGATTAGTTTTGAGCCTATCTACTGCCTTGGTGCACCACACTCTAAAGCTAGTATGATCCACTTGAACATGAAGACTCACACATGGGGAGATGCTAAGAGTTATGCTACATCAGCATGTGTATTAGACTCTTAGTAAGTGATTTGAATAGGAGAGGGTATCAAGTAAATAAGAGATTTTAGCAACAAAAAAAAAGGTAAATAAGAATTGGTTTGTGCATGTGAGAGTTTGGCATGCTCTATATTCACCCACCCTAGGGATCTATACTTGTCTCGTTCATTCTTTTTTTTTACATTCAATTCAGTGTGATAATTAGGAAGTTCAGGCCGATAGACTTTCTCTAAAGTCTACGATGCGCCGTTATGTTGATTGTATTGGCAAGTGGGACTAAATTTCGTATTTATCCGTTTAAGATGTAATTTTTCATAGAACCAATCAATAGATAGATCGTAAGATTGCTTGCAGAGACGGATATTATCAAGACTCGTTTCAAAAATCATTGTTTCCTTCTTCTGTGTGGTTCGCCGACAGGCAAAGACTCTTCACGACCATCTTTCCAACACGTGCACGTCTCGCCAATGGAGAAGGTTCGAACTTGTCAGCACCAGGCGCCTTGACCGATGAGTCATACTGCCACTTATAGTATTCATTGGTTTCTTGTCAGGCAAGAAATCATATAATATATAATTACATTAAATTTGAACAAAATCATTCGTAAGCATTTGGATAGTCTTTGTTTTGTTCATTGTATTTGAGTCTATAGGAGACGTGTGTAGAATATTCAACTTTGATACAATCATACAAATAAAGTCGATTATGCGTCCCTTGGTCCTAGCTTCCGCATTCATAGTACACTAATGTGTTGAAAAAACTAACATTTTGTTCCTTGTTATGAATCATGAAGTGGATGATCCATAATCTAGACCATACAAGTTTAAGACTAGAGTCCATTGAGAGTTTACATCCAGCCACATGGAAGACCTATTCAACTTTATGTCTTTATGAGTTTGACCATGTCATTATGTAGAGTATCTTTGTAATCAATTCTCCCTTTGACAATTCACCTTGTATGAACCACTATATATAGTGGTGTAAGCAATAAGAAATATACAACACATTCTCACAAATCTTCTCTCAAATCTTAACACGTTATCAGCACGAGACTCTCTCCACCTGAGCAATCCCATCCGCCGGCGATCATCTCTTTTCCGGCCATCTCTTCCGGCCCTCAGCCTTGCTCCCCCGGCCAAGTCTATCCTTCTCACGGTTTTCCGGCCAGCTCCTCCACCTCTCTCTCAACCAGCTCATCCGCGGATTAGCTCTCTCTCACGGTGGTCCATTCAGATCAATTTGGTGTTTTCTAAAAGGTAAACTAATCTATCCATAAAATCTAAGAACATCACATATCTGAATCCTGATTATTAGATCTATTTGAATCATAAAACTTATAAAAATCTATAGATCTAAAATTATCACAAATATTAATCTTTAATCTAAGATCTATATGAATCTTGACTCTAAAATTATTTGAATCTCTAAAGATCTAAGAATCTCTAAAAACTTATAAAACTTATTAATAATCTAAGATCTATATGAATCTTGTTTCTAAGAACTATTTGAAATTATAAAAGATATTAGAGAAAATCATAAACCTAGCAAGCCTTAAAATCGGTTCCCCTTTCTCCTATTTTGATCCGGCCTTAAATCCGGATTGACTAAAGGATTGAAACCCATAATCTTTGTTTGGCCGTATTACCGGCTGTATAGCCGTATGAATAAGCTGGCCATCAAAATCTTAATCCCATTCGATGTACTTACCGATCCAAATCGACCCTTATCCACATCAAAATCTCAAATCTCCTTGTTTGTTTTATAACCGGATATGTATCTTGATGGTCATTATACATATCAATTCCCTAAATCCTTTTTGCTTGATTTTTATCAATCCCCCAAACTCTAAGCAATAATCAGCTGAACCCCTAAATCCAAATCCGGCCATGATTTTTTTTTTCCGGCCATGACCTTTTCCGGCCACAATCTTTTCAGCCATAATCTTTCAGTCAAACCCAAAGATATCAAACTTAAATCCTAATCAATGCATATCTTTGACCATTGATGTTTTATATTGTAACTGATCAAAATTTAAAACTTTTATGATTGTTTTAAATGCATATCTTTGACTAGGTAGTATTTATCAAAATATTATAACATATAGTCTTGATTTAAATAGTTATGACATAGGCTAAAATAAATACTAAGTTGAAATCATTTGATCACATAGTTGTTTGTCAAAATTTATCTAAATCTAAACCGGCCTTGAAATCGGTTCATTATAGTTTGAACAAATGATATAAATTTATCTTGATCTAAAAACCAACCTTGAAAACTGATTTTGTGATGATTGAATTATATACTGATCATATATACATACTTGATAGGATCTATTAGATCAAACATGGATTAGTAAATTGTTAGATCATACACATATCATGAACTGATCATTTCCATGCATCTGCTTGTCATATAGTTTTATTAAAACTGAGCATGCATATATATAATAGATCATTCTAATCATGGAGAATTTAAAATAAAATCTAAATTGGTTCACATTGCATGCATCTAACTAGATTAAATCGGTTATTTTTAAAGTTAAGCATGTTTGTTTAATTTGAAAACATAAACAAGCTTTGAAACCGATTGATTGAAAATCTAATTGAATTTGTTCTAGACATATCCTGAATATTATAAAATTTTCTTGTCTTAGTTTACCCTGTAAAAGGGGGAAGGAATCGGTTTTTGCTTTATGATCTTTGAAACCAAATATCCTCATGCATTAGGAATCACATATAGATTGTTTAAGTCCAATGCTTAGTTCTGAACATGCATTCAGCTATTTCTTGATCCATGCATTTGCTTGATTTCATCCATCTTGCTTGATCTCATTTAATAAAATGATGATTGATCCTTATTCAAATTCTAAAGGGCCTTAATACCCTATATATATAATCAATCCAATTTGAATTATAATTAAAAGGATTACTAGATGCAATGATCAATTGATCATTCTCATACTAAGATTGCTTAAGCAAATAGATTATATAATTTGGGGTAAAGCCTTATTGAAATCATATACATTGATTTATTCTATTGCTTACATAGAATTCTGAGTGCTTGAATTACTCGTTAAATATTCAGATGTTGAGATTTGAACCTCAGATTACTCTGCCCTAAATCTCTCTGGAGATAATTACCTAGAATGGGTAAAGAATATTCTTGTTGTCCTGAGATCCAGAGGACTCGGACAATGCATCAATGAGTACAATGATATCATTGACAGTGAAAGGCATAGAGCTATAACGATTATTCGTTATCATCTCACTGAGGAATTAAGAGACCTGTATCTCCATGTTGAGGATCCTTGTGATCTTTGGTTACAATTAAAGAAAATGTTCAAACCGGTATCGTGGCAAAAGGCCAACCATGAATGGGAGATCCTCAGATTCCAGGATTTTGAATCCGTGGAGAAATATAATTCTACTCTGATGGATATTGCTTATAGTCTTGAACTATGTGGTGAAAGGATAACACATTATTCTTTATTATATAAGACCTACACCACATTCCATCCAAAGGATGTGTTGTTGCTACACACGGCTAAGAAGTTCACCACTTATAATGACCTTTTGTCATATCTTTTGGCTTCTGAACAAAGAAAGCAGAAAATCAAAGATACCATCAACAGATTTGACAAGCTTCAGAAAAGATACATTGAGCTAAAGAATAATGAGATGAGGCCTCCTATAGCTGATGAAGCTGAAGTTGAGCGCCATATGGCAACACATGCATTGTGAAGGCCATATTATATAATTGTCTTTTGACATTCTCATTTTCATGTTTCCTGAGTTTATGTTTCATGAATTGCTTTGATACTTTGCTTTATACACGACTTCATTAATAAAATGAATTACTTTGAGTTCATCATTATCTTATTCAAACTGTTGTTTGATAAGAAACTATATCTATATGCCTTTATTGTGCCAAGATAAATATGATTGAGGATTAATACCCCAACTCACTTTTCCAAAGAGTTCAAAGAAGCCTTTGACAAATGGCACGACATGCTCTGCCATCCAGGCTCAGTTATAAAATACTCTTGAACTCAACTGGACATTCCTTGAAAGAAAGGAAAAGAAGCTCGACCAAGGCTTTGCCTAAATGGCATTATATTCACCCTATAAGGTCCATTGAATTAAGAAGAAAAAATGGTTTCCAACAATGGACAAAAGGGAATAAGAGTACCTAAATTAAAATCGCCTAAGTGGTCGAGACTACATTCTCTATTGATCTAGTGATCAATATGATATTAGGCAAATAGCCAGGGCAATCATGTTTGATTAACCCACGAAATTTATCACTTAGATGGCATTACCATACTTAGCCATTCGGATTATGATGCAAATATTTAAAAGGGCACAAATGTTATCCCATAAGATCTCACGTGTGTGCAATATATCTATGCACAAGGGAATTTATTGTCCCAAGCACCACGAATTTGAGTATGTTCATGAGGGGGAGTGAGGACAAATCCCATGATACATGACCATACTAAAATCCGTGAAACATGGTCCACAACCATATTACATATTGGTTGAATTTGATATAAAGACCATTACCTATAAGGTTCAAATTCTAAAAGTCCATATGCTTGGGGACACCATGAGTTATAAAAGAATGAACCTGCATCAGGCCATAGTAATTATATCAGGCCATATAAGTGATCATAGATATTCCCACCTCAGACTGATACGGGTCATGAGTCCAGACATATATCATCTTAAGATATTATGAAAGAATCCACCACAAATATATGTGCCATCTAAGATCATGTGATCTTAGAATCTCATAAAGAGGATTGGAAATATATGTTGGATATATATTATGAATATACTTTCTCCATAAGTTTAAAAGAAACCTTGAGCCAAAATGGGTGATCTAATTATAGACCAAGGAACAAGGATTACATAAGGTTTATGAATCCGAATATCCAACAATGAAAGGAGAAAAGTAATAAGCTGGTATAAAGAATGATAAAGAATGGTATCTACCATCTGGTATCAACCATCAATGTCTTGGCAAAGATCCTCGGACTAGAAAATAATTTATAGACGTCCATATGCTACAATGATAGCAAAATAAAATGCCAGACACATTGACCCGAGAGAAAGAATGACTATGTCATCCCAGCTTAGCACCACACGGTTTTGATGTCTTAAAGACACAACCAAGTTGCTACAAAGTCTATATAAGATAGACCAAATAAATGTTCCAAATAAAGTTCCATAAATTCTAAGGAACCTCGGAAAGAAAGAAAGGTGCATGAGATAAAATCCGAGTTTTATTAAAGGAAACCATTCCAGACATTGAGATATAAGGCTGGCCAGCTGAACAACTAGGTACCATACCATATAGCTTGGGACGCCAAGTTATAAGGTTATTAAGGTCCTAGATAATGAAATCTCAAATTGATTTATACCATGTCTGGAACTAAAAGGAACTATATATATATATATATATATAAGTGTGTCGACACATACATTCATAGAAAATGCGCAAGTATGTAGCACATGAATACAAAGATATGTATCGAGGATCATAAACCCACACAAGAGTACTCATAATGAATAATGAAAGAAACGTGGGGTTTAAAGTGATATATAAAAGGCGTATTGTATTGGCCATGAATATGTAAACGCCATATGATGCCCAGTGAATATATAAATCCTGAAAGAAAGATAAATCGTGAGACAGACCAGAAAAGGTCTATATAATCCAATGTGGTGGATACTACTACATATTTCACTACATATGATATCTGGAAGAAATTCAAAGAATGTAGTATGCTATATATGACTCACTGGATGATGATGATAATATTATTGGTACCAAAAGGTTTACCAAACGGTATTGAGCTCATAATCAAAAGATGAGAAAAGAAGTTCCTCTTGAACAGCATTTTCCTAAAGTTGTTCATGGACTGAATTAAATTACTACATGTAAGCAAGTGAAGAGTTCTATAAGAACAATTCAAATCAGTCCATAGAGGACTTTTAAATTCCTTGTGTTTTATACTAACCAGCCTAAGATAGGTTAAATGGTTATTCATTAAACCTTAGAAAAAGTTATAGACCATCACCACAAATTAGCCAAATTTTGGTAATACTTATGGTTGGTCGAATTCTCAGCATGAACCAACCAAGCTGTGGTATGAATGAATAAGCTATCATAAAGATAAGCTATAAGATCGAAGTTCATCTTTGAACAAAAGGTATAGGACCACATTATGCGTCCATATGCGACCCAACGGGTCCGACCATCATATATGAAGATAATGCAGCTTGCATTGCTCAACTCAAAGACGGGTATATCAAAGGTGACCGAACCAAACATATTCTACCCAAGTTCTTCTTTACCCATGAGTTGCAGAAAGTTGGAGAGGTCAACGTGCTTCAGATCCGGTCTAGTGAAAACTCAGCCGGCCTCTTCACCAAATCATTGCCCTCTTGCACATTCAGGAAGTTCACGCAACAAGATTGGCACGCGTAGACTCAAGGACCTTCAGTGATGTCCAAATCAGGGGGAGTAATGTGTGTTGTACTCTTTTTCCTTTTTCTGATTTCCCTTTTTACCACATTGGGTTTTGGGTTTTCCGGGAGAAGTTTTAATGAGGCAACATTAGCATGTTACAAACCCTATATGGTTATGGCATCCAAGGGGGAGTGTTATGAATCATAAAGTGGATGGTCCATAACCTAGACCATACAAGTTAAAGACTAGAGTCCATTGGGGGTTTACATCCAGTCACATGGAAGACTCATTCAACCTTATGTCTTTATGAGTTTGACCATGTCATTATGTAGAGTATCTTTGTAATCAATTCTGCATTTGACTCTACCTTGTATGAACCACTATATATAGTGGTGTAAGCAATAAAAAATATACAACACATTCTCACAAATCTTTTCTCAAATCTTAACATTCCTGAATTTGTCTCTTATGCGAATATGCGTTTTTTTGCCAGAAAAAAAAAAGAAAGTAGAAACACGTTTTTGTTGGAAAAATGGAAATTATAAGATATTATGAATTTAATGTGTTCATGAAATTAAAATAGATCAAATATAATACTAACTAAGCGAGCTTGTATTTGACTAATGATTTAGGATCAGTCTAGTTTAAACGAAGCGATTGAAGATGTGATTACGGTTGTTTGAGTTTGTAAAAGCGGATACCGACAGTTTTAAGTGTTATTAAGCGATTTGTATGACTGGTGCAATAACTAAAATTTAGTGCACTTATGTTTGATAGGCTATTAAAATGAATCAGCAATTAAATAATAAATTAATAATATTAATACATTATATAACTAGAAAGTATTAAAAATTATATTTCTGTAATAAAATATAAAAAATATTATTTAATGATTTTTTCTTTTTGAACATTATTATTAGATTTTTAAAATTAAAGAGGATGTCATTGATTTAATGCTTTTAAGAATTTTAAATTTTAATTATTTTATTTCATATTTAAATAAAGTTTTCTAAAATATTTTTATTTACCATCTGCAACCAGTAAACATTAGCTAGAACCATTCTTTGAAATGGTTTACAAGATTGTTGTTAATAACCGTTATCACCCATGAACGCCAATCAAGTATTCATGTAATCTGAATCGCTTTTTCGTTCGAAAACATAGGAGGGTAAGTAGATTGCATCTGAATCGCATTACTATTTACAGATTGGATCAATTACTTGGCATCCAAACTGCATCGTTCACACATTCAAATCAGACTCATACCTAATCCTGAAGGCACAGTCAAAGCTGTTATAATCCACTTGAACATAAAGACTCACACATAGAGGTGATAAGTGATAGCTATCAAGTGATTAAGAGATTGATTTGAGAGAGTTTGGCATGCTCTAGAAGCATCCTGTAATTCTACACGTCGCTCTTTGATTCTTTGTTTATTTATTTACTTCAGTTCAAATTAGAATTATCCAGTTTACAATTTTAAACTTATCAAGAGATCTTTATGATATGCCAGATATAACATATTTGTTAGAACTTACATTGATTAGCTATGTCTACGTGGGGATAACTATTATCTTGTATGTATTACCGAATATAATTCCCTCACTCTCAAGCTGCTTTTGGGGAAAATCTATCCACTTATCATTTACCATATTCCAAACCTTTATTATCATACAATATACATGTAAATATCTCTGGAACGGTTTTGTACTCAAGACTTGTGATTGGTCGTTTGCAAAAGAAAATATTATCAAGATTGGTTTCAAAAATCTTTGTTTCTTTCTTGTGTATTTGTGTTTGGCAGTTTTTCGACAGACAAAGACTCTTCACGACCATATTTAATCCAACACGTCTAGAGAATGGAGAAGGTTCTACTCTTGGAACCCTCGTTATCTAAATCGAGCTTGTCAGTACCAGACGCATTAACCGATGAGTCACACTACCATTTATAGTACTTACCGATTTCTTGCCGATTTCTTGCCGATTTCTTGCGTCACAAGAAATCATATCATATAACAATCAAAATAATTTTAAACAAAATCTTCCGTAAGCCTTTGATTATTCTACAAAATACGTGAGTGGACTATTCAACTTCGACATAAATGACGTTGTGATTATATGTCGCTTGGTCCAAGCTTTCGCATTCATATGACACTTGTGTGCGGAAAAATAGAAACGCAAATCACGTCCCAAGACTTTTCGCTTTCGTGAGATTTTAACGGAGTAAAATTTCTCAATAAATACACAACAAACCCCATTACTATGTCTCCCACAGAAACTCAACAATGACTTCCACAAAACCCATATCACTCCTTGTCTCCATCACTTTCTTCTTCTCTCTCCTCCTCAGTTCATCCTCAGCCCAGTCCGTCGTCAAAGCTTCCTACTGGTTCCCAGGGAGTGAGTATCCCGTCACCGACATTGACTCATCTCTCTTCACTCACCTCTTCTGCGCATTCGCTGATCTCAACGCTCAAACCAATCAAGTCACCATCGCCTCCGCGAGCCAACAGAAGTTCTCCACTTTCACTCAAACCGTCCAACGGCGAAACCCTTCTGTGAAAACCCTCTTGTCCATCGGCGGTGGAGCCGCTGATAAAACCGCGTTTGCGTCCATGGCAAGTAACCCCACTTCTCGAAAATCGTTCATTGATTCTTCGATAAGACTTGCGAGATCGAATGGCTTCCACGGTCTTGACCTAGACTGGGAGTATCCGAGCAGTGCTACGGAGATGAGCAACTTCGGGACGCTGCTTCGAGAATGGCGATCAGCGGTTGTAGCAGAAGCTAGTAGCAGTGGTAGACAGCGTTTGCTTTTGGCGGCTGCGGTTTTCTACTCCAACAATTACTATTCGGTACTGTACCCGGTTCAAGCCGTTGCCGACAGTCTGGATTGGGTTAATCTTATGGCCTATGATTTTTATGGACCGGGTTGGTCTAAAGTAACCGGTCCACCTGCCGCTTTGTATGACCCTTCAAACGCAGGTACTTCACTAACCTAACCAACCAAATAAATTGGGACACATTAATAACCAAAACTTGTAAATGAAGAATATAAACAAATAAATGTTTCAAAAAATGAAATTTGATTTTTTTCGGTTATGTATGGTTCACTTGTATTGAAGTTGGTTCAATGAGTGTGAAAACATATTAAGATCAATTTTCGAAAATTATTGGTCTAGTTTCGGTTGGAAATTTTGGTTTGGTTTATATAAGATTGTAAAGAAAACAAGCCAAGGGTAAGAGAGTTTCTCAAATTGAATATCTAAAAGTAAAAATACAATTTATATTTATATTTATATTTAATTTGTGAGTATTATTTAAGAAAGACATGTCAAATTAAATACTAAAGTAAAAATACAATTTATATTTATATTTAATATGTGACTATTATTTTGGCTTGGTCTATATATGATTTTCTTGAACTTTTAAAATATTCACAAATTAAAAATACTAATAATTATAGTATTATATATTGGGAGAGATTCTAGTTTAAATTTTTTTTAATGAGTTTCGCGCTGGAAATATGAATAAATACCGGTTTTGTTTGAATACTAAACCGGTTAATGATAGGTCCAAGTGGCGACGCTGGAGTAAGATCATGGACACAAGCTGGACTTCAAGCGAAGAAAGCAGTCTTGGGATTTCCATACTACGGCTACGCATGGCGTCTCTCAAACGCAAACAGTCACAGCTACTACGCGCCTACAACCGGAGCTGCGATATCAGCGGACGGTTCTATCGGATACGGTCAGATAAGGAAGTTCATAGTTGATAACAGAGCAACAACGGTTTATAACTCCTCGGTGGTCGGAGATTACTGTTACGCAGGGACGACTTGGATTGGATACGATGATAATCAGAGTATCGTGACGAAAGTTAGATACGCTAAGCAGAGAGGTTTGCTTGGTTACTTCTCTTGGCATGTTGGAGCTGACGATAATTCTGGTCTATCTCGTGCAGGTTCGAATTAATTTTACTGTTATTTTTATATGAATCTATGAGGTAATATTTTTGTTTTGGATTGTACAGCGTCACGTGCATGGGATGCTGCGGCAACCACCAGAACTATACAGGAGTATTAAGGCTCTCCACTGTTCCGACTACGGCAAGTGGCGATATTTTTCTCAGTGACTATACATTATACAAACAAATAAGCGTTTCTATTTGCGTGTATGTTGTCAATGGAAAGGGAACAATAATATCAAGATAATAAAAGCAAGAAGCATAAGTTATTAATGCTTCTTTTATATATTAAGCAGCAAATAAAAACAATTTTAAATTAAATCCAATAAAATTTGATATTATATTTTTACATTTTCTCTCATAGAAGATGAGCTATACGACGTACGCGTTTCACAAAACTGATCATAATATGAAACTCGAGTTCCAGCCGGACGGATTGAATGGACAAATTTGTCAAATGTTATAACCAGATTTTTGTTTAGTTGAAAAGCATTGTTTGTTTTTTCTGCAATGCAGAAAATTTGGATTGAATTCTAAATGACTAAGTATACAAGGTTGACTGGAAAACCACTAGCAATATATAGCCCACAAGGTCAAGCCACAATAATAATTGGTACATAGACCAACTATATGTATACATACTGTTAGCAGTAGTTTAATTTTTCTAAAACAATGAGCCAAAATAATAAAACCGACTGAAATGTAATCCATCAAAAACCCATATTGTTAGTATAGTAGTTTAATTTTTCTAAAACAATGAACCGAAATAATAAAACCGACTGAAATGTAATCCATGATCAAACCCAGTCACAAATTGTTTACATCTGTTTTCACACTCAATTGCTACCGAACACACAAGTATAAATAATTTTTTTTTTTTGATAAACCGTATCGGCTGATCGGGTCGGTCCCGAGAGGAACGTGTTGGTATAAGTTTGAAGATGATTAAACAAGAATAGAGACTTGCGGAGCAAGCTACAAGGAGTCCTTATCCAAGTGTGATTCTAGATAGGGGTGTCAATTCGGGCTGGCCCGGCCCGGCCCGGCCCAAACCCGCTAAGCCCGTAAATATTTGAGTCCGGCCCGGCCCGGCCCGAAAATAATTTGGGCCTAGAATTCAAAGCCCGGCCCGGCCCTTATAGGGCTATAGGGCTTTTCGGGCTTTTGTGGGCTTTTCGAAAAATAATTTGTCATTGTCACTTCCATCGTTTTAATACATGTGAATTTTCATTAAAACAAAAGAGTTTCATTTAAAAAAAATAAAAAATATATAAAGTGAGTTTAAAATTTTCTTCTCTATCACAAATTTTTTATTTTTTCGTATGCTTTAAAAACATTTTATACACAAACCAAATTTAATAAGATTTAAATAATCAATTATCAATTAAAACAAAAAAATATAAGAGAACAAAATTTATGATAAACATGGTCAAACGTTTCATACTTTGTATTTTGAAAATAAAAAAATGTTGTACATGAAAGAAGAAGGTACTTTTGTAAAATTTAAAATGTAACACGATGAAACAATAAAGTGCATTAACAACTTTTATATTTGCTTTATTAGAGTTTGAATAAAAATATTAAAATAATATATCAATATTAATAATAGTTTCGATTACAAGAAAGAAGGATAATATTTACGCTAAAATATAAATTTCGGGTTTTCAGGCCGGCCCTAGCCAAACGGGCTTAAGCCCAAAATACCCAAAGCCCAAATGGGCTTAGCCCGAAAGGCCCAATTTTTGTTTGGGCTTATAAAGCTAAGCCCAAGCCCAGTAATTTTTAGGGCTGGGCGGGTTCAGGCTACGGGCTTCGGCCCTAATTGACATGTCTAATTCTAGATAAAGATAGAAGTTGTTTTGGAGTTATCTATAACATTAAGTCTTTACTAATAGGATTAGGATTTACTTGTTAGCTATATATATATAGATCCATTGAGTTAAGGATGAATCGTGTGTGTGAGATTGAGATTGTGCGTGTTTGAGGTTTTTGAGTTGAGTTTTCCTTGAGCTAATATAAGAGAGTGATTCTTATAAAGTCAATCGCATATACATATTAGCATTCGAGTTGTTAGTTTCAATAAGTGGTATCAGAGCCTAAACAAAATTGAAACTATGGGAGATCTTACGGTTGTTACTGCGAAACAGAAAGAGACAGGATCATCATCGATAAAGTGCCCCATATTGAACTCTACGAACTATACGGTCTGGGCAATTAAGATGAAGATTCTACTAAAGGTAATTTGGAACTAATTGAGGTAGAAGGAGGAGACGACGAAAAAAACAATATGGCCATGGCGTTGCTAGTCCAATCTATACCAGAAGCTCTCGTCCTCCAAGTCGGTGAGTTGGATACGACAAAGAAGGTTTGGGACGCGATTAAGACAAGACACATGGGTGCTGATAGAGTGAAGGAAGCTCGCCTTCAGACACTTATGGCGGACTTCGACCGATTGAAGATGAAAGACGATGAATCCATTGATGATTTCACAGGGAGACTCTCTGAGATTTCTTCTAAATCTGCTGCGCTTGGAGAAGAGATAGAGGAAACAAAGCTCGTCAAGAAGTTCCTCAAGAGTCTCCCCCGTAGAAAGTATATACATATTGTAGCGGCATTGGAGCAAGTCTTGGATCTCAAGACAACAAGTTTTGAAGATATAATCGGACGACTGAAAGCCTACGAAGAACGTGTTACTGAAGAAGAAGAAACATCTGAAGAAACGGGAAAACTAATGTACACAAACTCAGAACATCAGAGTACCCGTAGCTTTAACGGTGAAAACAGAGGCCGTGGCCGTGGAGGACATTACTTTGGAAGAGGAAGAGGTCGCGGAAGGTACAATGGCTACGTGAGAGATGCATCGAGAGTCACATGCTATAGGTGTGATAAGGTGGGACACTATGTCACAGACTGTCCCGATCGCCTGCTTAAGTTACAAGAAACACAAGAGACTAAAGAAGAAGAAACACATGAAGCTGATGAGCTGATGTTAAACGAAGTTGTGTTCCTGAATGAAGAGAAGGTGAAACCTAACACCTTCGAGACTGATCTAGACAAGACAAACGTGTGGTATCTAGACAATGGAGCTAGTAATCACATGAGTGGAGATCAATCGTACTTCACCACGCTAGACGAGACAATCACTGGAAAGGTCAAGTTTGGTGATGACTCCCGCATCGACATTAGAGGAAAAGGAAGTATTACTTTCAGATTCAAGAGTGGAGTAAAGAAGGTGATGTCAAATGTGTACTTCATACCAGCACTTAAAAGTAACATCATAAGCTTGGGCCAAGCTACAGAGGCTGGATGTGAAGTCAGGATGAAAGAAATCTGTTGCTTGTCTACGATCGTGATGGGAGGCTCTTAATAAAAACCAGTAGAGGAAGGAATCGATTGTACAAAGTTACACTCGAAGCTGAGAGTTCCTTGTGTCTTCAAGTGATGATGCCTGACGCCTCTAGCAAGTGGCATACAAGGCTAGGACACATCAACTATGAGAACTTAAGACTTATGGTGGACAAGGAGTTGGTTACAGGAGTACCAAAGATCACCGTCACAAAGAAGACTTGTGTATCATGCTTACTTGGTAAGCAATCCAGACAATCGTTTCCCCAATCAACAACATTCAGAGCGTCACAGAAACTGAAGTTACTACACGGTGACCTTTGTGGTCCGATCAATCCGCCGACGATTGGTAAGAATAGATATGTCTTTGTGATAATAGATGACCATTCTCGCTACATGTGGACATTGTTGCTGAAAGAAAAAGGCGAAGCGTTTGGAAAGTTCAAGAAGTTCAAAGTCTCTGTCGAACAAGAAACTGGAATCTCAATCAAAACCCTTCGAACAGATAGGGGAGGAGAGTTTACATCTCTAGATTTTAATACCTTCTGCGAAGAAAACGGCATCCAGCGACACTTGACTGATCCGTACTCTCCTCAACAGAACGGCGTGGTTGAGAGACGTAACCGGACGATACTGGAGATGACAAGGAGTATGCTAAAGCATATGAGTGTTCCTAACTATATGTGGGGAGAAGCGGTGAGACACGCTACGTATCTTATCAACCGAGCTGCGACTAGAACCTTAAAAGCCAAGACTCCCTACGAGGTCTTTAAAGGTAGAAAACCTAACATATCACATCTTCGAGTGTTTGGTTGCTTAGGATACGCAAAGATAGTAGCTCCCTACAGGAAGAAGCTGGATGATCGGTCTCGAGCACTAGTTCATCTGCGAACAGAACCTGGAACAAAAGCTTACCGACTGTTTGATCCAGTAAGCTAGAAGATTAGCGTGAGCAGAGATGTGGTATTTATGGAAGAAGAAAGTTGGAGCTGGAATGAGAGTAAGAAGGAAACTGATAAAGATATTGACTCGTTTAGTGTCAAACTTGGAGAGTTTGGAAACATAGGATTAAGAGAGATTGATTACATCTTGAAGACACAAGGAGACACCAATGCTGCGACAACAAAACAAGAAAGTGAGCGAGATGATACTGATAGTGATAATAATTCAGTGGAAGTGTCCGATGATGAAGAAGAGCATGAAGGGCAACCACAGCTGAGACGTTCCACAAGGATCAAAACTACACCAGAATATCTCTCTGACTATATTCTTTTGTCGGAAACAGAATGCGAGTGGCTTCTTATGGCGATCAATGAAGAACTGTGGGACTTCTCAGAAGCAAAAGGTATGAAGGTGTGGCTTAAAGCTTTTGAGGATGAGATTTGTTCTATTGAAAGGAATCAAACATGGATCCTAGTTGACCTACCAGTAGGAGTTAAACCCATTGGTCTAAAGTGGGTTTTTAAGGTTAAACGAAATCCAGATGGAAGCGTGATCAAATACAAGGCAAGGTTGGTAGCCAAAGGTTATGTTCAAAGGCATGGGATTGACTACGATGAAGTGTTTGCTCCAGTTGCTAGGATTGAATCAATCCGACTTATCATTGCTTTGGCGGCATCACACGGATGGGAAGTACATCAGTTAGATGTAAAGACTGCCTTTCTCCATGGTGATCTGAAAGATGAGGTCTATATGTCACAACCAGAAGGATTTGAAGTTAAAGGAAGTGAGGAGAAGGTCTATAAGCTGTCTAAGGCCCTCTACGGACTAAAACAAGCTCCTAGAGCTTGGAATGATAAGTTGAATCAGATCCTGAGAGAACTGAAGTTCACACGGTGCAGCAAAGAGGCTTCGGTGTATCAAAGTAGGCTTGGAGAACATTTACTTATTGTGGCTGTGTATGTGGATGATTTGCTAGTGACAGGCTCGGATTTGTCAATGATAACACGGTTCAAGGAAGAGATGGAGGCCAAGTTCGAGATGAGTTACTTGGGGAGATTGACATACTACTTGGGCATAGAGGTACTGCAACATGATGATGGAATTACATTGCAGCAAGAGAGGTATGCGTCAAAGATACTTGTTGAGACAGGGATGGATGGATGTAACTCTGCTCAAGTACCAATGGACATGAACCTGAAGCTCTCAAAGGCAATTGAAGAGAACTCTGTCGACGAGAAGAAGTATAGAAGGAGTATTGGTTTTTTGCGCTATCTGATACACACACGCCCTGATCTGTCATACATCATTGGGGTGTTGAGTAGATACATGGTCGACCCAAAAATGTCTCACGATGCTGCATTGAAGCATGTTCTGAGGTATTTACGTGGGACGTTTTCACACGGCCTTACCTATAAGCGAGCAAGCAAGACAAAGCTACTAGGATACAGCGACAGTTCATTGAACGTAGATGTTGATGACGGTAGAAGCATAACAGGTCACATGTTCTATCTTGAGGAAAGTCCTATTACTTGGTGTTCACAAAAGCAAGAGATAGTGGCATTGTCATCTTGTGAAGCTGAGTTCATGGCAGCCACTGAAGCAGCAAAGCAGGCAATATGGCTCCAAGAACTCCTAAGTGAGATCACCGGCGACGAGTGTGAGAAAGTGATCATACGGGTAGATAACAAGTCTGCGATATCACTCACCAAGAATCATGTTTTTCATGGACGTTCCAAGCACATTCATAGGAGATACCATTTCATAAGAGAGTGTGTCGAGAAGGGACTGGTTGATGTCGAGCATGTCTCAGGAGACAAGCAGAAGGCAGATATACTGACAAAAGGACTTGGTAGCATCAAATTTAAAAGTATGAGAGAGTTCATCGGTGTTCAAGACACATCAGAAATCAACTTCAAGTTTAAAGGGGGAAATGTTGGAATAAGCTTGAAGATGATTAAACAAGAATAGAGACTTGCGGAGCAAGCTACAAGGAGTCCTTGTCCAAGTGTGATTCTAGATAAAGATAGAAGTTGTTTTGGAGTTATCTATAACATTAAGTCTTTACTAATAGGATTAGGATTTACTTGTTAGCTATATATATAGATCCATTGAGTTAAGGATGGATCGTGTGTGTGAGATTGAGATTGTGTGTGCTTGAGGTTTTTGAGTTGAGTTTTCCTTGAGCTAATATAAGAGAGTGATTCTTATAAAGCCAATCGCATATACATATTAGCATTCGAGTTGTTAGTTTCAATAGAACGCACTTAGTGCTACAGAGTGGACTAGTCCGAAAGCGTACCACACTGCCTGACCCGAGTTTGGAATACCCTTCCGACTAATGCCAGGGGGTGGACCAATCATATGTTATGGTCCACCATGTAAACCACTTGAGCCGAAACCCAAGCCCAGACTGGCCAAGTAGTGATAATTTAGTTCTCAGGGGGAATCGAACCTAGAACTGATGTGGGTATATACCAAGCCCCAAGAAATTGCCCTAGGCTACTAATTTCTCACCCCGTATAAATAATTTATTATGATACATTTTCACTATGCATATCATTTTTTCCCCTTTAAACCGCTTTATAATTAAGATGATCAAGCGGAGACTCGGGCGTCAGGAATTGGACTAAAGCGGGACTTCCGGGCGAAGAAAGCAGTGTTAGTGTTTCGATACAATAGCTGGGCATGGACTCTTGCAAACCCCAATGATAATAGCTATGGTGCAGAAACCATCGGACCAGCGATATCAAAATATGGTGATAAGTTGAGAACAGATGCATTCAGGTAAATAGGTAATAGCGAACGGAGCGACAAGTACGGTGCATGGTGATTAGGTGGTAGGAGTTACAAGTTAAGGAGATAAGGTTGCCACACTCTGGACAAGTCAAGGAGAAATACAAAAATGAAAAAAAAATAATTAATATAAAGTTCGAAGCTTGTAGGTTATCATATAAATTATGGTTAAATTGGTGGATTTAGCTATAATTGAGAAAAATCTACCGGGTTGATGATATACATTTTACTTAACTCATTGATCTTAAAATAACGACTGGATTAATGAATTTCTTTACAATATTTATTTGTTTATGGCAGTAATAGGGCTGGACAACATATCAGACCTGAAGAACTGACCGGAAACCAATCCAAAAATCTGGGTGAACCAGATCGGACCTGAGGTAAATAACTGAATAGATCCTGAATTGCTATTCTTAATTGCTATATCCGAAGAACCAGTACTGAACCCGACCCGGAACGAGAACATAATGAGTATCCAAAAATATCCAAAATGTAACATATATTTAAAAATATTAGTTATAATTATACTGATAAATATTTTAATAGTTAAAACTAAAATCATAAATTAAATATATTAGTTATTTTTCAATACTTTGTGTATTTTAGGATAAAATATGATAGTTTGGATAGAAATACTCAAACAAAACCATGTTTAATGAATACTTTTGGTTATTTTGATAGTTTATATACAAAATACCAAACCGAATCGGGTAATATGGTTATGATAGATACAAATATCCGTATCCAAACCCGTTTCATATACATGGTTATTCGGTTATTTTCAGGTTTCTTTACATCAAAACCGAACTCATTCGGACCTGACTTGAACCCAATCCGAAGTTTTGTAATACCCGAACAAGGCCTAATTTCAAAACCCGATATCCGAAAAGACGTACCCAAACACCCGGGCCTAGGCGGTATGGTTGCTAACCTGAAGCTATGACCGATAAGATGTGAACAACTAGCAAGGATTGGATTTAACCGTTCAGATGCTTGTGATTATGTTATGTTAAAAGAATCTAATCGAAACTCCAAGACAATTCAGAGAAATTACACGTTGCAAATAAGCTTCAGTAACGCACGAATGGTTTTGTATCTTCTCAATAGCTATATGTAGTACATCAAAAATGTACGGGTAATATTCTCAATGCCCGTTTTATTAAATAGCAAATCGTTTATTACTGCATCAATCAAAGAACATCAAATCCAACAAATCTAGTTGCTATTGTACATGTTTACCACAAAAACAACAAAGATCAGCTACGAATAAGTCAAGAAATGACCAAGCAAAATGTTGTTGATCCGTAGAATCGTAGCTGATAATTTTAATACGGAGATAAGCAAAACTGATCATCGTAACCTGTTAAGACGGTGCAACTAGATACGATGCGAGCCTTAACATGTCGCTGAATATACCACCGGCCGTGACTTGAGCACCAGCACCAGGTCCTCGGACAATCAATGGATGATCCTTGTATCTTGTCGTTGTGAATGCTATTATATTGTCTGAACCTGCCATCTGTGCAAATGGATGATCTTTCTTGTATCTTCGTAGCTCCACTGTTCCCTTTTGGTTTACTGTGTCCACCACTCCAACGTATCTCAGGACCTGAATCAAGAGTTTACATATATATAGTTGATATGGTCAAATTGATCCAAGGACATGCTAATTAGCCGGTTTAAGATCACTGGAAATTTATGGTGAATGATCTTACTTCCCCGGAGTTCTCAGCTTCTAGCCTTTCTTTTGCCAGGTCTCCGTCGTACTGTGGGAGTTTCTCCATGAATTCTTCAGCAGAAGTGCCTCCCTGAAAGTAGATTGAGAATAACATAAGAATACGGATATTGATTTCTCAACTGATTTTGATGTTAATGAGATATATAAGATGATGGTTTACTTTTAGAGGTTCTGGGACGAGACTTCTAATGGGAAGATCAGAGAGGTCCAATTTAAGTCCAGATTCTCGAGCGAGAATAATCACCTGCACAACAGAAAGATTATTGATTCCATGAGTGACTATCATAAGTTAACTTTGCTGCAACAATTGTTTGATGCTACTCTATTTATCTTTCTTGCAACATCAGTTCCAGATAAATCATCATTTGGATCAGGCTCAGTGAAACCTGCTTTCTTTGCTTCAGCCACAACCTCGCTGAAACTTCGATCTCCAACAAAGTTGTTGAATAGATAACTCAAAGTTTCACTAGAACAAAAACACAAAGACAGGCCCACTACAAGAAAACAGCGGTATTCTGACGGACATTCCGACGGAAAATGAAATCCTCGTAATATCCCGAGGAATTTCCGAGGAAACACAAAATTTGGTTTCCTCGGAATATACCGACGGAATTCCGAGGAAATATCAATCTGTCGGAATATTCCGAGGAAATTCCGAGGAAACATGTGTTCTTCGGAAAAAACTGATGAATTCCGAGGAAATATTATAGCCGTGGGAGAGCCGTTGGGGGATTTTACAAAATTCCGACGGAATTCCGAGGAACACTTGATATTCTCGATCGATCGATGGGATAATCTAATCGATTGATCACATTGTTACGCTTTGGTCCATCTTAGTGATCGATCGATGCGTTTTCGGACATATATCCATCGATCGATCCATTTATAAAAAAACTTACAAGATTTTCCGAGGACATTCCGAGGAACGCTTGAGATTCTCGATCGATCGATGGGATAATCTAATCGATCGATCACATTGTTACGCTTTGGTCCATCTTAGTGATCGATCGATGCGTTTTCGGACATATATCCATCGATCGATCCGTTTATAAAAAAACTTACAAGATTTTCCGAGGACATTCCGAGGAACGCTTGAGATTCTCGATCGATCGATGGGATAATCTAATCGATCGATCACATTGTTACGCTTTGGTCCATCTTAGTGATCGATCGATGCGTTTTCGGACATATATCCATCGATCGATCCGTTTATAAAAAAACTTACAAGATTTTCCGAGGACATTCCGAGGAACGCTTGAGATTCTCGATCGATCGATGGGATAATCTAATCGATCGATCACATTGTTACGCTTTGGTCCATCTTAGTGATCGATCGATGCGTTTTTGGATATATATACATCGATCGATCCGTTTATAAAAAAACGTACGAGATTTTGTTCTCGATCGATCACATTGTTACCCCAAACCCTGTTTCATCGGAATATTCCGAGGAAATTCCGAGGAGGAAAAAGGTTTCCTCGGAATTCCCTCGGAATAATCCGAGGAAATTCCGAGGAAATAGGGTTTTTAAACCGAAAACAACGTTTTGCGGTTTGAATAACACCTATATAACCCTTATTAAGTGTCTTACGTTCATTATGAAGTCAAAAATTTGTTCCTTACCGTATAATTAACACTTTTCCGATTGTATGAACGAAATCCCACAACATAAGAGAAACACTTATACCTTTTAATGAACGGTAAAGGGAATACTGTCAATTAGTTTTGAAATTTGTTATTTCATGGTTTATGCTCATCTATACAAAGAATCCTCAATGCTATGCATTACAATTGTATAAGAAATGAAATACGACAAAAAAAAATTGATGTTTTGAAACTCCAAACACTAGTTCCTCGGTATTTCCTCGGAATATTTTCATTTTACCGGGCAAATATTTCGCGAAAATTGAAATTAGAATTCCGACGGAATTCTGACGGATAATATCCGTTGGACCCTAGGTTTTATAACCACGAGCCCCTTCTTCTTCCTCATTTCTCTCTTCTTCCTCTGCGCGACTCCTCTCTTCTCTCCGGCGATTTCCCCCTGAAATCCGACGATATCTCCGGCGATTTCCCCCTTCTCTTACACAAATCATGTAAGGACCCTATCTCACTCTCTTAGGTTCTATTTGTTAGGTTTTTATGTAGTTTTGATAGATTTTTGTTAGGGTGATTGGTTAGGATTGTGATTTGGTTGTATAATAGGTGTAGAATTGTGATTTGGTTGAATAATTTGTTTTGTTGAATTGATTTAGAATTTTTTTAGAATTTTTTTATAATTTTTTTATTTTTTTTGTATTTATAAAATCGATTTTTGTATATAAAATCGATTTTTGTATTTTACAAAATGATTTTTCTATATAAATTCGATTTTTTGGATATAAATTCGATTTTTTGGATTTTACAAAACATTTTTAATATCTATAAAACTTTTTTTGTGATTAAAAACTATTATTTGGGATTTAAAAATATTTTTAATATATATATATATATATTATTAAAACTATTTTTTGTAATTATTAAACTATTTTTTATTTATTAAAACTATTTTTTGTTTATTAGAACTATTTTTATATATTTATTAAATATTTTTAATATCTATAAATCTTTTTTTGTGATTAAAAACTATTATTTGAGATTTTTTTTTAAAAAAAAATTAATTTATATATTTTTGTATTTATTAAATATATTTTTTTAATTTACAGGTCTCATGATGATTAGACCCGGCCTCGACAGCGTCGTGGTCGTGGTGGTACGGGGAGCCAGTCTCGGGATTCCAGCCATTTTCAGGATTCCCCTTCGCCCCCACAGCTCCAACCATACATCTCCCTCTGCTGCACCCGCTCCTGCTCCTCTCGTTCCCGCTGCTGCATCCGCTCCTGCTCCTCCGGGTCCTCCGGGAGTGATGAGTGTTGCGGAGTTGGTTCAACAGCCCGGTCGTGACCATCTTCCGTATATCACTCCGTATCCACATGGACGGGGTCAAACATGGTAATTAAACTTTTTTTTTTCTTTAAATTTGGATTCATTATTAACCGTTTGTCCTTTTTATTAGGTTCAACCGATCCGGGAACGGGATCAGCGCATGGATCAACCGTATGATGTACTCGGCTCTCGACAAAGGACATCCGACTTTCACTCACTTCCCTACCGACAAGCAGGTTCTGTGGTTTCGTCACTTTGCGGTAAGTATTCTAATTTTTTGCTTATATTTTTAATCTTTAATATAAATTTTCTACTAATTGTGTTTTTTTTTAGCATGAGTTCAACTGGAATTCCGATGAGACGCTCTTTATCTATCACCACTTCGTCCATAAAGTTATGGACAACTATGGGAAGCAGATCCACGAGTGGAAGAAGAAGTGGGAAATCAATAAGGTTCGATTTAATTTATTAAACAATTTTTTAATTTATTAAACTATTTTTTTATTTATTAAACTATTTTCCTTTTTTTTATTATTAAAATGTCTCAAAGTCGATGAACGACACGGTCTGGAAGGAGTTGTGTGCGCATTGGGATAAGGAAGAGACGAAAGAAACTTCTTCCACCAACTCCACCAACCGCAAAAGCGACCATAAAGGGAAGGGCATCTACAAGCATAACTTGGGTGCTCAATCTATTGCCACTCTAGGAGATCGCATGGTAAGTTCAACCGCTTTTTCTTCAATTATTTGAGTTTCAGAATTTTAATTTATTGTACATTTCTTCTAATTTCTAATGTTTCTTTAATTTATGTTTTTTTTCAAGGCGGAAGAAAATGATGGCGAGCCGGTTGATGATCTCGCCCTAATGAGGAGGGCGTATACCAACAAGAAGACCGGTCAGATTGATGACGGTCTTGTGAGGGACGTGGTCGACCTGGTCCAAACTCAGGTGGTAGACGAAGTGTCTCAGCTTCAAACCGAGGATGACGCTTCGACGGCTTCGACCAACTTGTCCCGGTTTCGAATCAACTAAATCGTTGAATCTGTAAGTTCTTTTTTTTTTAAGTTCAATTCATTTATTTCTTGGTTTAAATTTGTAAATTTGACTATTTTCTATTCAGTCGGTTCCAAAGAAGAAGGGACGTTTGGTCGGTTTGGGTCGTCGCACCCGGTCGGTTCCTCCTTCTTCTGCACCACCGCCCTTTGTTGATCCATAAGTACTTACGGCTCAGTTGAAGGACAAGGATGATCGCATATCTTTGTTGGAGACCCATATGGCGGCTCAACAGGTGGGCTATGAGGCACAGAGGAGGCTGAACCAGCAAATGATGGAGATGATGCAGAGGATGTACCCGAACGAGGTGTTCCCGGACGTGCCAGACCCGTAGTTTTTTTTTTCCAAAAACTCGAAATGTTTTATTTTTATTTGTGAAACTTTGAATATTAATTAATATGATTTCAATTTTAATTTTAATTTTATATTTTCGAATTTAAATTTCAAAAATTTTATTTTAAAAAAAAAATAATATTTTTTACATTCCGAGGAAATTAATTATATTTTTTACTCGATCGATCGATGCGTTTTTGGACATATATCCATCGATCGATCTGTTTATAAAAAAACGTTCGGAATATACCCACGTTCCTCGGAACATGTCCCTCGGTATATTCCGAACGTTTTTTTATAAACGGTTCGATCGATGGATATATGTCCAAAAACGCATCGATCGATGAACTTCCGAGGAAATATCCCGACGAAGTTCTCCCTCGTTATATTCCGAGGAGATTTCCGACAAACTAGTGATCCTCGGAATTTCCTCGGAAATTTGTTTCCTCGGAAATTTGTTTCCTCGGAATTCCGTCGGAAAATTCCGAGGGATTTCCGAGGAAAGAAGAAATTCCGAGGAATTATTTCCGAGGACTTGTTTCGTCGGTAGGTCGTCGGAATAACGTTATTCCGACGAAATTCCGACAATTTTTTATCTCAGTATCCTTGCTGTTTTCTCGTAGTGAGGCCATCAGATTCAGCACCAGATGGCAACTCAAGAATCAAAATGTGGGAGAACCGTTACCTGCAAATGCCTTCTATGCGTAGTATCTTGTCTCCTTTGATTCTACACGTCGCTCATTGATTCTGTGTTTATTTATTTACTTCAGTTCAGGTTGAAATTAACCAGTTTACAATTTTAAACTTATCAAGAGATCCATGTGATATGCCAGATGTATTATATTGTTAGAACTTATATTGATTAGTTATGTCTATGTGGGGCTAGTTATTATCACGTATGACCCAGTAATTCCCCTCACTCTCAAGCTAGCTTCTCGGAAAAATCTATACAATTATCATTCAGCAGATTTCAAACCTTTATGATATACAATACACTTGTAAATCTGTCTGGAACTATCTTGTATTCAAGACTTGTGATATTGCAGAAAACATATTATCAACATTGATTGGTTTCAAGAACCTTTGTTTCTTTCTTGTGTATGTGTGTGTTTTGCAGTTCTCGACGGACAGTAACTCTTCACGACCATCGACTTTAATCCAACACGTCTGGAGAATGGAGAACGTACTCCTCTTGGAACCCTAGTATTCAAAATCGATCTTGTCAGCACTAGATGCCTTAGCCGATGAGTCACACTACCATTTATAGTATTTACCGATTTCTTGCGTCACACGAAATCATACCATACAACAATCAAATTAATTTTAAACAAAATCTTCCGTAAGGCTTTGATTATTCTACAGGATACGTGAGAGTGGACTATTCAACTTCGACGTAAATGACGCTGATTATATGTCGCTTGGTCCAAGCTTTCGCATGCATATGACACTTGTGTGTGGAAAATTACAAACGCAAATCTCGTCCCAAGACTTTTCGCTTTCGTGAGATTTTAACGGAGTAAAATTTCTCAATAAATACACAACAAACCCCATTACTATGTCTCCCACAGAAACTCAACAATGTCTTCCACAAAACCCATATCACTCCTTGTCTCCATCACTTTCTTCTTCTCTCTCCTCCTCAGTTCATCCTCCGCCCAGTCCGTCGTCAAAGCTTCATACTGGTTCCCAGGGAGTGAGTATCCCGTCACCGACATTGACTCATCTCTCTTCACTCACCTCTTCTGCGCCTTTGCTGACCTCAACGCTCAAACCAATCAAGTCACCATCGCCTCCGCGAGCCAGCAGAATTTCTCCACTTTCACTCAAACCGTACAACGGCGAAACCCTTCTGTGAAAACCCTTTTGTCCATCGGCGGTGGAAACGCTAGTAAAACCGCGTTTGCGTCCATGGCAAGTAACCCCACTTCTAGAAAATCGTTCATTGATTCTTCGATAAGACTTGCGAGATCGAACGGCTTCCACGGTCTTGACCTAGACTGGGAGTATCCGAGCAGTGCTACGGAGATGAGCAACTTCGGGACGCTGCTTCGAGAATGGCGATCAGCGGTTGCAGCAGAGGCAAGTAGCAGTGGTAGACAGCGTTTGCTTTTGGCGGCTGCGGTTTTTTATTCCAACAACCACTATTCGGTACTGTACCCGGTTCAAGCCGTTGCCGACAGTCTGGATTGGGTTAATCTTATGGCCTATGATTTTTATGGACCGGGTTGGTCTAAAGTAACCGGTCCACCTGCCGCTTTGTATGACCCTTCAAACGCAGGTACTTCAATAACCAACCTAATCTAATAAATTGAAACATACATTAATAATTATTTGAAAAATTGTAAATAAAGGAATATAATTGGTATTGTATTAGGGTATGTCAACCTATTTATAATATAAAATTACTTTGAAAAATTGGTTTATAATATGAATTTTAGTTTTTAGGTTATGCTTAGTTCACTTGCATTAATTTTGGTTTGTTGAGTGTGAAAACATACTACGGATTAAGTCCTTAAATCTTCGGTTTAACTTCGGTTATAGATGATCAATCCTAAAAATGGAAAGAAAACAAACCAATGTTAGAACCGGAAATATGAATAAACCGGTAACTCCCCGCTTATATACTAAACCGGTTGATGAAGCATAAAGCATAGCTCTATTTTAACGTGGCCAAATAGAAGTTATGTTACGTGCTTCCCAAGTTCAACTTTACCACTAGGTTACTATCACTTGGTTAAAAATCAAACATACCAATGTAACAATGTTAGAACCTGAAATATGAATAAATCCTACTTCATTTGAAGAATAAACCGGTTAATCATAGGTCCAAGCGGCGACGCTGGAGTGAGATCATGGACACAAGCTGGCCTCCCTGCGAAGAAAGCAGTCTTGGGATTTCCATACTACGGCTACGCATGGGGCCTCTCAAACGCCAACAGTCACAGCTATTACGCGGCTACAACCGGAGCGGCTGTGACTATAAGCGGAGCGGCTATACCAGAGGACGGTTCGATCAGATACGGTCTGATAAGGAAGTTTATAGTGGATAACGGAGCAACACCGGTTTATAACTCCTCGGTGGTCGGAGATTACTGTTACGCAGGGACGACTTGGATTGGGTACGATGATAATCAGAGTATCGTGACGAAAGTGAGATACGCTAAGCAGAGAGGTTTGCTTGGTTACTTCTCTTGGCATGTTGGAGCCGACGATAATTCTGGTCTATCTCGTGCAGGTTCGAGTTTTATCATACATTTTAATGTTAATTTTATATGAATCAATAAGGTAATACTTGTGTTTTTGTTTTGGATATTACAGCGACACGTGCATGGGATGCTGCGGCAACCACCAGAACTATACAGAAGAATTAAGGCTCTCCACTGTTCCGACTACGGCAAGTGGGGATATTTTTCTCAGTGACTATACATTATACCAACAAATAAGCGTTTCTATTTGCGTGTATGTTGTCAACGGAAAGGGAACAATAATATCAAGATAATAAAAGCAAGAAGCATAAGTTATTAGTGCTTCGTTTATATATTAAGCAGCAAATATACACAATTTTAAATTAAATCCAAAAAAATTTGATATTATATTTTTACATTTTCTCATGGAAGATGAGCTATACGTACGCGTTTCACAAAACTGATCATAATATGAAACTCGAGTTCCAGCCGGACGGATTGAATGGACAAATCTGTCAAATGTTATAACCAGATTTTTGTTTAGTTGAAAAGCATTGTTTGTTTGTTTTTTCTACAATGCAGAAAATTTGAGTTGAATTCTTTTTTTTTTTGGAACACAACTTTCATTAATACTTAAACAATTGGACTACACTTTGAAGAAGAGATAATCCTAGCTCTACGAACATTAAAATAAGACAATACATCATAAAAGATAAATTTAGAGAAACCTCTAGGATAAAAAGAAAGCAAATTCTGAGTAAAACTCGAATGCGTCAAAAACAAGGTTCACGGCAAAGCCGGAATAGAACATAGTCACACTGAATCGTGACGTTAAAAGCAGCCAATTCACACCTCGGAATATCGCCGAAATGAAATCCGTTGTATCTTCAGACCCCGTACGGATCGCTCCACAAGATAACAAAACGGTTAGGAACTTGGACAACTTCAACTGCTTCAAAGCAGGAAAAGCGGCACTTCTCAAGGGGAAGGCCTCTGGTGATGATAATCCTCGATCTTTGGAAGAAGAGGTTGATGATAATGGTAACGGTGAATCCACCGACAAACACAAGGTGAAAAATCTCTTCAATGCAGAAAAATATGGCTTTGTGTGCACATTAGTTCGGATCAAAGCCTCAGTGAACCCACCGAAAATCATTGATGAACTGTTAATTGGATCCAAACCCATAAAATAAATTGTGGACCAAGCCCTCTCACTGGACTTGATAATCTGAGAGTTAATAATCCAAGAGGAAAGGAGTGGGCTGACCGTTTTTGTAAACAGCATGGGCCAGGCCCAAATAGGAGAAAGGGTAGGGCTGATGTCAGCATATCCAACTCTGAGCATGATGGTCGTGAGGCAGCATGCGGCGGATCTGAGATGCCGTACTTCGTCGCTGGAAAGAGAGGCGGTGGGGCGAGATGGAGAGGAGACTGTGAAGATCGAAAGGTTGGAGGTTTTGAAGCCGCCAAGGAGTGAAACGGAGTCCCGTTTATAAAACAAAGTTGATATGCTGCGGCAGCTTGAGGTTCTTGTTGCGGCTGAGAAATGAGCTTTGACAGAGGTGAAGTACAATGGCGTTGAAGTACAGCAACAGCCTATGATGGCGGATCTGAAGTGCGAAGAAAGGGACCACTCCGACTGGCGGACATGGTGCGGCAGGGTGATGATTGAGCATGCTTTTCGGGAATCCCCAGTTAAGAGAACCATTCCAGTGGACTCTCGACAGCTAGCTAATACGTCAGTTGACTTCTTAGCGGGCAGTGAAGCCAGATCTAGAATGTGAAGATTGAAACCGACGACAATAGATGTAGAAAGTAGCCAGGGACCAAAGGAAGACAAAAATAGAGAGCAGTAGGGGTGACGCCGGCTTGCTCCGCCGGCGTCGGAAAAACGTAAGCTTTTGAGTTTTTCGATATCCGTGTCCGAGAGAGTTTCACTTTTCTAGTTTTTATCCAGTCACTAGAGTTATTACAAAAAAATTGAGTTGAATTCTAAATGACTAAGTATACAAGGTTGACTGGAAAACCACTAGCTATAGCCCACAAGATCAAGCCACAATAATAATTGTTACATAGACCAAATATGCATACGTATTGTTAGTAGTAATTTAATTTTTCTAAAACAATGAATCAAAATAATAAAACCGACTGAAATGTAATCCATCAAACCCAATTACAAATTGTTTACATCTGTTTTCACACTCAGTTGCTACCGAACACACAAGTATATAAGAAACTAGGGCTTTTCCGGGGCTACGCCCGGGTTGTTTTACAATTTTTAATTTAATTTATGTTTTTGCACATTTTTATTTGAGTGTATACATATATGATGGTACCGATTATAAAAATAAAAATCCTCAGATAAATATTAAAATTTTAAACTATTTCTGTCAATCAAATTTAAGAGAATTAGAACTCAAACTTTATTATTATTCTTATATTTTTAATTGAGGTTCATATGAAAACAACTGTTAAATTGACAACTAATTTAAAATTTGGAATAATTGAGTTTTCATTTTTCTACTAACAATAAATTTTTACTTACGCTATTGAAAATTAGGTTCTCTTTTGCATTGATCCTTGGATTTTCATTATATAATTAGTATCTATATCGATTTGTTTTTATCTTTCTTCAGAAAGTGGTGGAATTAGGAACAATTGAAATACAGTGATTGAAGATACAATGGTCATGAGATGAGTTGTAAGAATCATGTCATTATTTTCTTTGCCATGCGAGAAAGAAATTTAGAACAAAATATCCTAGATAATATTAGTATTTTGCAACATCGATTTCAGCATTTGGTATGTTTCTTGTCCAATATCCAGATGAAATGAAGAGAGTCTTGGGATGATTTACTGAGAAAACCGGTAACCTTTAAATAGCACATTTTACGGATTAAATCTCCAAAATATTATTTGAGAACTGATTTGCTATGTGTCATTACTATATTGATTTCGGAAAAGAAAATGCTGACATGTTATTTTAACTATGATGACATGATTTAAATTTAGTTGTGGCATGTATATTTATATTTAATGTTGATTTATATTTTTGGTAAATTTTTAAAAATATTTTAATAACTCATAAATCATCATTAATATAACAATAAATAATACAATAGTAGGAACAAAAATGCTGTTCAAAAAAAGGAACAAAAATATTATTATAATTTTCATTTTTTTAATATTTTTCTTAACTGAGTAACTCCCAAAAAAATTATATTTGTATAACAGAATATGGTAAACTTCCTATGCTGAACAAATGTTCAAATTACAACAAACATAAACCGGTACACTTTGACCGAGCCGAGCCATGGGCTGAAATCACAATAACAAAAAAATCTTTGCTTATTTGTTCTTTCTTATACCAAAATCTTAAAAAGCTAAGCCGTCTCTCAAAGAGATATTAAATCCTAGAAGCATTTTCAGATTCTTAATTAGGCTGCTTGAATGATAGCTTTATACATTACAGAGGCGGCATTCAACGTTGATCGTTACGAAATGCAAAGCTCACTACTTTCTCATTTTACCTTTGGCTTTGAGTCAGACTTGACAACACTCGAAGCAGCAGCTCCAGCACTTACATTGGCAGTGCAGTTGAAGGGACCTCCACTTCCTCCTCTTCTTCTGAGTCAGAAGAAGAGTAATCCTCAGAAGAAGAGGAATCCACCTATTCATCGAGGTCGGGCGTTTTGTAGCCAATGAAGTAGATACTTCCTCTCACCAAGGAGTGGGAGAGTTCAAACTCCTTCTCAAAGACCAGATCGAAGCTGACCTAAGGAATCTTCTCCTCCTGAGAAAGAGTTCTAATCACAAGCTTCTTCCCATTAACAGTCACATACATGAGAACAGTTTCACCCTTCTTCCTATTACCAATACATGCCTACACATATTTAAAAAAAGGAAAAGTAAGAAACTATAAAGAAAACCAATCAAGAATCTTTCAAAACTGTTAATAAGGGTATTTGAAAGCAACCTGTGAAAGGTGGATGAGACAGTCTTCATCAGGTTTAACTTTAAGTGGCTTCCCTGCCTTAACTTCAGCTCATGTTTACATATATCCAATAATGCAATCAACGTGAGCCCGTTTGCACAGACGAAACACTACTTGTTACTGGAAAGGAGTGGAGCTACAAAGTAGTCAAAGGCTTCTCTACAGCAAATCAACTGTGCCTTGTAGACTTCTTCATAGTTTCATGGAACTGAATAGTTCTAGAACATCTGGATATAGTTTGGCACAGAGGAGAGTGAATCATGTGTCTCACTGTGCCTTGTAGACTTCATTATAGTTTCGCATACACAGAGAGAGACTGAGATAAATGAAAAATAATTGCATTATTATTGGTAGAAGACTCAACAAAGCTTTCTTAAACCACAATCTCTAGAAGGCGTCATCAGATTCCCTACTAAAATCTTTGAGTCCTCAAATACATATAAGTACAATCATAGGATTAACAAACCTGTGTTTAGAGTTGAATTTTATGATTCTGTCAATGATGGGAATTCCAAAAGCAAGAATCTTTCTAGTTCATTTCCTAGCACACCTTGCATCCTGGCTCAAGCACAACTTTCCATACAAACAACCGACATCAATACTGAGTTTAAATAAAAAAAAACAAATAACTTTGATTGACCCCATTCCAGAAAGAAGAGTGTACATGAATAGGAAAGAGTTTCTGAATTCCTCCATTATTCACAGCTTTGAAAATCTCCGGAGACATCAGAAGCTCAGATACTGATAACCCATCACGTCCGTTGCTGCTACCATTCGTTACTCTCATACGAATCAGCGTAATCTTGAACCGCGAATCCGGCAAGAGAGAACCTATCGAGGCTCTGACTGAGAGGGTCTAGAATGGAAGTGAGAGTCTCTGGCTTTAATACTGAAAGGGCTCGAAGCCTGAGAGAGAGAGCGATGGTAGGCTTGACATTTGCGGCTAGATCAGAGACTGCAGGGCGGTGGCGCAGATGGAATAAGGTGGTGAAAAGAGCGTCGTTGTTTGTATTAAGCTTTATACCATAAACGCTAATGGAAACGTTTTGTTTCTGGTAAGGTGAAACGGAAGAGACGGCAACACTAAGAAGACGGAGATTTAATAAAAGGCTTAGTTTGGGCTGATACGAATCTAGACCTAGAGAGCTTTACCTAAAAAGGCAGATACTTCAACTTTATAGTTATAGATTGCGCATCCCGTATAAAGAATTTAATATGATAACATTTCCATCATGCATATCATTTTTCCCCTTTAAACCGCTTTATGATTAAGAAGATCAAGCGGAGACTCGGGCGTGACGAAGTGGACTGAAGCGGGACTTCCGGCGAAGAAAGCAATGTTATTGTTTCAATACAGTAGCTGGGCATGGACTCTTGCAAACTACAATATAACAGCTATGGTGCAGACACCATCGGACCAGCGATATCAAAAAATGGTGATAACAGATACATTTAGTTAAAGAGGTAGGAGCTAATGGAGAACGGAGCGACAACGGTGCATTAAATGCTTGGAGCTCTAAATACAAGTCTAGGAGATAATGTTGCCACCCTCTCTGGACAAGTCAAGAAAAAAATTCAAAAATGAAGAAAACTAAATAATATAAAGTTCGGAGCTTGTAGGTTACGATAATATAAATTATGGTTATACTGGTGGATTTAGTGGTGTTTTAGCTCTATTGGAAAAATATCTACCGGGTTGATGATATACATTTTACTTGCAAGACATTGATCTTAAAAGATAAAGATTTGATTAATGAGTTTCTTTACAATATCTGTTTGTTTATGGCAGTAAGCAGTGGCGAATGTAGAATTATTTTCTTGTGGGGTCAAATCTAACATAAACTTAAAAAGTATAGATAAAAATGTTATTTACTAAAAAAAATAATCAAAGTTTAAACATATTTAACAAACTTTGAAAATTTTGTGGGGGCACTTGCCACCTTCTTGAGCAATGTAGGTTCGCCAATTGCGGTGAGTATTGTCTCAGGGTTTTGCAAGATCACAGACTCAAGAACACGTTTAATAAGTATCAGATTCTTATTAATCACTCAAAGGATAAAACTCACTCAAAATCTTCAATCACAATCACTCATAAACTCATAGGTATTAACCACATATCGGTATCCTCTTATATAGAACTTAGGAAACTCCTACTCCTATAAGATAAACACAAATCATATATTTCCTAATCACTTTAGTAAATCATATCCTTATGTGATTAGGATAGCTTGCAACTCAAGCTAACTTCAAGTTTATCCCAACATTCTCCCCCTTAAACTTGAAGTTATCTTCACTCACCATTTGAACACCAATCATCTTCCTCATCTCAGCAAACTTGATTCTTCCAAGAGACTTTGTCAATATGTCTGCTCGTTGTTCACTCCCAGGAACATGCTTGACTTCCACTAGATCATTCTCAACACACTCACGAATAAAATGGAACCTTCTATGAATATGTTTGCTTCGTCCATGAAACATTGGATTCTTAGTAAGAGCTATTGCAGACTTGTTGTCGACGTTTATGACTACTCTTTTACTCGGTTGTCCAATAACTTCACCCAAAAGTTCCTGAAGCCATATTCCCTGTTTTGCTGCCTCTGTCGCCGCCATAAACTCGGCTTCACAAGATGATAGAGCCACAATCTCTTGCTTGCACGAGCACCATGTTATCGAACTTCTATTAAGATAGAACACATGTCCTATAGTACTTTTACCATCATCATTGTCAACGTTGTGAGAGCTATCACTGAAACCTATTAGTTCCAAGCTCGTGGACTGTTCGAACACAAGACCAAGAGACACAGTTCCCCGAAGATACCGCATCACTTGTTTAAGAGCAGCACCGTGTGATTCCTTAGGATCGTCCATGTACCTACTTAGTACTCCGACACTGAAGGACAGGTCTGGACGCGTGTGAAGCAAGCAACGCAGACACCCAATGCTTCTTCTATAGTCTCTTTCGTTAATACTCCTCTCTTCAATAGATCTTGACAGCTTCACGTTAAAGTCCATAGGTATAGACGCCGAGTTGCAGGTATCCATTCCACATTCTTCAAGGATCTTGCGAGCATATCTTTCTTGTTTCAAGGTAAAGCCTTCTTGACTTTGACACACTTCAATTCCTAAGTAGTACGTTAATTTCCCGAGATCACTCATCTCAAACTTAGACGCCATCTCTTTCTTAAATTGGTGAATCAAATGCAAAGATGATCCCGTGACTAGTAGATCATCCACATAGACCACAACAACAAGCGTTCCACCCTTTTCTTCCTTCCTATATAAAGACGGCTCTTTTGAACATCTCTGAAACTTGAACTCACGCAGGATCGCATTAAGCTTGACATTCCAGGCCCGGGTGGCTTGCTTTAATCCGTAGAGAGCTTTCTTTAGCTTGTAGACTTTATTCTCCTTACCTGCAACCTTAAAACCTTCTGGCTGAGTGACAAACACTTCTTCTCTTAATTCTCCATGAAGGAATGCAGTCTTAACATCGAGATGGTGCATCTCCCATCCTTTTGAGGCTGCAAGAGCAATCACTAAACGAATGGTTTCAATGCGAGCCACTGGTGCGAAGACTTCATCATAATCAACTCCTTGCTTCTGGACATAGCCTTTGGCAACAAGTCGTGCTTTATACTTAATGATAGTACCATCTGCGCTACTTTTAATCTTAAATACCCACTTCAAGCCAATAGGCTTTACTCCCACAGGTAGATCAACAAGTTCCCATGTGTTGTTCTTCTCTATACTGAAAATCTCATCTTCACAGGCATCAATCCATACTTTTAGTTCCTTGGCTTCATTGAAGTCCCAAGGTTCATCATTCACTATAGATAAGAGACGCTCACATTCCGCTTCAGCCATAAGAACGTAATCGTCGAGATACACAGGTTTGGTGCTCGTTCTTGATGATCTTCTTAGGCATGGCTGCTCATCTTGATTGTCACTACTGTTATCTTCATCATCTTCTTCATCTCCACGATCATCTGTCTCTGACTCGATCTCTGGTTGAGTTATCCCATCAGTTTCCTTGCTCTCTGTTCCGTCAATTGTTCCTTTCACCTCAAACGTGAAGGTATCACCGTCGTCATCTTGAGCTGACTCTCCATTAGTCCAGTTCCATCCTTTATTTTCATCAAAAACAACATCACGACTGACTACTATCCTTTCCTTGGTAGGATCGAGTAGCCGATAGGCTTTGGAGCCTGGTTCTGTTCCAAGATGAACAAGGATCCTAGACCTATCGTCAAGCTTCTTCTATCCTATCTTATTGGTTTTAGCATAACAGATGCATCCAAATACCTTAAGGTGAGCGATGTTAGGTGTCTTGCTTCGCAAGGCTTCATATGGTGTCTTGCCATCTAGTGTCTTTGTTGAGATATGATTGATCAGGTGTGTAGAATGTCTAACAGCCTCGCCCCACAAGAGATTTGGTACCTTCATGTGTTGTAGTATACTTCTAGTCATCTCTAGGAGTGTTCTGTTTCGTCTCTGCAACCCCGTTCTGTTGGGGTGAATACAGTGCCGTCAAGTGTCTGTTAACACCATTCTTCTCACAAAACGCAACAAACTCATTCGAACAGAACTCTCCACCTCTGTATGTCCGAAATGTTCTCAACTCAGACTTTGTTTCTTGTTCTGCCAGTACCTTGAAGTTTTTAAACTTCTCAAACGCTTCATTTTTTTCTTGTAGCAATATGGTCCACATATACCGGGAGTAGTCATCGATTAGTACAAAAACATATCTCTTGTGCGCATGAGTTGGTGGTGTGATAGGGCCGCAAAGATCGCCATGGACTAGTTTGAGAGGTCGTGTGGCTCGGTACATAGTTGTTTGAGGAAAGGACTTTCGTGTTTGTTTTCCAAGCAGACCAGACATACATGTTTCTTTTTCAACCGTGAGTGCTGGTATGCCAATTACTCGCTCTGTATTGATCATTGCTTTCATCGTACCAGTGTTGATGTGTCCAAGGCGTGCGTGCCAGGTTGATGATTCACTCTTTGCTGTGATTTGGAGGCAGTCTTGACTGTCTACTTCGAGAGTGACTTTGTATAGCCGATTCTTCGTTCTAGTTCTCCTTGTCATCACCTTTCCAACACGATCATATATAGTAAGTTGATCTTCTTTCATTTGAACTTCACACCCAGCTTCAGTGGCTTGACCCAAGCTCACTATATTGCTTTTGAGTCCCGGAATATAATACATGTTACCTAATATCTTTTTCTCACCTCCTTTGAACACGAACTGAATTGATCATTTTCCTCTTATGTCAATACGAGAATCATCTCCAAACCGCACTTTTAACAAAGAACATCCTGTTACCGCTCATATGGTTACTAGCTCCATTATCTAGATACCATACGTTCCTAGCATCAAGGTTAGTATCAAACACGCTTGGATTGACTTTCTTTTCATTGAGATAGACAACCTCATGCATCATTAACTCGTCAGCCTCTTGTGTTTCCTCTATTTTAGCTTCAACTGTCTCTTGAAGCTTAAGTCCCTGTTTATCAGGACATTCAGACGCGTAGTGCCCTTGTTTATCACAGTTGAAACATGTGATGTGGGAGAGATCACGTCCTTGTCCTGTCTTGTACGCATCTCTTTGGCTATGAAAGTTCCCATACCTGCCGCGACCTCTTCCTCTCCAGCCAGAACGTCCTCCTCGTCCTCTTCCTCTAGCTCCACTAGAGTTACCGTAACCAGTTTGTTGACCTTCAGAATTGGCATACATTAGTTTGCCTTGTTCATCAGACTGCTCATCTTCTTCCTCACAAATTCTTTCTTCATACGCTTTCAATCTCCCAACCATATCCTCAAACGTCGTTTTGTTTAGATCGAGAACTTGTTCAAGGGAAGCAACTATATGAATGTACTTCTTCCTTGGTAAGCTCTTCAAAAACTTCTTTACCAATTTAGGTTCTTCTATCATCTCCCCCAACGAAGCAGATTTTGACGAGATCTCTGATAGTCTCCCAACAAAAGTATCAATTGTATCTCCATCTTTCATCTTTAATCTATCAAATTCTGCCATTAGGGTTTGTAACCTAGCTTCTTTAACTCTATCAGCTCCAACATGACGCGTTTTTATTGCATCCCATACTCCCTTAGCCGTGTCTATGTCACCTAATTGTAGGATCAATGCTTCGGGTATACACTACAAGAAAACATAATCTTAACGAGGGCGGTTTTCCTCGTTATTTCGTCGTAAAAGAGGCTTTACGACGAATTAGCGAGGAAACGCGTTTGCTCGTTACACGTCTGTCGTAACACATATTTCCTCGCTAATTCGTCGTAACTTAGCGAGGAATATATTTCGTCGTAAAGACGAAGTAGGGCGATTCGTCGTAAAGGCCACGTCAATATTCCACGTAAGGACGTCGCTATAATTCCTCGTAAATACCTCGAAAATAGTTCCTCGTAACCTACACGTAAATACCTTGAAAGAGTTTCCTCGCAAAATACACGTAACAACCACGAAATGATTTCCTCGTAAAATGGTCGTAAACTTTTCCTCGTTATTTCCTCGTAAATGGTTCCTCGTAAAATACTCGTTAAATGTTTCTCGTCATTTCCTCGTAAGGTTTCCACGCAAAGAGGTCGTACATTGGCTACGAATTTACTTCGTTTTTATTATTTTACAGAATTTAAAATATAATTAAAAAATAATTAAAATTATTTAATTTAATAATAAATTAAAATTCAAAAATAAAAATAAATCAATATGAAAATATTTTATATATAAATAAGTTTTGAATTTATATAATACAACAACCAAAAAAAAAACTAAGGGTCGTTCATCGCCCGGTAGAATTCATCACTCCTCCTCGTAACATCCGCCTCGTTATGTACGTCGGATGACTCGCCTTGAATGGGATGTTGTTGTCGCATGTTCCTCAACATGGACTCCCATTCCGGATTTGTGGCCGCAATAACGTCCAAGAAGCCCTCGACTCCACCCATACGAGATTTTGTCGCGGTCAACTCGTTACGCAGCTGAGCGGACTCTCTACGCAGCTCCGTGACTTCATCATCCCGTCGCTGACCATAAGACGATGTCGCTCTCGGAACATCGTTGACGGAACCAATACCCAACGTCCGTCCCTTTTTTTTAGGGACAACCTTAAAAACAAAAAATAAATATTGTAAGTAAAAATTTAAAGTTAAATTAAATGAATAATTAAAAATTAATTTTTTTGAAAATTTACCTCCTCGTAAATCTTATCCACTTCAAGTGTGGATAAGGTGACGGGTAATCCGTCGGTAGACTGCTGGGTCAGCTGAGTCTGGCGGTCTTCAACCCGAGCAACTACGTCGTTGTAGATTTGCTCGGACTTGCCATCTACAAATACGCCCGCCTTGTTCTTGTGGGTCCTCTCGTAAAGTTCCATAAGAGACGGGAGATGTCCCGTCTCTTTGGCCTAAAAAACAGTTAAGAAAGTTAGAATAAATTAATATATGTATTAAAAAAATTATTTAATAAAATATTTAATTACCATTTCCAAACGGACACCGGCGTGGGGTTTTTGGCCCGTAGTGTGAAGCATCGGCCCGTTCCCGTGCTCATCGACCGTGTTACGGGAGTTAGAGCAAGCCTGGGCGATTCTAATGGAATCAGGAAGGCGCCAATAACGGATGAGGCCATCCCACACATCCGTGGTGAGCTCAGCGGGTTTGCCACGCTCATACCCCTTCACGATCCAGTCACCCTTCCAGTTGGAGACCGTGTCCAACAAGCGAACTTTCGCTTTCGCGTTAAACTTCTTCCTCACCCTCTCAGTGATCCCCAAGGCCCAATTATATTTTTGCTGTTGGAAAAAATAAATTAACAATTAGTTTTTTAGAAAGTATATATATAAATCATGAAAAAATTAAAATATATATAATTAATTAATAGAAACTTACAGCGTAAATTTTGAACCACGTCTTTCTGACGTAGTGAGGCGTCTTACTCCAGTTTGGATGTGCCATGGAGAAGTAACCCTTGATCGTGTCGGTTACGTCCGATGCAAGACATCCGTCAACCCCCCACCTGGAAAATACAAATTTAAAATATAAATTATTTTTTAATGTTATAAAAGAAATTTAAACGAATTAAAAAAAAATTAATGCAACATACCACAACGTTCCGTCCGGTCGGTCTGGGTCGATGACTGGTAAACCTTCTCTGCCTGGCAGACTGAGAATGTCCTCTACAGTGTACTGCGAGTAAGGAGCACTCGGAGGCACCATCAGATCAGGATGAATATCGGCGGCCATCGGAGGTGCCATCGGAGGAGGCACAGGAGGAGGCATCGGAGGAGGCACATGAGGAGCCGATGGTGCACTAGAAGAAGTAGACCCAGAGACTCTCTGAGTGTACTGAGTCTCGGGGACAGTCTCCTGGCCCGAAGAACTGGGAGCGGAAGAAGAGGCCGGGTCTAAACGACTACCCGGCTCACCGAAGATCTCTCTGTAATGGGCAGTAAGTCTTCCTTTTCGAACCTGGGAAAAAAATGAAATTTTTAAAATTAACATCAACAATATATTTTCCACCATTATCCACCTAATCAACACTAAAAAACATAAAATCCGCAAACCTATCTAAATTCCCTATACTAACCACCTAATCTATCCTAAACTAACCAAATTAGAGAGGAATCAGAGAGGCTTACCATTGCTACGAAATGGAGAGGAAGTAGAGAGGAAAGAAAGAGTGAGCGCTCGGGTGTATATATAAGATTACATATCGTCGCAAATTCGTCGTAAGTTTACGACGAAATAGCGAGCAGTTACAAAGGCCCGTGTTTTTTTTTACGAGGAAATTGCGAGGAATCACAAAGGCCCGTGTTTTTGTTTACGAGGTATTAACGACGATTTTGCCTACGTGGAATTAACGAGGCTTGCTTTCTTATAAATATACCCACAACTCTCATTCTCAAACCACACATAAACTCCCAAATCACAGACCTATCTGAAATCACATTCCTCAGCAAAATCATATTCAAATTATAAATATTTGAAAAAAATAGGAAAAGGATAAGATATTAGAATTCATGTGGGCGAGACTTACGTATTATAATTGCTGGAAGTCTTGCCACATGTTATTCTGGTATTTTGATCTTTTTCCCTTTTTTCTAGTTTTTACACTACGAGGTATTTACGACGATTTATGCTTACGTGGAATTAACGTGTTTTATGTTTAAATCTTTTTACGTGGTCTTTACGACGATTTCTGCTTACGTGGTCTTTACGACGATTTCTGGTTACGTGGTCTTTACGACGATTTATGCTTACGTGGTATTTACGACGATTTCATCCTACGTGGAATTAACGAGTGTTATGTTTAAATCCCTAGAGTCCGAAACCCGAAACCCGAAACCCCATACCCGAAACCCGAAACCCGAAATCCCATACCCGAAACCCGAAACCCCCCGAAACCCCAAACCCCAACCCCCAAACCCGAAACCCGAAAGCCCAAACCCGAAACCCGAAACCCAAACCCCATCTTTAATTTTCTACTTCATATATTCCAAACCCCATATTTAATTTTAAGTTTCGTCGTTATTCCTAAACCCCAACCCCCAAACCTGAAACCCGAAAGCCCAAACACGAAACCCGAAAACCGAAAGCCCAAACCCGAAACCCGAAACCCGAAACCCCAACCCCGGAACCCGAACCCGAAACCCGAAACCCGAAACCTCATACCCGAAACCCGAAACCCCAACCCCCAAACCCAAAACCCGAAAGCCCAAACCCGAAACCCGAAACCCAAACCCCCATCTTTAATTTTCTACTTCATATATTCCAAACCCCATATTTAATTTTAAGTTTCGTCGTTATTGTTAACGAGTGTTATGGTTAAATCCCTAGAACCCCAAACCCGAAACACGAAACCCGAAACCCGAAATCCAAAACCCGAAACCCCAAACCCCGAACCCTAAACCCGAAACCCCAAACTCGAAACACCAAACCCGAAACCCGAAACCCGAAACCCAAAATCCAAAACCCGAAACCCCAAACCCCGAACCCCTAAACCCGAAACCCCAAACTCGAAACCCCAAACCCGAAACCCGAAACCCGAAACCCGAAATCCAAAACCCGAAACCCCAAACCCGAAATCCAAACCCGAAACCCGAAACCCCGAACCCCTAAACCCGAAACCCCAAACTCCGAACCCCTAAACCCGAACCCCAAACCCCAACCCCGAAACCCGAAACCAAACCCGAAACCCCAAAAACCCCAAACCCAAACCCCAAACCCCAAACCCGAAACCCGAAACCCCAAACCCCAAACCCCAAACCCCATATTCCTTATTTTCTACTTCATATATTCCAAACCCCATCTTTATTTTTAGGTTTCGTCGTTATTTCCTCGTTGTCTTACGTTTTATTTACGACGATTTCATCCTACGTGGTTTTTACGACGAATTCATCCTACGTGGTATTTACGACGATTTTGTCCTACGTGGAATTAACGAGTCCCGCGTTCTTTATTTTTATATTTCGTCGTTATTTCCTCGTTGACCTACGAGTCCATTACGACGATTTTTGTTACGTGGAATTAACGAGTGTTATGTTTAAATCCCTTGAATCCGAAACCCCAAATCCCATATTCCTTATTTCCTACTTCATATACTCCAAACCCCATCTTTATTTCCATTCCAATCCACAATTCCCACATTTGCTTATTCATAAAACAAACTCCCGGCATTACCTTATTCATAAAACAAACCCCACATTATCTTATTCATAAAACAAACTCCCTCATCTTATTCATAAAACAAATACATCAATCGGATACATCGACATTCTCGTCATCACTAGAAACATCATCATTTTCATTAAACTCGTCTTCAACAGCTTCGTCTGTGGCATCATCGGTAAGATCTTCGTACTCGTGATTATGCGGATCAATGAGAAGGATGTCATCAATTTCTTGTTCAGGTTCCTCAACTTCATTTATCTGTTCTTCTTGCAATGGTGGTTCTTCTCCACTGATGATTCGTCCTCGAGGTGTAACTTTGATCACTGCTAACCAATTTATACCTGAATCTCTCATCCGAGGGTATGGAAGGAAGCTAACTTGGTCTGCTTGTGAAGCTAAGATGAAAGGCTCGAATTTGTTGTACCTTCGTCCACCGTTGACATCAACTACACCGAATTTGTTAGACCGAACACCTCTGTTGACGACGGGGTCGAACCATTCACATTTGAAGAGGACGCATTTCAGCTTCAGTATCCCTGGAAATTCGACTTCAATAATCTCCGTCAAGATCCCGTAGAAATCTGTTTCCCCTTTCACACATATTCCATAGTTACTGGTCGCCCGCTGTCTACCATAGTCATATGTATGAAAAGTATAGCCTCGTGTGAAATACATCTGTGATGTGGTGACCTTTACAAGTGGAGATTGAATTACTTCGTGTAACCACTTAGGATAATCTGCATCGTCGTCGTCATAATCAACCTGCAAAAATAAAGAGAATGTTAATGAAATACAGATAATGTATGAAAAAAAAGTTTTAGTTAATACCTGATTCCGCAACCACTTAATGAAGTGTTGATCTTTCCTTTTGTCTACGTCACTTGTGGATATACCAGGAAATGTTTCTTCGACTTGAGAAACAAATAGGCTGTAAAATCACATTTTATAGGAATGAATCTCTCGCAATTATACAATTAATTATACTTATATGTGTTTCGAAGTGTCAATATATGTTACCTTTCAAAATAACGCATCAATGGATCTTCGCAATTGAGTAGAATATAGGTGTGTGCACTATGAGCGTCTTCTTCACTCGACCACCAAACCTCTTTAGACTTCCCACCGAGTCGCCCAATCTGGCTAAAGATGTCTGGAACACCAGCAACTGCATATGTTGGCGCAACACCACCATCATCATATCTTCTTGGAGCTCTTCTCCGTGTACGTACTTTTGACGCAAAGTAGTACGATGTGAAGTGAGAAACTTCTTCCGTCAAACTTCCAGCAATTATAGAACCTTCAACTTTGGCGAGGTTCTTTGCTTTTCCCTTCAAATATTTCATGGCTCGCTCATACTGATACATCCATCCGTAATGTACAGGTCCACGAAGCAATGCCTCATATGGGAGGTGGACAGCTAGATGCTCCATGACGTCAAAAAATCCGGGAGGAAATATCTTCTCCAAGTTGCACAATAAGATGGGAATGTTCTCCTGAAGCTGTTCCACAACTTCTTCTTTAAGAGTGCGTGTGCTCAGATCCCTGAAAAATGCTCCAATGCCTTTTATATTCAAAAAAAAATTAAACACATTGTTAGTCATATATTATTTTGTAAATTATTGTGATATAATACACTACGTACCTGCAAGTGCTTCATGTACGTTTGTTGGAAGTAGCTCCGCAAATGCAAAGGGCAGTAGTCGTTGCATAAATACATGACAATCATGACTCTTCATCCCGGAGAACTTTTGACCCTTTTCAACACATCTAGAGAGATTCGAAACATACCCATCGGGGAACTTCACTTCTGATGCCACCCAGTTGAACAACACCGACTTTTTTTCTGAAGATAATCTGAATATCGGAACGGGAACTTGTCCATTGCTTTTAATATGTAACTCGCTTCTTGAGCAAATATCCGGCAAGTCCAACCTCGATTTTATGTTGTCTTTTGTCTTCCCTGGGACATTCAATATTGTATTCATGATGTTCTCAAAGAAATTCTTCTCTATATGCATCACATCGAGGTTGTGGCGCAGAAGAAGATCCTTCCAATATGGCAACTCCCAAAATATACTCTTCTTGTGCCAGTTGTGATGAACACCGTAAGAATCTGGCATATTACGAGGGACATGCCAATTACCACCCCAACGAACTGTTTCATTAGCACCGTAGTAGTCGATTTGCGCTTCAATTTGTTCTCCAGTTAGATATGGAGGAGGAGTGTCTCTCACAACCCTTTTGTGCCTAAACAAATTCTTGTTTCTTCGGTAAGGATGGCCAATGGGAAGAAATTGACGGTGACAATCCAACTTGTCTTCCTACCATTCTTCAGTTGAAACGCATTTGTCGTTCCATTACAATATGGACAAGCTAATCTCCCATGTGTAGTCCATCCAGACAACATCCCATAGCCAGGGAAATCACTTATGGTCCACAAAAGCATCGCTCGCATCATAAAATTCGTCTTCGTTGAACAGTCATACGTCCTCACCCCTGTTGACCACAAATCCTTCAACTCTTTTATCAGTGGTTGTAGGAAAACATCCAGGGACCTTTTTGGATGGTTCGGACCAGGTATTAATATGGTCAAGAATAGTAACTCCCGTTGCATGCACATCTCCGGTGGCAGGTTGTATGGAGTAAGAAAGACTGGCCACAATGAATATTGTCTCCCTGACATTCCGAACGGACTAAATCCATCTGTGCATAATCCGAGATACACATTCCGGATATTGCTAGCGAAATCTGGATGTACTTTGTTGAAATGTTTCCAGGCTCTTGCATCTGATGGATGAGTCATCTCACCATCCGTCTGAGTATGCTCGGCATGCCATCTCATCTTTCCAGCAGTCTGCTCTGATTGATACAATCTTTTCAATCTGTCTGTAATTGGTAGGTACCACATCCTTTGGTACGGTACCCTATTACGTCCCCGTCCTTGCGGCTTGAATCGTGGCTTCTTGCAGAATCGACATTCTTCTAGCTTCTCATCATCTCCCCAATAGATCATGCAGTTGTCGATGCAAACATCTATCATCTCCGAAGGCAACCCAAGACTATAAACCAGTTTCTGAATCTCATAATAAGAATCAGCAGACACATTGTCTTCCGGCAAATACTCTTTAAACAAGTCCGCCCATTCGTTCATGCAACTTTCAGGTAGATTGTGATCAGTTTTAATATTTATCATTCTAGCAGCTAACGACAATTTAGAGAGACCTTCTCTACAACCACTGTAAAGTGGTTTCTTCGTCGCGTTTAACATTTCGTAAAACTTTTTTGCATCTATATTAGGTTCTTCATTTTCATCATGAGCTACGAATGCATCAGCTACCATATCATGAACCCTATCATAATCTACCATCTCCTCCTGATGGTAACTATGTTCATTATGCAAATGATGATCAACCGGTTCTTTTTCCTGAAAATTGCTATTACTACTACTAGCTTCATTCTGATCATAATTAAAACCTTCTCCAGATATAGTAATTTGCCGTGAAACCTCTATTTATTAAATGCTTCCAAACATTTTCACGGTTTGCCAGTTTCGAATTGTTGCATTTCCGACAAGGACAGAACATCTTACCACTTTCTTGGGCGAGCGGTGTTGAATCTGCTTGATGCATAAATGTCTCCAGACCCGCAAGGTATTCTTTCGTCACTCTCCCGTTAGCATCTCTATGCATATACATCCACTTCCGCAACTCGTAAATAGTCCCGGAGCCAGCCATTTTTTTTCTTTCACGTTTTTTGTTGTTGGTGTGTTTAAAATGATGTTCAAACATCCATATTTATAGGAAAATTCGAATCTGGTAGTTGTAATTTTGTTATGAATTTACGACGAAAATTAATTAGGTGGGCAAAAAAAACGTGTAACACCTATAAAGTTGGTGGATTCAAAAATTTCCTCGCTAAATACACGTAAACTATTCCCTCGTAAATACCACGCAAAGTTTACGTCGTATTTACGAGGAAATAGTTTTTCCTCGTAAAATACTCGTAAAATTACATCCACTTTACGACGAAACAGTTTTGTCGTTACGTTACGAGGAAATAACGATGACTTTAGTTTTTCACGTAAATTCGTCGTAAACTCGACGCAAATTTACGAGGATTGTTTTTCCTCGTTAATTTTCGTCGTTAAACATGTGTTTTCTTTTAGTGATAGACTGAAACAGAAACGCAATAGCCATATTGTTTTTCTCTTCATCTTTGTTTCCAGGATCGATTGTTTCCCAAACTTTACAAACTTTAAGTGCTATCTTCATTCTCATGGACCATACGGTGTAATTTGAAGAAGATAGCATCAGAAATTTGACAGAGGAGGGTCTAGCATCTTTACTCATCGCGGATTCTTCCTTCACATCGCCCATGGTTGTGTGTGTGTGTAGTTTCAATTTCTAAGTAATCTTTGTATGGCTCTGATACCAAATATTGTCTCAGGGTTTTGCAAGATCACAAACTCAAGAACACGTTTAATAAGTATCAGATTCTAATTAATCACTCAAAGGATAAAACTCACTCAAAACCTTCAATCACAATCACTCATAAACTCATAGGTATTAACCACATATCGGTATGCTCTTATATAGAACTTAGGAAACTTCTACTCCTATAAGATAAACACAAATCATATATTTCCTAATCACTTTAGTAAATCATATCCTTATGTGATTAGGATAGCTTGCAACTCAAGCTAACTTCAAGTTTATCCTAACAGTAAGGTACTAAGGTTGCACACCTATGAGGCTATGACAGATAGGAGGAGAACGACTAGCAAGGATTGGATTTAACCGTTCAGATGCTTGTGATTATGTTATGTTAAAAGAAATCTTACCAACTCCAGAATGTATAGGTTGCAAATAAGCTTCAGTAACGCACGAATGGTATTGTATCTTTTCAATAAGTATATCAGTATCCCTTATATACTAAAGCGTAAGTCGCCTGGCGAATCAGATATTGACATGTGGAAAATTATAAAAAACAATTAAAAAAACAATTAACTAACCACTTCCTAATTTTTCTCATAATTTAAGCTACGTTGATTAATGACACATAATTTATGCTCTTCAAAAAACAATAAAAAAATTAGTTATCGACATCGTAAAATCTAAGGCAATTGCAAAATTTTAAAATTATAAATAAACTTTCTGTAAGCAAAAATAACTCCACGATCTATAATTTCCTGAAACTGTAAGTAAATCCCTTGAATTTCTCAGATTCCTAATTTCATGGCACGATTTCAAATTATTTTATCGTTTATATATCTACTCTCTCTTTCTCTTATTCTTAATGGTTCCGTCTCTTCATCATTTTTCTGGGTTTTGAGTGCAGCAACAAATATTAACATAGCTTTTTGAAAACTTTTAATTCTTTTTTTTGAATAACCGACAACTTTTAATTCAAATTCACTTTTCTCTTCTTTTCAGAATAATACTATCTTATTCTTTTTGTATGATCCATCTTAAAATTTTTTATGGATTAATCACAGGAAGACAAATGAACAATAAAGTTGCACAAATAGAGTTCAAGAAATCATACCATGCACGGAAATACTAAAGGAATTGTTTACCATTTTTCTTTCACTTCTCGGAATAATACTATCTTATTCTTTTTGTATGATCTATCTTAAAGTTTTTTATGGATTAATCACAGGAAGACAAAGGAACAATAAGGTTACACAAATAGAGTTCGAGAAATCATACCATGCACGGAAATACTAAAGGAATTGTTTACCATTTTTCTTTCCGTTGTTATATTGCTATTGAGTTTTTTTGTTTATTATAAATTTATAGTCATAGGGAAAAATGAAGGCAGCTTATGCTGCCATTAAATAAATGAACGTGAAGATGACATATGGCTGGTGCTGGTAGGACGAGATTGAACGATAGGTAATATTGTAAATATAAGTATTTTAGTTTATTACCTAATGTAAATTGTTATGGTTTTCTAGATATATTATCCATAATTTATGTCTTTCGACACCTAAGAATAGTAGAGCTAATTAAGATATGTAGTGTTAGTATATTCTTAACCCATTATATTTTATCTTTAATACATGTTCAATATTGATTTTAAATTTCAAAAATTAATATTTTTCCCCACCGAACACTAGTACATTAGAATGTGCGGGTAACATTCTCCATGCACGTTTTATTAAATAGCAAATCGTTTATTACTGCATCAAACAAAGAACATCAAATCCAAAAAAACTAGTTGCTATTGTACATGTTTACCACAAAAAAAACAACAAAGATCAGCTACGAATAAGTGTAGAAATGACCAAGCAAAATGTTAATGATCCGTAGAATCGTAGCTGATACTTTTAATACGGAGATGAGCAAAACTGATCATTTTCGTAACCTGTTAAGACGGTGCACCTAGATACGATGCGAGCCTTAACATGTCGCTGAATATACCACCAGCCGTGACTTGAGCACCAGCACCAGGTCCTCGGACAATCAATGGATGATCCTTGTATCTTGTCGTTGTGAATGCTATTATATTGTCTGAACCTGCCATCTGTGCAAATGGATGCTCTTTCTTGTATCTTCGTAGCTCCACTGTTCCCTTTTGGTTTACTGCGTCCACCACTCCAACGTATCTCAGGACCTGAATCAAGAGTTTACATATATATAGTTGATATGGTCAAACTGATCCAAGGACATGCTAATTAGCCGGTTTAAGATCATTGGAAAGTTATGGTGAATGATCTTACTTCCCCGGAGTTCTCAGCTTCTAGTCTTTCTTTTGCTAGGTCTCCGTCGTACTGTGGGAGTTTCTCCATGAATTCTTCAGCGGAAGCGCATCCCTGTAAGTAGATTGACAAACACAGTGGATTAGATGTAGTTAACGATTTCTCAGCTGATTCTGAAGTTAATGAGATGTATATAAAGATGGTTTACTTTAAGTGGTTCTGGGACGAGACTTCTAATGGGAAGATCAGCGAGGTCCAGTTTCAATCCAGATTCTCGAGCGAGAATTATCACCTGCACAAAGGAAGCGTATTGGTTCCAAGAGAGGGGCTATCATCAGTTCCAGAACTTTGCTGCATCAGTTGTTTGATACTCTATTTACCTTTCTTGCAACATCAGTTCCAGATAAATCATCTCTTGGATCAGGCTCAGTGAAACCTGCCTTCTTTGCTTCAGCCACAACCTCGCTGAAACTTCGATCTCCAACAAAGTTGTTGAATAGATAACTCAAAGTTCCACTGGAACAAAAACACAAAGACAGGTCATCAGATTCACCACCAGATGGCAAGTCAGAGTCAAAATGTGGCAGAATCATTACCTGCAAATGCCTTCTATGCGTAGTATCTTGTCTCCTGTCTCAAGGAGACCACGTAAAGTGCTGATAATTGGAAGACCAGCTCCAACAGTAGCTTCGTAGAAGTAATGAGTGTAGGATTTCCTTTGAAGATCTCTCAACTTCAAGTACTGAGTACAGAAACAAATAAACATCCGTCAAGTAAAAAACCAACACACTCATTCAAAAGATATACTAGTTGATAAGAAGAATATAGCACCTGATCAAGGGGACCAGAGTTTGCTTTTTTATTTGGGGTAATGACGTGGATTCCCTTCCGTAACCAACCATAGTAATTGCTTGCAATGCCAGAGTCTGCAGTACAATCAACCAGTACAGTGTTGGGGATAAAGTGATTTCCATGCACTTGTTGAGTGAATTTGTCCAGATTGGCCTCTGTGCCCTTCTCGTTTAGAAGTTCTCTCCACCGTGACAAATCAATTCCACTGCAATAAACAACATCGGTACAAGTCATGTAACTGTAAAACAGAGAAAAATTATCCGCACCTTGAAACCAAGTTATCACCTGGTCAGAGAACTTCAGTTTTACAGGCATTGATTTTCTACTCATTATAACAGTAATAGTAGAGAAGAAAGGCGAAAAGGCATTTCACTGATGGTATCATAACAATCAGGGGACAGTAATGGCCAGATATGCGAAGCAGGAAACTAGGTAAATCATCTACGTTGCATATTGATTCTTATCAAGGGTTCAGGATTTTTTTTTTCTAGAGAAGAGTATAATATGCAGTAATACCATCAAGAATGAATCAATATTTCTTTCAGATAAAATCCTGCACTGCGTCAGAATCAAGAAACAGTACAGAAGTCATTCTTACATATCACTTAGTAGCATAGTTTTTGAACTAGTGATTCCCAAGACTCGTAGATCAATATTAAATTCTTCTTTCAGGACACCAGCCTGGAAAACATAATTTAATGCTTAATCAGCTTCTCAAAGGCGGAATAGTCCCAGAATGAAGGTAATAACATTTTAAAAATAAAATAAAACACGGAAAGCATTATAAAGTTTTACCTGGTCCCTCAGCTGATCAAGTAATGTCGCACCAATCAAGCCTGGTCCTATGATTCCCACTGCTAATGTCGTTCTTGACAAGAAAAACCTCGAATGCACGGCTCTCAATGCCTTTACGCTATCCTCACGTTTGATAACTACAGTAACGTTGTACTCCGAACAACCTTGAGATATAGCACGGACATTAATATTAGCCTGCAAGTGAGATGCAAAGACAAGCAACCATGAGGGAGCAATTTAGCAAGAAAAACATAGTATAAAAGATGTACTAGTCATTTTCTGGTTACAATATTGTACAATATAATCACCTTTGCCAGAGCACTGAAAAGTGTACAGCTAACTCCAGGTGTGCTAGCCATTTTCTGGCCGACTGCAGCTAAGATGCTACAATTTGGTATCACTTCAATCTGAGAAAAGAAAATGCTATTTTCAAAATAGTGAAACTTCCTAGACAAAATTATCAAATGTCTGCCTGATTATATTACGCAGGGGAGACTTGTGTCATCTTTAGTGGAAACCAAAACATAGACCAGAGAGAGAGAGAGACCTGAGAAAGACGTCCAGCTTTTAAAGCTTCACTAAATCTCGATCGCAGTGCCTCCGAAACAGCGTTTACTTCCTTCTCAGGCACAGCAAAGCATATGGAATGCTCACTGCTAGCCTGAACAATGAATATGACAATGGTTTAAGCAACTGCCAATATAATGAAGAAAATTGGTATAACACAAGTAGATTTTGAAATTAGGGCACCTGTGATATCATAATCACATTAGCTCCAACATCTTTTACAGCTCCAAAAATGTCACTCGCGGTACCAGGTACACCAGCCATTCCAGTACTATCGTAATGAATTGGAAGATGTGAATTCAGCCATGTCAGTTCCAATTAACATAAAGAAAAAATCACACATCGACGACAAAGAGAGCTTACCCTTCAACATTTATGAGCGCCAAATTGTCAATGGTTGCAAAACCTTTGACAGGAGTTGTCAGTTTAAGGTCACAATCATCTTCAGGAGGTTGGCAGATAATTGTTCCCGGTGCAGAGAGATTGAAGATATTTCTTATCACAATTGGAATATTATATCGCATCACAGGAATGATGGTGCGAGGATGTAAAACATTTGCTCCAAAATAGGACTGCATAAGAAAAAGTTCTGATCAGAAGTTGTAGTTGGCATGATGAAGCTCCATTATGTAAGATAACAAGAACACTAGGTTTACCATTTCCCAGGCCTCTTGATAAGAAAGTGTCTTCAGAATCACTGCCTCATTAACTGCAGAACAAAAATTCTCATCAATATCATAGTCACATTACGGGAATAAAAAACATGAACTAGATGGAAAAAGATTAGGACAGACCTTTACGAGGATCTGCGCTGTATACACCATCAACATCAGTCCAAATTGTTACTTGACGAGCCCTCAAAATAGCACCGATTATAGCCGCAGAGAAATCACTCCCATCTCTTTTCAAAGTTGTTGGAATGTTTTGTGGAGTGCTAGCAATGAACCCAGTCGCAATAATTATCTTCGACGGATTCAAGGAAAACCACTTATCGAGCCTCTTTTCGGATTCACCAAAATCAGGATCCACCTGATTAGAGCTGGTAGGATTAACAATAAGCACGTCTCTAGTATCCATCCACTTGCACTCAAGACCAGTCTACAGACAAAAAAGAACAGAGATGTTACAAAACGCACAACATCAGTCATTTATCATACAATACGAATAATTCAAACCTTTCTGACAACATATGATAGCATCTGAGCAGACCAAAGCTCCCCATGTCCTGCAACAAAGTCTGAAAACGACTCTGACGCATGGCCCGCTGCAAAATGAAAAAGATGTCAGTTCAGACTTCAGACAAAAGGAAAAAAATAAAACATAAACAAGAACATCGAGAAAATGAAAACCAAAACGATTCGTACCTATGTATATCGCACGAAGCATTGCTGTAAGATTACTAATATCATCATGCAAATGCGACAAGAAGCTAGCGAGATCATCCCCATCGAGAAGGTCACGTGCTGTTAACCGGTGCTTTTCGAGTACAGCTTCCAACGCAGATAAATAAGAGTCATCACGTGACTGTGCCTTGCGGATTAAGTCATACATCATATCTGTCACCTTGGACATCGCCGAAACAACCACCAGCTTCCTCTCCGAGTTATCGTTGATTATAACCTCTGCAACGTTCCTGATCCTCTGAGAGTTTCCCACACACGTCCCGCCAAACTTGTGAACACTCCACATTTCACCTTTCGGAATCTGAACTCGGTCCACTGCGTTCTCCGTCGATACACCTGCCACTGAAACCAAATCGAGCAAACACATTCAACATTTATAGAATCTCAAAAAGGTTACTTAGCAAAGATGAAAATCAAGAAAACCTAACCAGTAGTCGCTGTAGCCGATAGATGAAAATCCGGAAGTTCGCATCGAATCAAACCGCCGCCGCCGCCGCCAATCTTCCGCTGGAAACTCGTAGTGGAGACGAGCCGCCGCCGGGAACAAGGCGGTTTCGAGACGCGGACGAAGCATTGCGGCGCGAAACACCCGAATCTAATCGGATTGCTACTCGCCGGAGAAACAGCAAATGACGGCTGAATCGTCGCCATAGATTGTACCTAGCAACGAATCACAGAGTTTCAGGGCTTCCAACGACAATGAAAGATCCAAATCATCGACAGAAACTCAATCTCTAATCCGATTTAGCTACAACAGTGAGGTGCTAAAACCCTAACGCTTAACAGGAAATTAGAGAAAGAGAAGAACACTGACAATGATATTTTGTCTTCCGGCGACGCTACGGCGGAAGAAAGCAGGCGTTTCTCAGTCGCGCGAGAGATTTGAATTTTTGCAGTCAAAAAGGTGTTTTTAGAGTTAAACTGAGACCTCCTCACGAGTACACCCACCACACAAGAGTGAAGAATCTCAAAGAAGCGGCTGCGCGATTGTCTATCAACAACAAATTGCCACGTGTCTATCTGGGTTACGAGAGTTACGTTTTTGTCCCTATAAACTGGTTGTGATTGAAGGCCTTACTGGGCCCATTTTCAATTCTTTATAATATCTACAGATCAAGTTTGGGCTTTTGGGCTCATACGAGAAACTCTATTCTAGTTCGTGTGTTGGATGGAGGCTTCTTTTTTGAACAACCAAAACAAAAAGAGAAATCTTCTAATAAAAAATTACGAGAATTAGAAATATAGAACAAAATTTACTTCCATTGTCCTAATAAAACGGTTTATCCCATTTTTGCTTTAATTACATTTTCAATTATCAAAAATAATCAAATAAATAGTTTTTTAAACCAAAAAATTATTTTTTAAAAAAAACAACCGATTAAATATATTACTTAAATACTCTTATTAGTTTAGTAACAATTTTTTGCGTTTTAAAACTTACTTAAGCACTTCAAATATTGGTCTACTGGTATCGGAGTTCATATTCTACACAAAACATAGTGGAAATCAAATATTATGGTTTGTTAGACAATTTAAGTTTATTAGAATTAGTAATATAACTTTCACAATATATTCTGCATCTGAGGAATATGCGTGACATCTACTGTTGTCAGTGTTTTCTAAATTTCTGTTGAATGCAATTTATACTATTAACATATTACTCAAAAACTATCTGAAGTCAGTAGAATATTCTTTCGAATCTATTGGCTTGTTTCTACGTATGGCAGAAGTAGAAGTGTAGAACCGTAGAAGATATGATCTACATAGAATCATGACCAAATCTCAAAAAAACTTGGAAATGTAGTTATAAAATTTGCAGAAAATAATTGCAATTTTTGTTTATTTCTTTTTCTACTTTAAATCAATTTAAAAAAAGAATTTTTTTATATTTATCTCTTTTTAGTTTTTATTTAATATATTCAAATAACTATCATATATGTAAATACCCTAATATACACATTACAATGATTTACATCATTAAGATTAAACTATTGAAATATTTGATAAAATGTCATCTTGGCATTTTCTTAAATAGAGTAAAGAAATTACTTAAATATACTAATATGCATGCATTTAATTAGTACACTGCTAATTAAAATGTAATAAGTTAAATTCAAATTTAGACTATATAGTAATTTGATATTTTTGTGGAAAACCATCTTAAATTTTGAGCAACATTAAAATATACAATTAAAAAAAAAAGTAAAGAGATTCAATTTGGTGAAAATTAATTTATTATTAGCTTATTATTAATAACCTATCATTATTTTATCTAAACAGATGATTTTGTATTATAGTAAGTTCATTGTCTATTATTAGCGTTTAATAACGTATGTAAGATATATATATATATATATATAACTTTAAAAAATTTAGTAAAAATAAAATATTTGTTCTAATAAAATTTAAAACGGACTTGGAGGTTTTACTTCTTAAATTGTTTTCTTTTAACTTTTCTAAATATATAAAATTTCATTTATTTGTATTTTAAAATTGAAGTCGATGTTTTATTGGGTTTTCATTATACTAATGAGACAACATCATATATTATCCCATTAGGATAATGATAGTAAAAAAAAAAATCTGTATTTCCATTTTTTCCTAAAATTAATGTATCATACGAATCTTTTAAACATTTATGATGTATCATGATTTTCGAGCCTGGTATATTAGACCAATCCAACGATTAAACTGTTAACCGTCAAGACAACAAATTTTTATTATTTTTTTACGGCGGACATCAAATTTTATTCATAAAAAAATCATAATAACATATACTATAATATATAAGGGATATATTTATATATATATATATATATATATATATTAAACTATTAAACCTCCGGGGTATTTTATAATTATTTTCACATATATTGGGTCTCTCTCACAGCCTACAATAAATAAAATAAAATAAAGTAATATAAATATTCGTCAGGATCGTCTCAAATTATATTAAGGCTTTGTTCAAAAAAAATATTAACTATATATTAAACAGTGTAATGAAATAATTTTAAAAGTCTTATATTTGAGGTTTCCCTTCTACTTATAAACTATAAATTTTTTAACCCAAATTTATATATTTATTTTGAAAATTTTCTTAATATTTTTGTACTTTTAGACTTGGATCCTGTTCGACTGCTCCGTTAACGATGCTATTAGACGGCCTATTGGTTAGTCATTTCGTAATTTATCTCATAGTATATCAAAAGGGTCGGTAAACCATTTCGCGGTAGTTCTAAAATAGACATTTCGTTGTATATTAACGTGTAGTGTAAATGTCTGCATGCATGCCGGGCAATCATTTAGTAAAATAGTCCTTCCTATCATATCGGTTTAGACGATTCATACAATCATACTGATATTGACATTTACCTAAAAATATCCAAACCACATTTCCTCTGATTGTTTTTTGTTTTGTTTTCATAGCCGCCTAAGATTAATATAGAATCTTTGGGCTGCTTAGAAATAATGACACATTCTTTATTCATTTTCTGGTATAACTAAAAATTTAATTAACATTCCTTGCAAGATTAGGTTTTGTTGGGGTTGATCTATATGTGTGGTTGGCGTCATGACCATTAGCTCTCAGTTTTGGTCGCCTACGGCTATTACCGTGTTCGTGTCACTAATCTAACTTTGAATTTTGATTTATTGTGTGATCACCTCTTACGGAAGAGGTAGAAGAGGCAGAAGAGACAGATTTTAAATAAAAGTGAATCCCCCATAATTTTAAATTATTTTTTTTTGGAAGGACCAGTCTTAAAAGGCACCCGTTATTGATGTTCTTAGTTATAGATACAATAGTTTCATTCAAACTTTTAACTCAGTGGCCAAATAACAAAGTAGTTTGATTGTTCCAATATTAACATTTATTAATTAGTTTTACACGGAAACATGAATTGGTCCACAAAAGTGATTGAAACAATCAAAAGCCAATATAAACAGAAGACCATCGTAGAAAGTCTGATCAATTTTGTCCTTATCTCATCATGTACTTTTTCAAATTTTAGTTTAGTGGTACACAAAGAAACAAAAAACATCCCTCATTTTGTTCATATCAAACGTAAACTTTAGAAAAAATGATATTGAGTTTTTTGGCCCCCTCCTATGACATTTGTGGTTGAGCATTATTATTGTTGACAAATCTCGTGATATTAATTGCTATATATGGGAAATGTGTATATCGTATTGTCACACTCAATATAATCATTTATTGACTATAGTCGAATATAATTTAGGGAATTTGCACCCAATAACCAAACAAAAACCCAAAATTAATTAACTGGTCAATTTTACACTCTTTTTCTTCTTCTATTTCTATCTCTCTCTACTTTTTCTCTACAAAACTAATTTTCCTTCAATATCTTTTTTTTTTCAACTCAACATTCTTAAAATATTATTCCAAAAGATTGATTACACCATAGGTTTATCAGCCTCAACATAAGTTTGAATCCAAGAAGGCATAGTAGAAAACAAAACAGAGGAGTTACTCTCAAAGTTAGAAGCCTCTTTTGCTACTCTATCTGCCACTTCATTCCCTTGTCTACTCTTGAAGACTACTCTGTGATCACCTATTTTATCCAGCTTACGAAGGATATCTGCAGTGTAGGTGCAGATGCTTGGGCGATAGCTTTCCTCCTGAATGGCCTGAATCAACTCCTTACAGTCGGATTCAAAGATGACCCTTCTGTAGTTGAAGCGTACCATGTTGAGTAAAGCCCATCTTAGCGCTTCAGCTTCAGCTTCAATAGGTGATCTCAAGCGACTCAAGGATCTCGCTCCCATCCATAAGACACAGCCCACATGATCTCTTAGAACCCACCCCAGCCCGCAATTTTCTTTTGATTCATCCTATGCTGCATCACTATTGCATTTCAGCCAGTCTTGTGGCGGGGGCTTCCATCTTTCTATCTCCTTCATGATCGGTATTGTACTCTCAGTTTTAACCTCTAAATCATTCCTTTTTTTCCATTCCTCCATGTCCTCCTTTGCTCTGTTCAACAGACTCTGGACATCATAATCAACCCCTTGGAAACAAAAAACATTTCTGCTTTTCCAAAGTCTCCACAAGATCCAGGGTCCTATCTTTGTCTCATTGTTGCTCTGTAGAGTTTTTGGGACCTCTGTGAGGAGTCTGTCTATGTTTTCAAATAACGAGTCAGACCATTCTCCTCCTGGAGGCGCTGGAACAGGAGATATAGCCCAAGTAAGCCGAGCATAGTGGCACTGAAAGAGAACGTGATTAACTGTCTCTTCAACATCTTGACACCTCAGACACGACCCATCTTTCATTAGGTGTCTGTATCTTAACACTCCTGCTACGGACAGGCATTCGCTAAGACACCTCCATAGAAAATGATGTATCTTAGGGCTAGTATCAAGTTTCCATATCTTCTGGAACAAAACGTCGAGGCTTGGCTGCAGTGTTTCTTTTACTGTCTTTTCTTTCAACAGATTCACTGCTATCCAGTAACCCGACTTTACTGTGTAGTGTCCAGACGGGGTGTAGTCCCAACTGTAAGCATCTTGACAAGCCGGTCCTCCTGGTCTGATTTTTTCTATCTTCCTCCAGTCTTCTTCTGACACTATCTCCCTCACAAGCGCCTCATTCCATTCCCTTTTATCTGGTAGTAGAAAGTCCTTGACCTTTTCGCATCTGGAGAGTTGAGCTTGATTGCGTAGAGGCAGCTATCTCAATGATAACAGTGGCCTAGCGGGTTTGTCCTCCAGCCATGGATCCTCCCATAAGTTGGTGTTATCCCCATTACCAATCAAAGCTCTTGCACCCGTATTAATCAGGCGATGTGCTGCATGAAGACTTCTCCATGCATATGAAGGTCGGGAGCCAAGAGAGGCTTTTAAGATGGAGGTTTTTCTAAAGTACCTGGCTTTGAAGACTTTCGCCACCAGTGTATTTGGCTTGGTAAGCATTCTCCAGACTTGTTTGCCAAGCAGTGCTAGATTGAAAGCTTCTAGTTCCTTAAACCCCAAGCCGCCTTCATATTTTGGTCTACACAGGTGCTTCCATGTTTTCCAGTGCATTCCTTTGGCTTCTCCAGAGCCTCTCCACCAGAAGTCTGCTATTACTGCTTCAATTTGTTGACATGTAGTCTTTGGTAGCAGGAAACAACCCATTGAGAAATTTGGTTGCGCCATGACCACCGCTTTTAGTAGCACTTCCTTCAATCTCAAAAAAAACAACAACTAATATTCCATTTTTTATTATTTAATGTTGTTGGTTTCTTTAACAGTTGGCCTTCATGTAATCTCGATAATAAGAGCATTTTATATTATTTTTGTCAAAATCATTTTATTAGGAAATGAAGCATCCTTATAAAATCATGAAATGTGATTTAAATAGACGCCCAAAATAAAATAAATCATACAAGTACATAGCCTGGTGGTGGTTTAGAAGATCTTCATCGTTGTTTTTTTAAAAATTGTAAATAATACATAATTTTAATTTTAAATATTAAGACAATTAAATAACGTGGCTGTTATTTTTGTATTAATTAATCATTCAAATTCGTAAGCGTCCAACTAGGCAACTAGTCATTATTATTGTATGTAATGTAACCCACGTCATACTGGAGCGTTGGTCATCATTAATTTAAGGCCTATTGAGTTCAAAGTCTTATCGTCACAGTAGTTTATGCTGTCCAAACCATGACATTGGAATCACATAATACGTACTTCTTCCTTTTTTGTTTTATATGAAAAATATAAACTAACGTGTTGCAAGTGTGATTAGATCTGATCTCTGTTCGGAACTACGTTAGCCGCTAGTCGGACGTCAACTCCAAATCTAGCGAATTACTGAAAAATTGGGAAGTACTCGGAGATTACGCGGAGTAGTTTTAAATACAATTTAATATATTTATAATATATTTAGCTAATTTTAAACATGATGACACATGTTCTTAGATATAATTATATAATTTTTTATATATAATTTTAAACAGCTTCTTTTTGATTCATCGAACATCTAGATTATGGTGTGTTTTATACGAAAAAATTCCTAAATAAAGTAATTATGTGTGTTTTGGGTTTGATAGCTAATTGTAATTATTTAGTAATGAATAACTACATAAAATCTGTCAATAATGAGTAAAAAATAATCAACTGTGTTTCAACTTTACACAGACGGAAAAAAAACTTAGGCGGTCTAGACGGGAATTAGGCGGTCTTACACGGGTCAACGCGGATCAACGCCCATCTATACCGATTTGGACATATTCGCTGCGGTCAACCACCGAACAACACCTAGACATCTAAGCGGCCGCGTTTCTGAACAGGGATCTGATCGATGTCGTGGTCAAAATTAAACTTAATGGGCGGGATTGGTGGGGAAAAGGAAATTATGGAAATTTAGATAGGTGGCGATGGCGTTGATGTTGATGATGTTGATGATGATGATGATATAGTAATGTGTTAGTGACTATAAATCTGACCTAATTCGAGTTTCTTTTATAGTAAGTGTATTTAAGAAATGTTAAAAAATATATTTCTCGTTAACAAAAATGATTAATGATAATTGTTCTTTCGGTTCGTAAGCATTTTTAATTTATCAACTTCTTCGTTTTCTGACCTTTCTTTTATTGCAAATTTATCATGTTTGCTCCGTAATCTATCATTTTCTATAAAATATTTTCACTTTAGATAGTGAGATTTTTAAATGAAAATAAGTAACACTTTAGTATATATCAAATATGATATGTCCATTACCACTAGCTATTTTAGAGCTTAAACATTAGACATTGAATATCATATTCCTGTAAATATATGTAATCATCCATTTTCATTATTAGTACCATATTTTTTTATAGTTTATACTTAGATCAAAGACCAAATAGGATTTTCCACAAGTATCAAATTGCAACGCAGAAATAGTATAATATTATGATGTCTAAGCATCCAATCGTTGCAAGTATTAAAATTGAGATATCAACCTAATTGACAAAACGATACTTGAACGAATATATTATTGTAGTCCAGTTACTTTTAGAAGAAAAAAATAATACTGGTTATAATATACTAATGAATTTACGTAATTCATCCCTTCAATCTGATTTTAAAATTTGTTTTTAATTAAGGAATCAGTATTAGTTTTGATAGGACATACATATAAATTAATGTATCTATTAGCAACAATGAGATGTAAAAAGTAACAAAGTTAATATTTTATCATAATATATAGAGCAATTCTCTGGGATAGCACTTTTTAATTTTTTGTCACAAAATAGTTCTCAAGAAAGAAAATAATCAAAATAGCTTTTTTTTAATTTTGAAATTTTGAATACTTTTTTTATTTTTTTTTAATTTGAAACCTTATCCTCGAAACCTCGCCCCTTAACTCTAAATTCTAAGTCTAAATTAATTAACTTAAGGTAAAAATACATTTTTACCTTTTAATAAAACTTATTTTGATCATTTTTTTCATTGAATGCTATTTTGTGATAAAAACTTAAAAATAGCTATCCTATGAAATTTCTCTAATAATATACATACATATATATTACCCATTTACATATATTTTTTAAATGCAAAATATATTTAACAACGAAAAAAAAGAGAGAGAAGAATGGGTTACACACAGAGGAGCTTGCATGTGCTTGTTTTTTTTTTGATAAAAAAAAAAGCTTGAATGTGCTTGTTTTGGCAACAGAAATAGAGTAAAAGTTCATGGATACCCATTAAGACACATTGATTGTACATTTGGATAAAAAAAAGTTTTTAAATGAAATTATTCATTTTATGTTTAAAAATCCCTTTTTTATTAAAGGAGGAGCATTGCTAGAAATAAACCTTGGCCTCATGTGTTTATTACATGAGTGTCATTTCCTATGTGTCATCACCACATGCACTCTCACTTACTTTTTAGAAAAACCCTTCATGAACTAGAAAAATTACATACAAATGCCACTGGTCATTACATTATACTATATGATTTCGGATTTCAAAAATCACTTTCGGATTACATTTCGATTTCCAAAAAAAAATCGGGATCTAAATAAGGCAGCATATTAACTCATTTCTAAGGTAGACTTTATGATATGTTCAAAAATTTGGAAATGTTTTATTTAAATAAGGCAACACAATAAGTGTCTCATCGATCGTTATGTATGCTTTAGTACAATTTTTGATTCTTTAAACGTGGTACAACTAAGTTCTTTAACCTGTATCAATACTTGGTACATCTAAAGTTCATATCAAAATTCATAAAACTAATCTTGCAACAAGCAAACTATGTTTATCATAAAACTAATCTACAATCGTTTATCATAATATTTATATCATAACCTATACGAATGTTCATATCAAATCGTTTTATGATATTTTTGATTCAATTCATCGAAAATAACCAATTAAACCCAAGACTTAATGCTTCAAAATATTAAGGAAACACAATTTAATTGTTAATGTAATCAAGGAAACTAAATTCAAAGAATTGAAAAACTTACTTTAATCGATAGGGGAATGATTCTGATATATTTTTGTCGTGACCATCACTGATACATCTAAAGTTCATATCAAAATTCATAAAACTAATCTTGCAACAAGCAAACTATGTTTATAGGAGTAGGATTTCTTGAAGAATATATGATGGAACCTACGAACGGAAATAATGGTATCATCAACCACAAAATCTGTTTTTTTTGTACTACACATCCCGTAAGTATTCAACATCTGTAAAAAGAAAGATATACATTTGTATAGTATCACATGGTTTGAACCCTTTTTTTTTACAGTAACGTCGTCATTAAGTGTGTCGCTTATGGTGCACTTGCTCATGTTTTCAATGATTTATGGAATTCTATAGATGCAGACATAATATTATGTGTTTTCTAGTGTTGGCAAATTAAATGGGGACAATGTAATCTATTGTATTTATTGTATATACAATAAATTAATCGGAGCTGATATTATATGTATATTTTACTAATATTTTTTCATATTTCATAATAAGACCGACTTAAGAGGGTTACTAACATTGATGGGTTTTCCAAAGTTGTCTTCGACCCCATTGGTGTTCCAGAAATTGATGCTTTACGATTGAGGTAATACATGCATTCACATATTTTGTTAAATAATGTTTTTAAATTCTCTAGATGATCTATTTGCTATATTTCTCATAATAGGATTGCAAACGAAGACTTATGAAAACATTATTGACATCAGTTATTTTGTCTCCATTTTTATTTTTGTTTTGTTTTTTTATACATTGTTCCTTTTATATTTTATTAGACTGTTGCTTATGTTTCATTTAATATTGTATTTATAATTTACCCGCATGCAAACAAATATACAATTTAATTTTAATGGCCATCGCATATAAATTTATATTGACATACTAAAATTCTTAGCTATAATCCGTATTTTCTTACATATATTGTTTTTACTATGACTTTAATTTTTATTATGTCTACATATTAAAAGTTATAATATTTTAATAATCTTTTCGCTCCGTGCAGGGCGCGGGTTATCACCTAGTTAAAGTTTAAAGGTGAATATTCGACCAAAAGTTATTCTAAATGAAACCATTAAGAAAAAGAAGAGTGAAGTATCCTTCTATAAAGTTTTTGCATTATTGTACGCGCGTTTCTTTTTCTGAAATGTTGTATTCTATATATTGTATTGAACCATTTGATAGTTTCATTTTTATTAGGAAACATAGCTAAAACTAAAGAACCGTAAGAAATTATTAAATGAAAAATAGAAACAGTAAATTAAATTATAGGCAAATAGACGAACCAAACTTAATTACACTGTGAATCTACAGCCGATCTAAATTTGAACTTCGGTCGATTCTTATCGTGTTATAGATAGGAAAATCAAATTTAATTTTAATGTAAAACCAGATAAGATACTCCTACTTTTTTTTTTGCGCAAAAGATACTCCTACTAAAGTATCACGTTTGTGCACTTTCTCATTATAAATTGGTTCACTTTTCTTATCTCACTTTTTCTTTCTTTTTGTCCCAATGACTTCGGCAAACATGAAAGGAGGTGCAAAGAAAAGATATGATATATGAGAATATAATTGGCATTATCCATTACTTTTTTTTTTTGTAACTGAGATTATCCTTTTTTTTTTTCCATCTATGATATTATTTATTAAAAAGTTTACAAACATAAGGCCCAAAGTAAAGGGCATCCAGACTAAAACCTTCAAGCCCAACTTTAAAACAAAAAGAGGCCCAAACAAATGTCCATTCAACCCAAACCGAAAACAAGACTCGACAATCCTGCTACGTGTCAAAACCACAATGACACAGAGAACACGTGTCGGAGCCTCCCATCGCTTTCACCACTCGAAATAACCCGCCGGAACCCACCGGACGTTCACCGGAACCGACGCATCTGAACCACTATCAATGAAACCACACCGGTTTCAACCAAACTCCACCATCTTCCTCGCTTGATTCAACGTCTTAAGAGAGCATCATCGGACAATCGAGATCTCTTCTCAAGACTACATGCCGCCAAACCAACCACAAATCGACTCATCTCTTCGACCGAACCTTGCGGCCAAACAATGCCATGCAAACCCGATCCAAGGCAGAGATTAAAACAAATCTACGAACTCACCAGAGATTAAAACGTCTACCATCAATCCTCAATGACCGACATACAACATGCGACATCAATATCAGATCGAGAGACAGAGTATCGGATGAAGCACAAATTCATAGATCGACGAAATCGGGATTAACCCGAGGACAAAGCCGACGATAACGGTGCTGAAAAAGCCACCGCCTCCCGGAACCGTAGGCTGGCGAAGTAGAGGCTGGGAACCTCCCCTTCCCTGAGACAAAGCGGACGACCACCACCGTAGATTAGGTGTCTCCGAGACCAGAAAAATGAATTCATCTCAATCCTTTCTCTGTGTCGGATTTAGAGAGAAGACAGAGCAAAAGGAGAGAGGTAACTGAGATTATCCATTACTCTATACCTTTGTTTAATAATGAACATCTATAATAAATAAATAAACGATATCACTTGAAAATCAGGTTAAAAGGCAAAGTGCCTTTTTGTTCTACAAGTGTCATCCACCAGTTTTGAATCCTTTTCTAAATTAAGTTTTGTTACTTAGGTTTTACTATACTTAATAACTAGTGCCGGACTTTAGTTGTGATCTAGGTTATTAAGTTTTGTACGATTTTGTGGTTTGTGTTTTAGGTGTGCATTTGCAATTGTATATGATAATGATTTTTGTTTTTTTTTAAGTTTTATGTGAAGAAGAATTATATGTGATAAAATATATTTTACTTTAATATGTTTCTTTTAGTATAAGTTATTTAATTTTTCTACTTTTTTTATTGTCGGATTTTTACATAGTTTCTTTCAGTGAACTATCGCAAATATATATATTTTTATTTTCATATTAGTATTAAAATTATGGTTGAGATTTTTATTTTAGTATTTTAGTTTTCATATTTATTTGAATATAAACCTTACATTTTATGTTCACGGTATTTACAAAACATAAACTTATGTTACCATTAAATCCAATTTAATGGATATTTTGTATATGTTTAATTTATTCTAAATTTGTGAAACATTAATTCACTATTTTTCTATAAACATTTTCACTACTGTTTCATTATTATTGTTTTTGTAAGTACCTACTTATTTCTCTTATAAATTCATGAAAATGTAATATTTTATTTTACTTTTGATATTAGTTTTACTTTGATTTTGAAAGTAAGTAGAATGAAATTTTTAAAACCCTAATCGAATGGATTTAACCCAAATCATTGTTTATGTTATATTTATTTCTTGAATTTAGTTGTATGTTATTTTATAAATTTTTATTTAAAATGATAATTATATGATCCTAAAAAGGTATTTGCTAATTCATTATAACAAAATGTTATATGTATCGCCGATTCAACTCTGGTTTTATAGGAAAGTGTTGACTGACTTAATTATGAATTTAGGTTGTTCCTAAGTGTTTGAGAGTGATAATTCTACTAATTGTTTGGCTCTACACCTTGTTTGGTTTTATGAATAGTTAAACCTCTCTGCTGTGTTTTTTTTTACTATGTCATGTGTTCTTGTAATGATACGGTCATGCAAACTAAATGGTCTTTGATTGTATGCTATGGTTATTAATGATGCAAACAAACTTTGAAAAGAGTTAAAAATTACATACACATGAAAAAATAAGTCGTAAGATACACCTATAGTATCTGATAATAATAATAACAAAATAAATATTAAAATTGACGCTAAAATTAAAATTAAATACTCATTAAAATGTAAGTTTTTTTACTTGTTCATCCACCTATATGGTAGGTTTACTCTGATAAGTCAATAACCTTTGATGGATTGTTGAATTATATTCTTTTTGTCAGAGATTTTTAAATTATATATTTCTTAAACATTAATTTTCTTCTTATACTATGAAATATATTTTTTAATTGACTACACAGAATTTTCAAAATTATTTGTAAACGTTTGTATTAGTCGTCTACATATTGCCAAGGGTTGAATTTGAACTTCTGATATCTTGTTATTTTCACGAGTTTTAACATTTGTTATTAGTTCATTTTTATCATGTTAGGATACATTTAGTTATATATATTGCATTTGTGTGTTCACTTGCATTTGATAGGGGCTAAACTGGATGTTTGAGAAGTTTGGGGCGAAATCGTGAGGTTATCTTTGAAATTTACAAAGTTTGTGACCGATTTGAAAATCATCAAAAGATAAGGGACCATCGTGGAATTACAAAGAGGTCTATAGTGCTCCATCAATTGTTTTGGGGCTGATTCAAAAGGACATACGTGCAAATCTAAGAGTTTTTGGGTCACTATGAGAATAGCTGAAAGTTTAAGGACTAAGTGTGCAAATAAGCAAGAGTTGGCAATTGTTTCTCTCGAAGAGCTTTTATCTGGATCCGCGACGGCAAGGCCTGATTCCGGTGACGATGGCCACGATGGAGCAAGACATGACGACGAATGGAGCCCTCTGATTGGTATTTACACGCCGGCGAAGCTTGTTTTCACTGTGGAGACTTTCGAGCATGACGACGTCGAGGAAGAAGCTTGGCTGAGGTTGTGAATCGAGAAGAAGACGCGGCGGAAGCAGTGTCTTGACGCGAAGAGCTAAGGGTTGGAGAAACGGTTCAGATCAAACCGCGACGGCGGTGCTGGAGTTGAATACATGAGAGAGCAAGCTTCGATTTGGTGATGAATTCATCATTCTCTTTCTCCAATGGTGATGCAGAGCGGGTTTGATGGCAGCGGAGAAGAGAAGACACATAGAATCATACGGATTGGACGCGATCAACGGTAGCGGCTCAGTGGCAACGCTGGAGACACGGCGAGCGTTGCAGTGTAGTTTGAGAGGTGAGTTCATCGATCATAAGTGAAGCCCATAAACGAAACAAAGTCCAACAATATGGTCACCTTTTGTTAATGAAGTGATGCGTTTTATGCCGACGGACACGTGTCACGCCCACAATAAACGACTTTCCTAGTTGGACGCTGAGGTGGCATCACAGGAGGGTCACCAACATCTTTATATATATATATAGATAGATTCATAAAATAGTAACAAACTCATATTTTCTAAAATTTTATATAGATAACATGTGGAATATGACATGTAATCTGTTGACAAAAAAGGAATATGACATGTAATCTAATGTTTATATTAAGGTCATCATAATATTATCATAATGCACATGCTTGAATTGACACATGAAAACGCAATCTAGTAAGAACATCGCTATTGGGGGTTTCTCAACCCAATTTCTTACTCCAAAATACTCCATTCGTTTCAATATAGATGATGTTTTAGAAGAAGTATTTTGTTTCAATTTACATGAAGTTTTGAGGTTTAAGGTTAATTTTAATTTTATTGGAAACTGTTCAACCAATTAGATTTTACCGTCTTTTTTATAATTGGTTGAATGATTTAAAAACTATATTTTTTAAAATGCTTTTTTTCTTAAATCTAACTTTCTCAATCTTTGTGCACTAAGGCAAAACATCAAGTATTATGAAACGGAGGGAGTATAATTTAAAACAAAAAGAAACCCAAGAAAGAAGATGAACAATGGAGAAAAAAAATCTGAATAAAGAAACTTTAACAAGATGGTATACACATGTCCAAATTGTATTTGTTTAAATATATTCTAAATATTAAAATTAGTAGCTATCATAAAATTAGAATCTATTCTATTAAAACAACAGTGTGACCCATTGATAAAAGCAGAGTCCAACAATTATTTCAACAATACATACTTTTTTATATGATAACTGAAATGCATTTTTAATTTTCGAAAGTAACCACCACATGATCTTCTTTTTCGAAAGTAACCACCACTCTTTAATAGTTTGACCGCATCGTTTACATAAATATTTTGTAACCTCTGTTATGATCCCAAAATTCTCGGATAGTCAACGGTACATAATATCTGTGTGTATAAGAAATAAATGCCTAATATTTGGCCGACTAATACATAATAATTAATGCTAAGGGGCATGATTAACCCCGGTCTCTTAGCCGCGGTTCTTAACTCATGATTTGACATTTTTTTGTTTTTGTTTTTTTTACATTTTTCGGCTAAGAGACGGCTCTTATATCTCTTATTTACGAGACAGTTCTTAACTTTGCTTAGTTAAAATATAAAAAAAGCTAAGAAGCGTCTCTTAGCCGAATCTAAGTGACTGGGGTTAATGATGGTCTAAGCAATCGTATTCTTCACTGACCGGCGCAACAATATGATTGACAACGGGTTTCTTATCACCTAATAACTTTTTTTACCCATGTAAAAAATAAGAATAGATTAAAACACAAGGAAAATACAAAATTACAAATTATATCAAATAAATTTGAATTGTTTCTACTGAAAAATATTGGTTTATTCCGAAAATAAAAATATTAAAACTGCTTCTTACTTTTTGACAGTTTTACACAAGCCTAATAATAATGGTATATATAATTTATATTAGTTGACAAAAAATATAATTTATATTAAAATATTTGAAGCAAATTTGTATATATTACTCTATTCAGTTCCATCCATGTATGATTCAAATCTATTTACATCGACATAAAACATTTAATAAAAAAAACTTTATAAAAAAAAATATAAAAGCATTTCAACTTAAGGTATGTAATCATATTTAACATATATTTATAGAAAAAATACAACTGAACACCAATTTTCCAAAAATCATTATCACAGTGCATGTGTTTCGTGTGTTGCCGGTCTGGTTCCTTTGGAAGAGATCTCGAATAGATCGATTGATGCTCTCCGATGGTGATGAAGCGAAGGTGTTGAAGACAAACAAGATGGAGGTGTGGGATTTCTTAATCTCGTGATTGGCGGCTTGGAGGCTCGGATGAGATCTCGACGTGGTTCGATGGAAACTCTCCGTGAAAAGAGCTCAGCCATGGACAGTGGTGGTGATATATCCGGTGCGTTTTCCAGCAATACGTCGCTTGCTTCCTCCGACGATGGGGAAAGGAGTAGGGAATTGGTGGCACGTGTGCCTCGCTGTTGAGGTTTAAATACGTGTGCCCGTCGTGTTTGCTTTGGGGCGGTGTTTTTTTCTGGGCCTTGTTGTTCGGGTTTAGTTGTTAGACTTTCATCTTTTTATTTGGTTTTAGTGTAGATTTGAGCCTGTTTTGAGCTTTGTTGTAACGGTTCTCGGACTTGATCTACTTGGGCCTTGACCCCTTAATAAATTAGTAGATGGCAAAAAATCATATAAAAATAGCATTTATAAAAAAATCTAGAAATTGGTCAATGATTATGCATTTATAGGAATTTGATTAAAGTATATATCATTATTATACTACAGACAAATTAGCCGTAGGTTCTGATCAGTCTCCACTAATCTTTTTAAAGCTTTGCATGTGTTTCTAAAAGTACACAAAAATCTTCACCTAATATGCCCTCCCTTCTCCAACTTAGCAATCACCATTTAATTTATTATACCATCTACGTGATAGATGAACCTCTCACTTTATTTATAATATATATATACAAACTAGAATTGGGTTTTCTTGTATTCGTTTATTTCATTAAGGGGGTGTCACCTTAGTCTATCTCAGTATCTCCGTGTTTTCTTTTACACGTTGCTCGGATCGATCCAGCCCTTTGCGTCTATATGTAATGTCTCTTAAGTCTTAAGAAACACCAAACTTTGTTCTGTCTTTTTTTGTTTTTTTATAATAACTCACTAGGTGATAATCCGCGCCATACGCGGAAAATGTCTCTTAAGTCTTAAGAAACACCAAACTTTGTTCTGTCTTTTTTTGTTTTTTTATAATAACTCACTAGGTGATAATCCGCGCCATACGCGGAATTATGGATTAAAGAGATTATAACTTTAAAACTACACTTTTTAATTTATCGTTGTAATTTAAATATATTTGAATTAAAAAAACTATAAAAGTAAGCAAAGATTTATATAAATTTATTATGAGTTTAAGATAAAACAAAACATAAGCAATAGAATTATTGTCTTCATAATATAAATTATGAATATAAAATAAGAAAAACATAGACAATAACAATAAAATATTAAAGAAACAAATTATAAAAAAGAAATTAAATTCATAATTTTGAGAATGAGACGTTGGTGAGGACTTTGTTTTGAGAAAGAGACGGCCTAGTATTTATATATGCAATGCGCTGGTCTAGGGTATGTTTGCATAACTAATCGTCCTCATAATTTTCAAAATTCAAATTAATATTAAATTTTGAGAACTTACCTTATTCCTTGCTCGTCGAATCACATGGAATATTAAAGGAAACAAAAAGTTAAAATGGTCAACTAAATTAAAATTTAAATCAATCAATTTTGATCAAAAATACGTATTTTTATATCTTTTATTTTAGGAAAGCTTGTATATATATTGCTAACACTTTAAAAATATGAAATAGGACGGTATTGAGCCTACATGGCAATTCTGCGAATTTGATTCCTAGATTGGAGTTCTATAACTAGAATGAATTATATTCAAAGACGTATATTGTGGCTAATATTAATGGCATGATTATGCTGTTATGATATTAATTATTGTGATGAGTGATTGTCAAAGTAAATATATGCCTATGGCTGGCGGATGTTTTGCAGTTTCCTGTTCGGACAATATTTATATTAATGAGTTATTTTCAATCAATATTTATGCCAATTACTGGCATCTTTTTTAATATATATTTATTAATATATTCATCCGTTAGATCTCGTTTTGATATACATGTATCATGCGTGAGTATATCTTATGTGATTATATGATATAATATATAGTAACCGGTTTTGATATAGTGTAAAAAAAAGTATTCACGAAAGTAACATTAAAATAAATGTTCTTTACGTATTCTCAGAAAACGTTCTTGTTCGAACCGGTTTCAAATAACATCTTCGTTTAGATCGCTAATTACCAATTAGTATGATTAAAACATTATGTTAAGCTCTACTATTTATATCAACACAGAGCGTAGGTTTTTACTCTTCACGCCAAATTCAATCGAAGAAACCAATATTAATGCTCCTCCTTTAATACCGTATATACCACTTACCTAATTTTGTTATTGCGTGATGCGTTTTCGTGAAATAGGTATTATAAGATCCGTGATGGTCACGCCAAAAATATATCAGAAATATTCTCCTATCGATTAAGGTAAGTATTTCGATTCTTTGAAATTTGTTTCCTTTTATACGTTAACAATATTATTGTGTTTCCTTAATATTTTGACCAATTAAGCGTAGGTTATAATTTGGAATATCGAGTTTGCATCGAGTATATTGAAATTCAATTGTCTTTCCTTTTTATTTTGACCAAATAACCAAAATATATATGATATCCATAACGTATAATTTTTTTTTTCAACGTTGACAAAAATGTTGCCTTTTACAAAAGGGTTAATATTGCATTATAATTAACGTTGACAAAAATGTTCATAAAACGTTCGATTATAATACGTGTTCCTAAAATAAGCATAAAATTGTTCATAAAATTATTCCCGTTTCTTTAGTTGCATTATAAAGAAATTTGATATTAGTTTAAAAATGTTCATAAAATGTTGCATAAAAATGTTCATAAAATGTTGACTCGGTTTCAAAAAGGTTCATAAAACGTTGCATTTTAATACGATTTGATATTAGTTTAAAAATGTTCATAAAATGTTGCATTATAATTAACGTAAACAAAAATGTTCATAAAACGATTTGATAGATGTCGAATTTATTTTGTTGCCTTTTACAAAAGAATTAATATTCTGTCTGTCATAAATTCCCGTTTTTTTTTCAAATCGGATTGTAATCATATAGTATAATGTATATGACCAACGGTATTTGGTTGTAATTATTCTAGTTCACAAAAGGTTTTTTTAAAAAGTTAGTGAAAGTGCATGAGGTGATAACACATAGGAGATGAAACTTATGTAATAAACAAGGCCAAAGTTTATTTCTACGAATGTTCCTCTTAAAGAAAGGGATTTCGTGTCGTACCCTCCAGACTAGTTTACCTCAAATTATACGAATCATAGTAAAATTAAATAATAAATTGACACGTGAAGTCGTGAACTTCAAGAACCGAGTTGACCTAATCTGCTATAAGTTAAACCCGAGCCGCTGTGTATCAATCTCATTGACACCTAGTTGGTGCTGAATTAAAGTATGGACCAATTTGTTTTTTCAACACTTTATAGTTTATATGACTTCTTTTTTTTCCACTCTCTCGTATTTTCTCTCTCTTTTTATATTAATACGAACGTAAATAGATATGTCATTATCTGTTATACAAGCATGCCTAACCCGTAGAATATAAAACAAAACAAAAAAAAAACGAAAAGCTTAACTGTAATAGACAAAACATACAGAAAACAAATTAGTTGAACAAATGGACAAAATATACAGAAAACAAAAACAGAAGGTGCAACTTATCCGCGACGTGAAGGAATCTACTAATATGTTTATACAAATTCATGCACTTGACGACAAATATATACTGTATTAAAAATTCAATTCACACTAGTTGTGTATCTTTATTCTGATTAAACGTAGCTTATATGAGTATCTATTATTCATCTTATCACGTTTTCTTCGAAGAATGAACTCGGCCACGTATGTCTCCATCTATCTTGTTCGTTTGTCTAGCTTAGGAAATCAATATATAGAGAAGAAAAAAATAAAAAGGAATATGAAAACGTATAATGGGACAAATAAGTCTGTTCGAAAATGATATTAAAAAAACTCTGAGCAAGTTTTAAGATAGTGATGATGTTAGGCGTATTTGTTTGACAATGGAAGAAATCGAGTATTAGACAAACGAAGATGTTGACAAAAAAAAAATACAAACGAAGGAGATCAAAAGGGACCGAAGATGTCTTTTTCTATAGAGTTTGGTTCACCCCAAAACTTATATTTTCTCAACATTTTTTCTGTATTACTTTATACAATTTTTTATGGTTTTCATAAAAAGTATAAATTAACACATGAGGAAAATATAATAGAAAAAGATCTAAAAGTTCATAACTACTTCGTGTTTAAATGAGTAAAAGGAATAAAGTAAATCCGATGATGATTTGTCTATGACAGAATAAAAGATTATAATTTTTAAAAAATAAAAAATAAAAAAATAAAAAAATAAAAAGATAGAATTGGATCCAATGAAATTTTAGTCATTTATTCAGACAAGATATGAAGATATAGTTGAAATTGACGTACCGTGTACCTAACCGAAAATGCTTAATTAATCAAATCAAGATATCTTCATACTATATAATTATAACCGTTCTCAAGCAAAATGTATACGTGTATCATAATTTCACCTGCATGATGATCACAATATTGGTGCTACATTGTTTAGTTTATAGAGTAGCGTAGAACCTAAAATCTAGGCAGTTTGATCTAGGAAAGACAAAAGATGTAGGCAACAATATATTTAGAACACAACGATGTTAACAGTTTCCAGCAGTCAAAAATAGAATTTATTAATGAATAGGATCGAATACAATAAGTTGAACTAGATCGAATTACACAAGTGAGATCGGTAAAGAAAATGATCTAAGAACAGGAGAAAACAAAGTCGATGTATGTGTGTAGCTCTCTGTAGCGTTTTCAACGTGTCCTTCTTCATGTCACATCTTCTTCCTTTATAGTAAGTCCACCTCATGATGTTTCGTAACGGTTCCGAGATCTTCGTCTCTTGTTCCGCGATCTCCGACGACCTCGACGACTCTTCTTCGAACTCGACTATTCACTATGGGCTTCAGCTCCCTAAGGCCCATGTCTTTGATCGCGGCCCGTCAAGGTATTACCCAAAATTGGCTCCAACATTTGTCCCCCAGCCTTTTTGGTTTTCTTGGGAAACCGAAAGGGTGAAAACTACCGTTATTCGGTGGCGTCGTGATTCTCGGGAAGTGGTACGTCACGCGCATCGGCTTGATTTGACTTGTCGGCAATTTTTGAATCGTGCGGTTAAGATCAAGGGTTCGTGGCCGGTTAGATTTTACCGTTTCAGGAACCGTTTTTTTTATTTATATATGTATATATATTATACTTTAACTGAACATATCATCTTTTTCAACACTACGCTCCTTCTTTCTGATCGCCTTTCTCTTCTCTGTTTTGAATCTATGGCGAACGAAAAATTCGGTCCTCATCACCCAACGATTATCGAGGCGAAACATGTCGAGGCCCTTTACTAGCTCTGGGGAATCGACTACGCTGTTGAGATCGAAGCAGCCGAAGATGGAGAAACTTCAGAGACTGTGAGGCTGGGGTATTGTGTGGCCTACACATCGCATTTCCAAGACGTAGGTTTGTCATTTCCTCATCCTCGCTTCCTTCTCGAGGCGCTTGCAGAGCTTGGGATGGCTTTTGCTCAAATGACGCCTAATTTCTGGCGCTATTTCTTCGCTTTGTGGATCCGAGCTACGGAGGAAGGCCTCAGGTTCGGTCTCGAGGAATTGAAGCAGATGTTCGCTATTAAGAGGAACAGCGGCTTTCATGGGACGATGATTCTTGCTCCTCGGCCTGGCTGCTCTATTATAGACGGTATTCCTAATAGAGATGATTGGTGGAGGGAGAAATTTTTCATTTTTAAGATCAACCCGGCGTCGGTCGGCGACTTCGACTTCGAGACGATCCCTAGGGAGTAGTCTAACGAGATTGGTAGAGTTTCGAATCTCCTCTTTCCCTTTTTATTTCTTTTGGCATTTTTTAACACCTCTCCGTTTATTTGTAGAGCCATTTGGCTCTGCACCTATGACTCTCGAGCTTCGTGGGCTAATCGCCACTTTGCGGCGAGGTAACCCTCGATGGCTCGCGTTTACTGCAGAGCGAATTTAAGCTGCTTATGCTATTCCACCGGGCGAGAACCGTGCCACTCCCGTTGGTCCGGTGGTACCTGTTAGACCGAAAAAGGGTCATCGTGTTAAGAGTAAGTGGATCTTTTCTCACCTGAAAAATTTGAATGTTTATGTGTCGCTTAATTCTCTGAGTATGTTTTGTTCAGGGGCGAGGGAGAAGGAGGCGCTGCCCGACAGTCCTGATGAGTCTTCCGAAGTTGGGTCGATGGAGCGAGCTCAGAAGACTCAGCGTGGACCGACCCTTAGGTCGAGGTCACAGACTCAGTCTCCGGGTCTTTGGGCTAGGCCGGTGTCGGTCGTTGTTCCTGATGGTAGGGTTCAGAGGGCGCCGAATGTTTCGACTGGTTTTTTGGTGATCAGGCTCTTAACAACGAAATAGATTCGCCGAGTCACCGACGCCGACGTCGAGCTCACGAGGGGACTAACTCCGTGAGTTCAAATTCACCGAGCTCGGGGCTTCCTCCGCCGTTGCGAGTTCTTGGCGAAGGTACTTCGCAAGCTGTTACGCATGAGACTTCTTCGTGGAGATTTTCGTATGACGACGAGGTACCAGTCCTTGTGAACCTCAAGGTCTTGCCCTGATTTGGCGCATGATCAGAGGGAAGGGATGCGAGCTTCCTACTCTAGATGATATGCGTGAGCGCAATGTCTACGTGCAGATGGCGGTCACGAATGCTAAGGTAATTTTGTCTCGTAATTTCTCATGATGCTCTGTCCGGTTAGCTGACAATTGTTCGACCTTCATTGTTGTTTCTTTCTTTAGACTATGGAGGCGAGTAATGAATACGTTGCTTTGATGGAGAAGCGCTTGGCTGATTTTCCGAGTAAAGAGGAGGTCGGTGTTCATCTTCTCACGATTCAACAGCTCCAGGGCGAGTTGGAGGCCGTTCAAGCAACAGAGAAACAGCGCGAGGTCGAGATCGAGGGGGCTGAAGGGCAAGTTGGTCGCTACTGAGGCGGAGAAGGTCGCTCTTTAGACTGATCTCGATTCGATGAGGAAAAAGCATAGGAGGGAGATTAAGGGTTGCAAGGCGGCAGCTCTCAAGGAACACAGTCTTGCTCGTCGGTCTCTTGCTCAAGAATAAGAATACGACGCCGTTCTTGCCGTGGTGAAGGATAAACTCCGGATGAAGAAAGAAGGGACGGCTGCAGAGATTCGTTTGTAGGAGGTGCGAGCTCGCATTGAGGCTTTGACTGAGTATAGCGAAGGCGGTTTCGAGGTCGAAGAGGAATTGGTGCGTATTAAAGATCGGGAGATCTCGCTCGATCTTGACTATGATGTTTCCTCGGTGTCAGATCTTTCCCTTAGTCGCATCGATCTTCCTGAGGTTTCTGGTGATTCGGTTGACCAAGAATGACGCAAGTGTTAGTTTGTTTTATCTGGGATTTGTAGTTTCTGCGTCTTTGTTTTGTCTTTTGGTTTGTTTGGAGAAACATAAATATGTCTTCAGTAAATGGATTATCGGGTTAATACCTTTCCTAATCGAATGTTTAGCTTTAGCTTCATTGAGCTTGTTTCTTTTAATATTTAAAAGGTGTGTGTAGAACAGAGACTGATCAGGAATCTGTTTTGTGGGCCTTTGTATGGCCTGATAGTAAGTCGGGCTATGTTTGGTGGTTGAATGTTCTAAGTGCTTTAAGAAAGGTGACAAGTGTTTATTCGGTTGTTTTGGCTGTGCTCGGTGTCGAGCTGCCTACGTACCCTTTTCGAGGGATCAAGCCTTTTAGTAGTTCATGTTTTTCTTTGACCGAGCTGCAGGTCGAGGTCGGTAGCCTCTCAGCTCGAAGCTTTGACAGTTATGGTCGAGGTTCGGGTTTTCGCGTTACTTGTAATATTTCTTTAAGTTGTAGGTGTTCCAAGGTCTCATTTCTGGGAGGCCGATTTTACGTTTTTCTAGCTCGTAGACCCCGGTTCGGATTTCTTTGGTGATTTTGTATGGTCCTTCCCATTTTGCCCCTAGTTTTCCTGCTCTGGGTTCTCTCGTTCCGTCGAACACCTTTCGGAGAACTAGGTCGCCCACGGAGAAAGCGCGGTTTCTTACGTTGGAGTCGTAAAAGCGTGCCGCGGCTTGTTGGTAATTTTGTACTCGTATAGATGCTTTTTCTTGTCGTTCCTCGATCATATCTAGCTGGTGGATTAATAACTCTTCATTGAGTTCGGTGTTTTCTAGACATATTCCTCGTCGCTTACTCGGGACCTCGATTTCGGCTGGGATTACGGCTTCGACTCCGTAAGATAGCGAGAAAGGTGTTTCTTGGGTTGCTGTGTGGGGGATCATTCTGTAGGCCCACATGACACCGTGCAGCTCTTCGCCCCACCTTTCTTTATTGAGGTCGAGCCTCTTCTTGAGGTTGTTCATGATAGTTTTATTCGCAGCATCCGCATGACCATTGCATTTCGGGTATCAGGGGCTTGCGGCCTTAATTTTGATTTTCCACTTTACGCAAAACTCGTTGAATATTTTTGAGATGAATTGTGGTCCATTGTCGGTTACTATCTCGTACGGTAAACCGTGTCGAAAGTTGATGTTTTTCCAAATGAAGCTGGTTACAGTCGTAGAGGTGACATTGGAGAATGCTTCGGCTTCGATCCATTTGGTAAAATAGTCAGTCAGTACCAGGAGGAATCATAATTGGGCTGGCCCAGAAGGTACTAGTGGGCCTACTATGTCCATGGACCATTTCATAAAAGGATATGGCGACAATATCGTCGATAATTTTTGAGTTGGGTGGTGTATCATTGGTGTGTGCCTTTGGCAATTGTCGCATTTTAACGCGAATTGCTCGTTGTCGTCTGCGATGGTTGGCCAGAAGTAGCCTAGTTTCTTTATCCTGATTGCTAAGAATCGCCCGCCAGAGTGGCTTCCGCATGATCCTCCATGAGTTTGTGTAAGGATTGTGAATGCATCTTTGGTGATACCCCCAACAAGTAAGGCTCGTCTAGGCTTCTTTTGTACAATTTTTCTTCCATAATACAATAGCGCGAGCTTCGGGCTTCCCATCTTTCAACGGGGAGTTCGCCGTCTTTTATGTACTTTCCTATTGGGATTCTCCAATCTGGTATAGCTTCTAGCTCCTTTTTGAAGGCATCATGTGCCTCGTTGTTAGTCTCACAGACGGCTTCTTCGGGGTCGGTGGTCGTGGTCGTGGTTTTTCTAGTTCTGACACGCGACATGCTTGGGGCCGATGGACTGTTGCGCTCGCTGCTGGAATTATCGAGGTCTTGGCTTTCTTTTTGTGCTCTGCTTCGCGTGGTGATTACGTCGATGTGCGGGAGGAGATCCCCTTGGAGATCGCTTTCTTTGCGCGAGAGATCTATGCTAGGCTTATCTATGCCTTCTACCGGTATTATTCTTTTTACTGCTGGGTTGGACGTCGAAGCTAGCGGGGCTAGAGCATCGACCGACGTGTTGTCTCCTCTTGGGATTTTGGTGAGCTCTAATTTATCGAATTGTTGGCGATCTCTTTTAAGATTGTCAGATATGCTGCCATTCTTTCATGTTTTTGCTTCGTATTCGCCGTGAAATTGGCTTGTGACTAACTGCAATTCGCTTATTTCCCGAGATCCGACGCTACGTGCAAGTCGTAGGCCGGCGATTAAAGACTTGTATTCGGCTTCGTTGTTTGATGCACGAAACGATTGCTCAATCATCTCCCCTGTCGGGGATTCGAGTTGTATTCCGATTCAGGACCCCTGCCTTGACGAGGCCCCATCAACGTGTAATTTCCACGTCTGGGAATTCGATCTCGTGTTGTTTTCTTTTGGGACGAGTTCGATCACGAAATCGGCTAGCACTAGCGTTTTCGAGCTCGTTCGTGGTTTGTATTCAATATCGTATTCGCTGAGCTCGATCGCCCATTTTGCCAATCTTCCTGATTGGCTCAGACTATGGAGCACTGTCGCGGTTACTACTACTATTGCCAGTTTTTCCATCACGGGATATCTGGTTTCATCGTCCACCAACGATCAACTTATATAGCATATCGGTCTTTGTTCTCCGCTTTCTTCGCGAATTAGAAATCCGCTTACAGCGTGTTCGGAGGTCGCTACGTACAAAAGGAGTGTCTCTCCTATGATTGGTTGTGAAAAAATGGGCGGCTTGCTGATGTATGTCTTAAGCTCTTTCAGGGTGGAGTCGCATTCGGTGTTCCACTCGAATTTCTTGTTTCCTTTTAACAGCTTGTAGAAAGGAAGGCATCTGTCGGTTGACCTGGAGATGAAGCAGTTTAGTGCGGCTATTTTACCGGTGAGGCGATGTACCTCTCGGATCGATCTGGGAGGTAAAGTATCGATGAGCGCAGCAATCTGTTTCGGGTTGGCCTCGATTCCCGTTTCGGTTACGAGGTATCCGAGGAGCTGCAGAACGTGGTCATTGGCCTTTGACGGTTTTACTATCATGTCGTATATATAAACCTCCATCGTTTTTCCGAGCTGCATGGAGAACATCTTATTTACTAGTCTTTGATAGGTAGCTCCAGCGTTCTTTATCCCGAACGGCATTACTTTGTAGCAATAGGTGCCTCGCTAGGTGATGAAGCTGGTTTTTTCCTGGTCGTCGGGATTCATGATGATCTGATTGTAGCCGAAAAACGCGTCCATGAACGAGAGTAGTCGTGACCGACTGTGGCTTCTACTAGTCGGTCAATACGCGGTAATAAGAAGCTATCTTTTGGGCTAGCTTTGTTGAGATCAGTGAAGTCGATGCACACTCTCCACTTTCTGTTTTTCTTTTTTACTACGACTGGGTTTGCGAGCCAGTCGGGATATTGGACTTCGCGAGTGGAACCGATTTTCAGGAGCTTGTCGACTTCGCCATTTACCGCTTTGGCTCGTTCAGGTCCTAGCTTCCTTCGTTTCTGTTTTTACTGGTTTGAACGTAGGATCGACGTTCAGATCGTGAGAGGTGATGTTGATGTCGATTTCAGGCATGTCTGCCGCAGACCATGCGAATGTTTTAATATTTTGCTTGAGGAAAGATACGAGGTCGTTTCTAACTCTGGGAGGGAGATCGTTCCCGATGTTAACGCCCATCTCGGGGGAGCTCTCGTCTAGGGCGACGATGATCGATAGGTCTTTGGCGGGATCTTTTATCGAGAGGTCGCGTGTGAGTGGGATATTCTCCTCCTTCCACGGCATCTTTCAAAATTCGGACAGGTAACAGGCTCAGGCCTGTTTTTGGCTTCCGAGTATGGTTTTCTTGCCGGTTGGAGATAAAAACTTCACGCATTTGTGATAAAACGAGGGAACTGCCCTCATATGGTGCAACCAGGGGCACCCCACGATGGCATCAAAGGGTATAGGATGATCGATTACGGTGAATTCTGCTTTCAGTTTCAGATCGTGAGCTCTGGTGTTTAACACTATGGTCTCGAGCGAGCGGATCGACTTTCCTTCGAAGCTAGCGAGGGATGTCATTTTTGGTTTGATCGTTGGGATCGGTTGCTCGAGCGACTGTAGCGTTTTTCGTGAGATGATGTCGACAACACTTCCAGTGTCGACGAGGATTTTTCGAGAAGGTGGCGCCGTCGATTTCCAATGCGATCACCAAGGCATTGTCGTGAGGCATGTCGAGCTTTACAGTTTCGTGTTCGTGGAAGGTCACGATTTCTCCTTTTGGTATTATAACCATGAGGGCGGTGATGGTGGAATCGCTAGTCGTTTCTCGCAAAGGGCAGGATCGCTTGTCGAGAGTATCGATTTTTCTTTATGCGATCGGCTTCATCGATTTGGAGAGATCGAGATCGATCGATTCGACGCAGTTAGATCGGGTTGGGTAGGATCCTTAGTCGCGCTTAGGAAACTTAGATCGGTTTCTTAGCAAAGATGTTTTTCGTTTATCTTCACCACAGTCGGCGCCAAAATGTAGAACCTAAAATCTACGCTAAGTATTTGATAGTGATCGGGAGTTTGATCTAGGGAAGACAAAAGATGTACGCAACGATATCTTTAGAACACAACGATGTTAACAGTTTCCAGTAGGCAAAAATGGACTTTATTGATGAATAAGATCGAATACAATAAGTTGAACTTGATTGAATTACACAAGTGAGATCGGTAAAGAAAAATATCTAAGAACATGAGAAAACAAGGTCGATGTATGTGTGTAGCTCTCTCTAGGGTTTTCAACGTGTCTTTCTTCATGTCCCGTCTTCTTCCTTTATAGTAAGTCGACCTCGTGATGTTTCGTAACGGTTCCGAGATCTCCGTCTCTTGTTCCGCGATCTCCGACGACCTCGATGACTCTTCTTCGAACTCGACTATTCACTATGGGCTTCATCTCCCTAAGGCCCATGTCTTTGATTGCGGCCCGTTAAGGTATTACCCAAAATTGGGTCCAACAAGTAGGAGCTAATCTATTTTGAAGTTAATGATTTATCACGTAAACGTTAGGTTCCATGGTCTTTGTGTATCCATTATATCGAAGTAGGACCTAATATTTTTCAAAGATATTGTTTTATCACGTAAACGTGTTCGGTTCATGTGTAAATGCAACAGCTTAGTGTATTAGTCTTCTCGAGCAAGTAATATAAGCATGCGAGTGTCACCACCTTTGCCGCCATGAGAGCTCTGCATTAAACAATCTTGAAGATGAGAAGAAACTTCCAGGAACGAACCACCAGCAAGTTTCACGTGTTGTTCGCATCTGGAACAACATTTACAATTTAGGACGAACAAATTTACGTGATGCCAACGAGATATGAACGAAACACTTTAACATTGGTCAGCCAGTTTTTCGTAAACGTGAGAACACTTTAACACTTTAAAATGTTATTGCTTATGATCAGAACTGAATTATTGAGTTTTATAGGTCGCTTCAGACATCTAACAACACTTGAAAGCTCTTCGGATATTTTATTTGATCCTCATATTTCAGAAATCAAGTACTACAAATCAATGTGAGTTTATTATGATTTCAAAATATTATTATAGCAATAGTGAACATAATTAGTATTAATTTTAATAGTATTTATGTTAAAAATATATATATTTACTTTCGGGATTCCATATTGCGCATTTTGAGTCGACTTCAAGAGAGTTGAATACTTTAATTTATTATGTTATGCAAGTTTTATGTTATTTTGAGTTTTTTTTTTCTAAACTAATTGTGTGTGTTTAAAGAGTCGAATAGCCTTCAATTTCACACAATTATTGTTTTTCTTATAATATGTTATTGATCCACTCTTTTTCGATTTTATTTGTTAAACCCCTAAGTCCATAACTACTACAACGTGATATGCGAAATACAAAAAAAAACAAAAATTTCCAAAGCTTCTTATCAAACTTGCAAACACCATATATCAAATTTTAATATTAATGCATCCATTATAGAAAGTCTATGGCTTCGTTCCTAATAACAATCATACATTTAATTCTATCTAAGTATCGCTTAAAATATACCTTATGTTATACATAATCATAATATATAATTTCAACATTAATATAGACATTTTATCATGCGCAGAGCGCGGATTACTACCTAGTTATTATTATATCCGTATATGTTATTAGCTTCTGATATTTCTCAATTTGAATTAATAAATAAGATAAAAGTGAATGTGTAAACAATAAAGATTCATTAGAAATTGGTTATGTACATTAGGCCATGTTCAACGCAGATTCTTAGCCTTGAGTTCCTATCAAAAAAAAATTAAAAAATCAGTGGGTCCCATTGTTTTTTACGAAACGGGTCTTACGGGTCGTATATAAAGACCGATCTTTCTTCGTTTCTTGCAATGTTCGTGGATCTCACTGACACTGACATGTAACGGTTCACGATTAGTTCGCCTTTTATTTATTATTTTTTATCAGACAAAAAATTAATTAAAAAAAAAAAATTACCTATGTCGGAGCTTTCTGCGGTGAACATGCTCTTAGATTTGCATCAGGATAAGGTTTAGTGGCTGAAAAGTATTAAGAATTAAACAGAGATAGACACGCATGAGCCCATGACTGTAAGAAAAAGAAAGACTTCTCTTTTCTTGTGGTCGACCTGTCCCACACCGAGAAAAATCACTCACTTCTGACAACACCTACTTGTCCGTACTTTAAACATTATCGGATGTTTCCTATGTTCTCTTTCAACTTTTAAATTTATTATATTATTATTTCGGAAAATAATGATAGCAAATTCTTTAAAAGCGACGCGAGACGACAAGTGAGAAAGCAAACAAAATGGTGGTACCGAAACAATTATTTATATAAAATTATTAAGTGTAGTTTCACGAAAAATGAAACGGGAAGGTTGTTTCATCGGTCTCACTCAGGGCGTCTCCAATATAACTCTATTTTTTCATATATATTTTACACTAAAATTGAATAACTCTATTATAGAATTAAATTTGTTCTAATAATTTACTCTATAACAGAATTATTTTATAATAGACTGAAATATATAAGACCATCTCCAATAGTACTCTATTTTTTCATCTATAATTTACACCAAAATAGAATAACTCTATTATAGTGTAACTTTTGCTTCAATGGTCTTACTCTATAATAGGCTTATTCTATTATAGAGTGAAATATAGCGAAATATTACTTTTTTCACTCCAAATATAGAATAAAATATGATATTCCTCTATATTTCACCCTATATTAGAGTAACTCTATTATAAGATAACGCGGTTGGAGCAAAAATTACACTATAATAGAGTTACTATATTTTAATGTAAATTATAGATAAAAAAATAGAGTGTCATTGGAGATGTCCTAAGAAAGTTTTTTTTACTCCAAATATAGAGTAAAAAAACAACATTCCTCTATATTTCAGTTTATTATAGTGTAATTCTATTATAAAATGAACCATTAGAGCAAATCTAACTCTATAATGGAGTTACTATTCTATTCTAGTGTAAAATATTGAGGAAATTATAGTCTTCTATTGGATATGGTTTTAGTCGTGGTCTATTGGACCCACACGCCTCGCACGTGCAGTTTTACTATACTTGCTGTAAATAATTTTCGTAAATAAAAATTTATGGCTGCTGTGTCTTTTCTTTTTGGTTAATTTGAGAACTGATTGGTGCACAGTTATCTCAATATAATATGTTGAGCTAATTAAAATCTGACATCAGTTGTTGTATTTTAGAAAAGTTATAGAAATATTATTTTGTTCGTTTGATATTTGTATAAGACACAATCGATATGATAAAGATAAGATATATATTTTGGAAATGTTCTTCTTGTTTAGTATTTGAAAATAACTATTAAAATAAAATATAAATTACCGGGAAAAGTAAAAAAAAATTATCAGCTCTCGAAAAATATAAAAAGAATATATGTTCACGGGTCTCGGATATGCCACGGTAGTTTGAATTTTAAATCAATAAAACTGAAATGAAGACTATCTTTTTTTTTCTTCTTACATTGCCTATTTAATATATCCTTTAATATGAATTCTATATACGTAGCATTAAAAGGGAAAATTAAGATATGGGTTGACTGAAAAAAGAGATTAATGTACACACAATGACAATACAAGGAACGTAACAATTACACCTTTTTTCAAAAAAAAAAAAAAACGTAACAATTACATGTTATATTGAAAACAGTTTTATACACTCTTGTTTTTTAATGTTTCAGTTTTGGAAATAATACAGAATAAAATATTTTAGTGGTACTTCGACTAGCCAAGCTAGTCTGTGACATACGTTTGTGTGCTAAGGAAACATACATGAGTGCATCAAGAAGAAAAGGAAACATTAGAAAAAATATCAGGAATTTACTTTACAGACTCAACACTGCGAATTTCAAGAAAGATATATCTCATATATTTTGTCTCTTTATATAGAAATAAAGAAGTAAATCTTTTGTTTAAGCTAATAAATTTTGTTATTCAAAACTTCTATTTTATTGAAACTAATTCTAATAATACCTAAAAGCATATCAAACAAAAATTGTAACTATAACCATAAAGGTTGTCTTCTTTCTTAGAAATGAAAATTATTTTTAAGAAACTAAATATATAAAAATATTCTTACCAAAAAAGTAGGAAAAATATTTATAGAAGATTAAGATTTTGACTTTCTCTCTTCCTTAAATAAAAGCTAATCCCCATAGATTTCTTCACCAGTCACCACAACCCTCCTTCCTCTTTCTCTCCCTTCGTTCATAGTCTCTCGGATCCTGTTTAACAAACGTATATCTACGCCTGTTCAAGCTAGGCACATGAACATTTTCTCTCCTCGGTTGTTATCAAACAGGTAAAAATATTCTCCAATACTGATTTTCATTTTATTTCATTCTTGAAAATAAAAAGTTATCTTGTTTTTCTTCATTTCCATGCTCTCTCAAGGTTATTGATTTCCTCTAATCCTTTTTTGTGTTATTTGCAGAGTTAACTTCAAACAAGACATGAACCACGGTGAATTTATTACCGGAGAAACTCTCGCCGTAGATCCTTTGTCTAACGCGGTTGCGAAACCTAGCTTCAACAAATCAGAAAGTGGTCTAACTTACAACTTCAACTCCTTCAACGTTGTTCCACCGTCCACAAAACGTCCGCGAGTATCTCAATACCTTGACTCAGACGCTCACTTTGCGTCTGCGGTTAAACTGGGGTCCGGGCCGTTTGGTTCACCATCGATAAACGCTGAACTCGTGTCACACATCCAAAACCAACAACAGTTAGAGATTGATCGGTTCGTAGCTCAGCAAACGGAGAAGCTTAGAATAGAAATCGAAGCTCGTCAGCAAACTCAAACGCAGATGCTAGCGTCTGCCGTTCAAACCGCGTTAGCCATGAAGTTAAAAGAGAAAGACGACGAAATTTTACGGATGAGAAACTTTAACTGCGTTTTACAAGAGCGGGTAAAGAGTCTTTTTGTTGAAAATCAAATATGGCGAGATATAGCTCAGACCAACGAGGCACAAGCTAACAATCTTCGAACAAACCTCGACCAAGTTCTTGCTCAAATCAAAACGCTACCAACCGCTGTAGAAAACGACGTGGAGTCGAGCTGCGGAAGTTGCGTTGAAGGTGGTGAAGCTATTACAGCGGTTAGTGGCGGTTGCAAGCGGTGCGGTGAGAGAGAAGCGAGTGTGCTGGTGTTACCTTGTCGTCATTTGTGTTTGTGTACGGTCTGTGGTTCGGCTTTGTTACGAACTTGTCCGGTTTGTGATTCGGTCATGAACGCTAGTGTACATGTTAACATGTCTTCTTAACTTTTTTTCTCTTCTTTTAGTGCTATTATTAAATTCGTATTTTGTTTTTCTAGAAACTTTAGCTGTTTAATTCTTTTATTTTTATAAGTACAGTTTTTTTTTGTAAATGGGAATTTATTCTTGATTTTCTATTTTACGACTTCGATGGAATCCGAGAATAAAAGTTGTAAAAAGATGAAATAATTCAACGGGAAGATATTCTACTTTATTCCAAATTTGGGATATTTACAAATAAAATTCTCTTTTAAGTTGAAATATTTCATCGTGTAAAAAGATGAAATAATCCACACGTTGATATAATTCAAATCATAGATTGTTATATTTGTGAATATTCCAAATTTAATTGAAAGCTTAATTATATATATATATATATATATTCCAAATTTCTTTTAAATTTATTTTAAATTTCTTTTAAGTTGCACCGTAGGTTGGTTACTAAATTCTCAAAGTCTATTACTTGAGTTTGAATTACCTAACTCTATTTTGATAGATTTGCAGAATGTCGATATAAATTCAAAAATTATAAAAGCTGTACATCTATATATATACTCTTACAGTTTGGCAGTATCTTTTATCTTTCCAACCCGACAAAATATTTAAAATAAGAAGAATCATACTTCGCTATCAAAAATAAAATAAATTATCAAATAAATAGAAAGAGTCTGAATTCGATTGCCTCAACGACATTTTCAGTCCATAGTCATTATAGTTGTCGTGTAATAAATATTTCGAATTTGGACCATATCATGTACGGTGCATGTCTAGACAAGAGACCCCTCCTCCCACTAAAAAAGGTTTTAAAATTCTTTAATTATTACATATATAAAATCCAAGTTTTTGATAATAGAAAAAGAATATAAGGTTACGAAGGGGGAGGGCACGAGAGAGGCAGATCATATGGGTTGTAGGAAAACTGTATTTTAACTTCAATTCACTATATTTTTGGTTTTAAAATTTGTTTTGTTGGAGATTTGCATACAAATCAGATTTTTTTGTCTTTTTCTGAGAAAAAAGCAGATTTCCTACATACAATTTTATCTACTAGCATTTGGTGGTGGTTCATTCATTTTTTTCTTTTGACCAATAAATGATTTTATTACAAAGTAATAATATATTTAATATTCTTATATAAAAACATATTTTCATTCTATTTAACTTACAATTTTTACAATACAAAATTTTTTAATTGTCTACTTATTTTTTTATTTTTGTTAGAACATTTATCTAAATTATTTATATGATGTGTGTATTTTTTAATTATGTAAATGTATAATATTGTACTTAAATATATATATATATACATATATATATATATATATATATATATACACATATATATAAATATTAATGGAAGATAGACACATTTGGTCAATTACTAATATTTTCATATTTTAATTTTAAAAATACGATTTCATAATTTTAATGCAATATTTATTGTTATTTATGTATTGTATTTATATATTATGTATTTTACTGTAACTTTATTATTTGAATATATACTCTATTTTAAATTGCTTTTCTCATTATAAACTGTAATCAGACGTTAAAATTGTAATCTGATTTGATACCAAAATCAAGTATTTTAAATTCAAGTAAAAAATTGCAGTTTTTTAAAAATCAGAAAAATTTCATATCTTTTTAATATTTGTCTAAATAAATTAGTTTTCGCCATATTTTATATCATTTAATTTTTTCTATTTCCATGTCATTTTAGATTCTAACAATGATATAAAATTGTATCAAAATAATTTATAGTTATACTTAGATATATAGTTACTTAATTTAAAATTAAATTAAAATTTTAAATCTGGTTAGATCCGTTTGATCATTGACCCGACTACAATAATTGTAATAAGCTGTTTGATCTGCTTGATATATACTTGATCTGTTTGATCTGTTTTGATCTGTATTTAATCCGTTTGATCTGTATGATCGGCTTGATTTGATATGCACTGATTGAACTGTTTTTACCATTCAAACTCTGAAACCAAATTAGAACGATGAATACGATGTGTGAATTCACGAATTACGATGATTGCGTCCAGGAAACGTTGCCATGTCTCTGTCCAATAATTGTCTATATTTTCCTGGACTGGGGATTAATGGCACGTACATACATAATAGTGGCCAAAATGAAAACGGTACGACTCTACGACTCTATCGAACAGAAGCTAATGAATTTACAAGATTGTCAAACCACATATTTCAATGTCTTCGCTCTTTCACAGCTGCTCACGCTTCCCATATTCATTGTTTGGACACTCCCCTAGATACATATGTAAGGTTTAGATTGATTATATTATATGATCGTGAAATAATGAGAAATATAATAAAATTTTAGATAATTTAAAATCTACAAAGTTACAATTATAGAATAATTTTTGTACAAGATTTAGTAAATGGTGAATATAAAATGTGAAATAATTTCTAAGGACAATTCTCCTAAAACATTCTTTAATTTTTTATCATTAAAATAACATACAAAGGAAAAATGACCAAAATAATATTCCTTAAAGAGTAAAAAACTAATGTACCATTAGTGAATAATACAATATAAATATCAATAAAACATTATTATTTAATTTTTATATCTTACATTCATAAATTTTAGACTTAGTCTCTAATCCTAAAACCATAAACTCTCCTTTTCAAATAACTAAACTTTAATTTTTAACCAATTAACTTTATGTATAGGTGTGTTTTTAATTTCTCTAGTGAAAACTATTTTGGTTATTTTTTCTTTGTGAGTTATTTTTTGTGATACAATATTTTTATGGATATTTAATGATATTTCTCATTTAAACTATATTGTATATTAGTTGATCTATCATATATTATATAACTATAACATTATATAATTTTTAAGAGTCTAATTTTTTTCAAGAGTCTAAAATATTATTATCATATGATCAAATAATATGAATGGAATCAATTAATCTATTTATTCACTTTTCTGCTTAATGGAAGTTTATTTATTTTTTTTTGTAAACAAAAACGTAGATTTACTTTTATGTTCTTTATTTTGTATTCTGCAAAATTTTGTACTTGTTGAAATAGCTATGTAATCGTTTTTAAACGCACTTTCGCTTTTCCGCAACTCACTAAAGCTTTTTATTTCCCTCACCCTAAGTTGTTATCTAACCTTATCGAGTGAGTTATTCTCTGAGACACATTTGTCTTTACTTTGGCGTTCAGAGACACCTTATGTTTGAGCAACACATTTGTTGTTTTCAAAACCAATATATAATAGAAATACCCTTGTGTATAACCTAGTGGCTTTTGTTACGTAAGAATATAGTTCAAACATAAAACGAAAGTAAAATAAATAAATTATTTAATTGATCAAATATTGAATGGTGGAAAACAGGTTGTCTATAGGTTTTGAGATTTAATCTTGGCCCTAGTATATCAACCCAAAACCAAAATCTAACGACAAGTGGTAGAAATTATACTAAAATATTATTGTTTTCGTTGACTCCTTCATATATGCTTGTATTTTAATTGTGAAAAGGTATAAAATATATATTTTGGTATAATCAATTGTAAAAAAAAAAATTTCTACATTTTGATATCCATTTTGATATACTTTAGTAATTAGTACATAAAACTTTGTGGACAAACAATGTGTGAATAGAAGATAAATGGTCAAGGTCAAATATGCAATGACTTGTACTTTATGATCTTATGAACAATGTATGAGAGTATGTGGAGTACTAATACAATGATATCTGGAAATTTTTGGATCGTTATAAGGCTTATGGATGGGTGGTTCTTGGACAGTGGCTCGTGGATGGGTTTATCGTGGATGGTGTGTTGTGGACCTTGTATCGTGAATATGTGCATGAGAATCTCATGGATGGGTTTTTCGTAGATGGTGTGTTATGGACCTTGTATCGTGAATATGTGCATGAGTATCTCATGGATGGGTTTATCGTGGATGGGTGTATTGTGGGTGATGTTTTATAAATGGGTTATCTTGTATGGGTATGCAATGGATGGTGTATAAGGTGATTGGAAACCAACAAGAGATGCATTGTCCATGGTTTTACAGAGAAAGAAGAAATTTGAAACTAACTTTTGACACCAAAAATTCAAGCCATTTTTACCATCCTCTTATATAAAAATATAGTTACTTATATAAAAAAAATTATAAAAAAACTGAATGAACATGATTCAAGAATTCTCGTTCAAGAATTCTCATTTAAACTAACTTGATCCAACTATAAGCGCAATTATACTGACTATGCTAATGTTGTGTCTTCTAACCAAGTTTTCAGATTTGTTCATTGCTTATCAAACAAATTAATTTTCTTTATTATGTATCCCTACAAACACCAAGCAAAATGAATAATATTACGTCTCAACTAAAGTTGGTCAAACAAGCCCTTTCTCAAAAAAAAAAAACTAAAGTTGGTCAAAGACACGATTTATACAACAATATCCAGCATCATAAGGATGCTACAATGACTAAAGCTCCGACCACTACAAACATCATAGAAACTTTGCTTCATCTTCGGATCAGTATCAGCTGAGAGACTTTGGGGAGGTTTAAGACGAGCTAGAGACAGACTCAGAGAAGAATATCCAAATGGGTTTCTCATTTCTTGGGGTCGAACATGGCATCGACTCTGGTAGGCGAACGAATCGGCGACTCAGGTAAACGAAACAGAAGAATCAAGAAGAAGAGACGTTTTCTCAAAAAAAAAAGAAAGAGATGTTTTCAAAGATTTGGCAACAATCACTATTAATAACAAAGAAATATCCAGAAATAAGTAAAGAGAGAGAAAGTTTTGGTCGGAAAAAATAACTAATGAGAGAGAGAATGTTTGTCAGATCAATGTGGAGGGAAAATGCAAGAGATGCAATTTTCCTGAAACTATAGATCATCTGTTCTTTCACTGCTCCTTTGCGAAACAGGTCTGGACATCAGCCCCTGTTTTTCTTAGCATTGAGTACAGCGAATCTATAGCTTTGAGGAGTATATGGAACAACCTTATAAGCAAGAAAAACTTACCTCCCACTGGCATAGTCGAAGGACCCTTAGCTCTTTGGATCTTATGATAAATCTGGATTGCTAGGAACAAGCTTGTTTTTAATGACAGGATCTTCACCGCCGAGGAAACGCTCTCAAAGGCAGTGGCTTTGTGCTCGCGAATGGGCCACCAGCCAAATTTCACACCCACAGTCTGCCTGGACTCCGCCATCTTCAGTTACAAATCCTATGGATTGCGCCCTGATAAAAAACTGATGCTGCTTGGAATGAAAGATTGAATATTGCAGGACTAGGGTGGACGATTGCCTCGCAATACAGAAGCTCGTCATTCTCCTCCCCTGCTCACCATGTGAGCTCGCCATTAGTCGCTGAAGGCTTAGCAGTTCGCAAAGCGGTCCTGAAGTGCAGGGAACTGGGCTTAGCCCGCAGACAGAAGCATCCCTCGCTGGTCTTTATGGAATTCTAACTGATATCCTCTCAGTTACCTCCTCTTTTGATTTCGTTTCTTTTAAATGGATCTCTCGAGACAACAATGTTGTTGCAGAGACCCTAGCAAAACAGAGTTTATCTTTTGAACTTGGCTTAATTGCCCCACCTACCTTTGTTTGAATGTTTTAATGCAAGTGTGTTTCAAAAAAAAGAGAGAGAGAGAATGTTTGTACAAAAAATAAAGAAAGAGAAAATCTTGTTTAATGGGTGAAATGGACAATAAACACAACAAATGTGTGCTGCAAGCAGGATGTGTCTTTTAATGATACTACGGGCATTGCCTCCGCGCGCGGAGTTGTGGACAAAATTCTTGTTTCATCTCAATATTTGTTAGGGTTATTGTAACTGTGAATTTTGCGTTTTGGGTTGATCGTTGTTCTTCAAGTTTTTTATTGTTATAGGGTTAGAGTTGTGATGATGAACTGTGTATGCACTGTTCTCTACTCATGAAGTACTAAACTGTGTTAGTAATGTGATTGATATAATTTATGGTGTTGCTTGCTGTGTCAGTGAGACTTATTGTTTGTCTGTCTTTTTAATTTGTTACTTGTACTGTTGAGATTACATAAATTATATTAAGGTTGTTGAGAGTACCTTTTGTTTCTGGATATTTTTTCTCCAGTTTAGTTGTGTAAATTGTGTGTATTAAGTAATAATTTGTTTTATTCTTATTATGTTGGTTATATGTTTTTTGTTTAAACTTGTTGCTTTTACTGGACCTTTAAAACAAATACATGAAGACTTGTAAAAATAACTATAAAATGAGTGATAATTAGTATTTGAGTCTTAATGGGTTTTAAACGAATATATGCATTTCTCATAAGAAGACAATAGCATTGGTCTGTTGACATTGAGTATGTAAGCTATTTTCATAAGACAAGAGGACTGAGCAGATGGAGATGTTGTTGCCGCTTTTGTGTCTGTTAGGATTTCCTCTTGTATCTCCTGGTGTGGTTGTGTTTGTTTCTCTTTTATTTGATGGGTAATATGTAAACAAAAATCATTGTTAGTTGTATTTATAAGAGTTTGTAACTTACTCTGCTTTTTTGTTTATGTAATTTCACTGACCTTGATTGTCGTCTTCATCTTCTTCGTAAGCATCTGCGAAAGTAAGTTTGTAAATTGTTAAATAGTTGGTCGTGTAGTTTGTATTTGTTTAGCTGGCTCAATGTATGTGTCGTTGAGTTTTAGTTGTGTTGATTGGTTTGGTATAGTTGTTTTGAAGTTTATTTGTAAGATTAGACAAAAAGAGAGGTGATCATTAATGATTTGTCTTTTTTGGGATTCTAGTTTTTGGTGTTTAGATTGTTTGGGTTATTGTGGTTTCTTTTAAGCTATAAAATAAAGATTTGTGTAAAATTAGATTGATAAGTAAGAGAGATAAATAGACGACCACAAACCTTGGGTAGGAAATATTTTTGATTATTGATGTTAGCACAATATAGACACTAATATAAAGGGGATTATGTGTTGATTGTTTCTTACAGATCAATGAGGAGACGGATAACGACTTGAGTTGTTTTTTGGTGAGGTCAGAGCCCTGGACAGAACGGATTTGCCCAACCACATCTTTGAGTTTAAATATCAGTTATGATATCGAAACATAATATAAACCCAGATGCAATATGATAATATACCTGAGAGTTTTAGGTTTGTGTTCGTAATCAATTGGAGATTGTTGAACAGTCTAATCTTGACTGGAGATTGATCTCATGAGCAGTCGTGATGACTTCATCAATAATGGTTAGTGAGATGAAACAAATGAGGAATGAATGATCAGTTATCTTGTACATGCTTGAGAATCTAGCAACTTCAAAACGATCGATTTTCACAATGAAACCTGCTTTCAAAGATGGTCTGTAATGATTAGCACGTCAGACTGGAGTAAACCCATGAATCACAGAATCTGCAAATAATATTATTTAACAAAGAATCAGGAAATCAATTAAAATAATTATGTTAAATATAGATCGAAGATTAACTTACCTTTTCATCAAGAAAAAGAATAGTGATTCCCACATACTCCCTATCTTTCTTGAAGTTCAGGGAATCCCAGAAGCGGAGGAAGTTAGAGGCTATGCTCTGACTACTAAGACCAAGCCGGTTTGAGGAACTGGAGAGGCAGAGAGAAACATTTTCTAGAAGATGGTTAAAGCTAAGAGGAATCAATGAGTTTTATGGAGATGCAGATTGGGTTCATCAAAGATGAGAATCATATATATATATGGTTTACAGATGGGCTACAAATCAGGAAAATTTATGATTAAGCGATTTAAGATGGGGACATGAAGAGTTCACCGATAAAAAAATAGATTACGAACAAACACACGTCGCAACTATGTAACTCAGACTTGTTTGAGACAATGATGAAAAGAACCCAAACTCATGTTAAACGACAACAATTTAAAATATGGGAAAACTATAATTTTTGCAAACTTGATTTTTTTTTCATATAACGTGATAAATTTCGTTTAAAAATGAAATCCATAATACACTCGTAGGCCCGACTCTCAGAGGAAGCCGAAGAAGTAAAAGCTTCCAACATTCATGAATATATATTAGGTTCGTCTATCAATGTACAAAGTTTCATTTAGCTTAATAGTATAAATGTTGGTGTTTATATCTCAATAACTTTGGTTCGAGCCCGGGCTTCACATTTTTTTACATTTTTTAAAAGTGGGACCCACAAAACGCTGACGTGACGAGCTACGTAGTGAACAAAAACTCAAGTATTGTAATTTTCTCGATCTTATTTTGTGGATATAACAACAAAATTAAATATTTCAGTTTAACCACTGAACCTGTGTTTTTGATTTGACACTATCAATTGCCTGTCTTCTTAAATGGGCTGCTAGTATTATCAGGCCAACTTCTTCCAAGCAAAAAAATCTACAATTGGACATGGATTTTCAAGTTAAACCAGAAGCTTTTAAAGACCGTTATGAGTTACGACATTTGCTTTTTTCTCCTACCACCTCTCGACATGAGCCGCCCCTGCATAGAGCTGATCTTAGACCTTGTAAATACAATTGAAGCAGTTTGGTATGCAGGTAAATTGACGATGGGCCTAAATAATGGCCTAATTCTATAGACTAGGCCTATGTACTGGCCTAACTTTATAGATTATGCCTATGTACTGGCCTAATTCTATAGACTAAGATACTGTTTCAGTTATTGGCCTGTAGGTTGTAGCTTTACCGGATTTAGATTACACAGCCGTAAGTTATAGTTGAATTTCTAATCATGTAAAAGAAACAAACGTTTTATTAGTATTATACAACATGCCAAACATCACACGACAAAGTTAACCACAAGAAAAAAAGGAACATTAAAAAGACTATGGACTCGTGGGACCAATCACATTATTAAATATCTACCAATATACATGTTCTTCCAAATGTGGTAGATAGTACCACGTAAGTGCATTGTAAGGAAGCAAAACCGATAGAGAATCGAGACTCAAACCTAAAGCCAACTTCACATGCCGCAGCATCTCGCGGTTATTAGTTAGGCCCATTTGGCAAGAATCGACATTCCACCACAGCCGAGAAGAGCGGCTGCGAAACATTTGAACTGCATTTTGATGCTACCCTGAAGCTTTGGCCCCATGAACTCGGCTGCTAGAAGATCGACAAGGGCCATGTAAATTAGTAATCCGGCCGAGCATGCATTGAGAAGTCCAACGGTGATCAACGCATTGGGACTGTTTTCTCTGTAAACGGTTGATAATGCGATTCCTAACGCTATACCGAATGGCGTTGTCACCGCGAAAAAGAATGCCATAACAAACTTTTTCAAGTTCGTATACTCAGCCTGAAAACATCTCAAACATTGAAAGTATTATTTTCAGTTTTAACATTTTGTTAGAAGATAAATTTTTCTTATATATAAATTAATATACCTGGAGAATGCAACCACCAAGACCCATGCCTTCGAACATTTGATGGAAGCAAAGAGCAGCGATGAGTCCTTTGATGGTGCAAGTATCATTAGTTGCTCCTAGAGACAGTCCAATGACCACCGAGTGAACTATAATTCCGAGCTCCAATACCTACATATCAATAAATATTAAATACAATGATGTATTTAATACTTGTAATGTCTATAAAATTCAAGAAATAATAAAATGGTAACGTCAATTATTAATCAGTTTCTCTAATATGTCAACATGTGTACTACTACTAACCATAGCAATGACTCGATATCGCAAGAGTTGTGCAGTCTCGGAATCATTATCTTTTGTCGGAAAGGTATCATCATTTGCGGGGCCGTGACCATGACCATGACCATGTGGCAAGATCCCAACTGCGTTCTTGCTAGTATAGAGGCTCGTAGCCATGGAATCGATGGCTAGAGTAATTAGACCAGACAACATAGCGAGAAACCCCGTGAAGGGAAACTTGTGCCACGGGTTCTCTTCAAGACATTTGGATGACAACATGTCAAAAGAATCAGGCAAAACGTGCATAAAACCGGTTCCGAGGATAATTCCCGAGGCAAAACACTTAACCACGGTGAAAATGTCTCCATCGGGTCGCAGGAACGGCACGGAACGGCTAAAGAGAGGAGCTCCAACACCAATCATGCTTGCGACTAGGATTGTAGCAATTGCTATGATTTTGAGAGGCAAAGCTTTAGCTTTGTTGACGCAAGGGTTTGCTGACTCGCTTGCGCATTCTTCAGGCACCGTTGAAGTTGCCGGAGAGATTGTGAAAGAGACAAAGAAGAGTACGATGAAGACTGTTTTCATTAGGAGTGTTGAGGTTGAAGCCATATTTTCTTTTGGTTTTGTGTTCTGTTCGGTTGTTTGTCTGTGTGTCTTTGCACCTGTTCGATGAGTCGGTTTATATAGTAATGTACGCCGGTTCTTTTCATGCCATTTATTGTTGGTGATGCAATTATGTTTTATATTGTCCACTCTATCTTTATGTACGGCTAACTCTATAATTTCATGGTATATATAAATTAAAATTTTATTGAGTTTGATGTGCTTTGTATATTTGGAATTTTGGATAACATACATGTTATTGATTGTCATATTTTTAAGTGACTTAGTATTTTTTTTATTTTTTGGTAAAATTAAGTGACTTAGTATTGATTATGCAATTATTACATTGCTATTAAACTCGTTGTTCCCTTTGGATAAAGAGCTGGTTTTTCGGTACGTTTGTTATATGCTATTTTTACAAGTTTCGTTTATTTGTCTCGGGTTTTCTTAATTTCAAAAAACAAAGATTCAGAATATTTCCACATCAAAGCAGAACACCATCGCAAATCCAAATAATAAGTATTTACAGTCGAGTGTATTGATTGTAAATAAGTTTTGACACTCCTTCAAAATCATACCAAAAATAGAAAAATTGATTTCAAGAATTTAATTCACAGTTCAAAATAATATGGTTGTCAAAAATCGAAGATTTGAAAAAGATCGATTAATTTATAAACATCTTTTTTTTGTAACTTAATTTATAAAACATCTTGCTAGCTCAGTTCGCATAATATATTATATTCAAATTAAATGTCACTATTAATTGTATTTATGTACTTTTAGGGACAATTAAGTTAGAAGGACGATGGCTAGGCATGGAGGCAAGTTTGGTGAAAGTTTAATTAGTTGAAGTAGTTAATTTAGAAAACAATGAATTAGTTTGTTGACGCTGATTAGGGCTGGGCAAAAAACCCGGATCCGAAAAACCAAACCGAACCCGATCCGAAAAAGTAGTATCGAACCCGAACCGAAATTGATTAAATATCCGAATGGGTTCAAAATTTTGGTATTTAGAGAACCGAAACCGAACCCGATCCGAACCAAAATATTTCGGGTACCCGATTATATCCGAAATTGATTTATATACCTATATATATTAATTATTTTTAGATTTAATATATATTAAGAACATCAAAATATATAAGATATTTTTAACTTATCCAAAATACTTATAAATATATACAAATAGTCAAAAGTAACATGGCTAAAATAGCTAAAGTATACTCAAAACACCAACAATACTTATTGATTCTCAATCCAAATATTCAAACCAAACCAATTTATATGTTAATTTTAGGTACTCTGACATATGCTATTCAAATTTATATGTAATATATTGTTTTGTTTATAGATTTTGAGAAATTTAAAGTATATAATGAATTTTAAAAATTTTAAAATAATTTAAATGGGTTATCCGAACCCGAACCGAACCCGCAAAGATCCGAACCGAACCCGAACCGAAATTTAAAAATACCCGAATGGGGCTGAAATCTTTGAACCCGAAAACCCGAAACCCGAATAGACCCGAACCGAACCCGAATGGGTACCCGAACGCCCACCCCTAACGCTGATGCATCCATATTCGCAATTATTTGCTTTCATCATTGTCAAGGTTTAAATATTCTTTTGTATTGGATATTATGTAATATGCCGTAAAAAATATATAATGGCATATATGCAATGCACAGTAACCAAATTTTATGCAACTGATTATTTTGTTTAAGGCATTCTAATATGTGACATAGATTATTGACTGGTGAATAAAGAAAAGATAATTGACTTTGTAGTTTTTAAAATCATTATAATATGGTCACCGAAATTTTATGGACTAGGACTTGTGGGATACTGGTTGTCTATCCCTCAGGGGCTTCGATCTCATCCCCTTTGTGTGGTGTGAAAAATGGGGTTCAAAGTGAACACCAATAGACTAAAAACGAAAAATCTCAGGTATATATTGGATCTTGATCAATGATCACCATCATTTGGTTACTGCTTTAACTTCTTGTTTTGAAGTATGCTATTACCAAAAAAAATCTAATGGTATTGGCCAGCCGGTAAAAATGTGAATATCACCAAAGAATCCGCGTCGAACACATCAGAAAAATAAATTTCAGAATTAGGAAGTATAGCCTGAAACTTTTATCCGAGATCCAGATCCGATCCGAGATCCGATTCGAAAATTCAGATATCCGGAGGGGCCGTCAAAGCCGGATCCGGATAGTAAAATGTTGGATCCGTCAAAGCCGGATCCGGATATCTTGATCCGTAAGTTTTATTAATAACTATTTCAAAAATAGTAATATCTATATATAAAAACTAATTTTATTTAATATATTTTCATTTTTAAATAGTATATATAAATTTTATGTAAATTTTGTAATATTATACATAGAAATAATTAAAAACAGTATATATTTTTATTTTTAAATTATTGCTAATATTTTATATATATTAATATTATTATTTTTATTTATTTTAAGGATCTAGATCTGAATCCGGATATCCGTCGGATATTACAATTTTTAGAAGGATATCTGACATCCGGATATCCGAGAACCCCATATCCAGATAAGGATAGTAAAACTATGGATCTGCCGGATAAGGATCCGGATCCGGATACCTTAAAATTGTCCGGATACCCGATCCGTCCCAGGCCTAAGGACGTTGTTATCAATGGGCATGTGTACGGTGTACCAGTATATATATATATATATATATAAAGATGTTGGTGACTCTCCTGTGATGCCACGTGGAAAGTCGTGCATCCTAGAAGCGACACCTGTCCCCTTTCACAAAAACGTTGCGTTTCATTTATTTTTGTTTGTGTTCCGTCTGGGTTTTCGTTTTTTCTGTTGTCATTATTTTAGTTTATAAAGTCAGTCCACTAAGAATTAACTCCAAATGTATATTCGAGACTTATACATATTGGGCTACTTTGTTAAATTTGGCCAAATTCTAATCTTAACAAAATAATAAAGTAGAAAATATAAAACGATTTTAAATCATTAAAATATTACAGACGAAAATAAACCAAAATTATAATAAATCTAAATATAGAATACTTATGTCGATAGAAGAAGATATGACAATAATGGCGATGGTGGAAGAAATGACAACGGTGGTGGCTGGAACAAATGACAGTGCTCAGTTGCAAATATGGTAAATGTAAACAGCGTCGGTGGTGATGTGTAAATGGTTCTCCACGTTCTTCTCCAAGAAGTCAGATCTGAAACACGCAAATGAAAAAGAAAAAAAAAAGTCGAGGATAGAAAAAAGGCGAAGACAAGAAAATGAGTGTGTTGGGAAGAAAAGAAGTCAAAGATCTCATAAGTTAATGCAACTATTTGATTTAAAAGCAAAAGATGTATGATCAATGAAAAAAAAAACAATATATTAAAAGAAATTAAAGTAAACGTCAAAACATAAAGAAAAATCTGATTTTTTTCAAAAAAAAAAAGATCTGAAGAAGTTAAGAAAAGATCTGAAGAAATTGAAAAAAGAAAATTGCAGGAGTCGAAAAGAAAGCGAAGAAGAAAATAAAAACAAATTAAGGAAGAAGAACGATTTGATGAATAAATCTATCTTTTCCTATTCTTTTTTGGTAACCGGAATAAATCTATCATACAATAAAACCACTTTATAACAAATATTTTATAAAACTAATAATATTTTATAATAAAATATTAAATCGAGTATTTTATGAAACGAACTACGTGTCATCTTTCATAGGTTTTGTATGTCGAGAGATTGGTGAACAAATATCGTCTCAGTGAATATTGTCTCAGTGGCAAAAAAAAAGTCTCTAACTAACACGCACAAATAGTAATCTTTGCTAAGAGAATAATATTAACTTTTAAAATGAATTAGTAGTATAACACATAATATATCTTATAACCGTTATAAATTTTTATATAGCAGTAAAACATAAGATCTATAAATTTATAAATGTTTTCATTATGATTTTATCACATCTAAATAATGAAATGTAATAATATAATCTATACTAATACCAAATATTTTGTAAACCAATTCATTTTATTTTAGTTTGTAGGAAACTCACTATTCGCTAAGGTATGTGGCATACCGAAATCTAACGAGTTATTAAAACACACAAAAGGAATAAAAAGTACTTTAACAAAAAAAAAAGTAAGCAGGAAGAAATTTGTTGTGCTATTTAATATATACATATAATACAAAGTTTGCATGTATACTATATGTTTATATGACAAAAAATATATTATAGATTAAATGGTTTGTTTAAAGTTTAGCACAATGGGATTGGTTAGTTTTGAATCAATATGTTTAAAAGAAAATCTATACGAGAAACTAAAAGTCTCAATTCATTCAAAAACAAAACAAAAGATGTAATGGAGTAACAAAGTAGTCAATGTAGTCTAATTTTCATTATAGATATAATAAACTAAACATTTTAAATGTAATTTACGAATTAATTTATTTTTAACAGTTTTTTATTTGGTTACCCAAGGCTTTTGCTTCGGGTACCAGTTTTATAGGATATATGAGCAACATGACACTGATTAGTGAGTTATATTTTTAACTAAGATTTCAAGATTCATCATCTTTAGTGTTTTGTCATCATCTGGTGTAGCTTCTAAGTCAATGGAATCAGAGCTTAAATACACTTTAGCATTTGATGAGACTTTGGAGAGAGATATGCGTTCACCTCATGCACAATATTATTTGTAGGTGTCAAGACAACTCTCTCTTCTAAGTACTACTTGCATCGATAGTTCTGGAGGAAGTTAGGATATGCAGCATCTGCTAATGCTTCATGCGGAGTTTCAGAGTTAGATATCAGTCATAAATTCACTAAATATCATTCTGATTTCGTTTACAGAAACTAACCACACCATTGCTCTGCACTGCTGACTTAGAACACCTCATGACTCACAGTGACAGCAACCAGCGTATATACAGGGCCGCAGAGACACATAGGGTTAGTATCAATTTGGATACGTTCTTCTGCTATCTCTGCTCCGATTTAAAAAAAAAATACATTGACTAAATCACTTTCATCGCAGGAACAACAACCAATATGATGTCCAACCCTTCTGAGCTTTATACGAAGACATCGTTTTCAGAAATACAAATACTAATAGTTTGAGAACCTTTACTTTGTTATATAATAATTGGTTTCAAATACAGAGTCCCTAATATGTATTTAGTGTGTTAATTAGATGTTAATATTTATGTTTAACTAATATTTCATTTTTTTTTATAATTTCTAACAATTTTCTCTCAAATTATTTAGATAAATTAAATAATGGAAAAATTCAAATAATTTATAAAAAAACGAAAATACATATAATCTTTTGGATTAAAAGATGACAAATTATGAAACTATAACAATTTAAATCAAATTATATTACATATTGGCCATCTATCGGTTCAATCGATTTAGTTTCGAGTTTTCGTGATTTTTTAAATATGGATATTTTTAAACACCTAAATTGAATTATCGAACCACCGGATTAATCGTTTTGACCGTGGGTTCGGATCAAATTTAAAAACACTGATTTAAATGCAAAAATATTTTAAATACAAAAATTCTTAAAAATTAATAAAATATTTATTAAGATGTAGAATTTGTCATCATAAAATATTCAGCGTTTGCAAAACGCGGATCAAAATCTGGCTTACATTATTTTCAAATTATCATCCCGCCCGTTGGGCGGACCGGTCCTAGTATATATATATAATAATGTTACTAATGCTCCAATGTTTGGCATTCAGCATGCCAAATTTTAATTACGTAACAAATCACTCTATTTTCTATATTTTGCTAATCTTGAAAAAGAGTATTATTTATGTAAATGTAATGCGAAAACACTATACGACAAGAGCTTTAACCCCGAAAACAAATGGAAAGACTCATGGGACCAATCACAATACATATATATCAAAAGACATCAAATATGATAGACAAGTATCATGCAAAGAGAAAAAAAAACGACAAAGAATCGAGACTACTTAAGCCCATTTGGCGACTATCACGGGGACTACTTAAGCCCATTTGGCGATAATCGACATGCCACCACACCCCAAAAGAGCCGCAATGAAACACTTGATTTGCATTTTGACGCTACCTTGAAGCTTTGGTCCCATGAACTCGGCAGCTAGAAGATCCACAAGCGCCATGTAGATGAGCAATCCCGCGGAGCATGCATTGAGCAGTCCAACAGTGATCAACGCACTGGGGCTATTGTCTCTGTAAATTGTCGAAAGAGCGATCCCTAAAGCTATTCCGAATGGCGTTGTTATCGCAAAAAAGAACGCCATAAGAAATTTCTTCATGTTCGTATACTCGGCCTGAAAATATTTCAAACATTTAATTACACAGTTCTATCATCTTGACAGAAGATAATTTTAGATATAATTTTATATACCTGGAGAATGCAACCACCAAGACCCATGCCTTCGAACATTTGATGGAAGCAAAGAGCTGCGATAAGTCCTTTAATGGTGCAAGTGTCACTTGTTGCTCCTAGAGATAGTCCAATGACCACGGAGTGAACTATGATTCCGAGTTCCAATACCTATCTATATATTAATAAAATTTATATTCAGTTATACATTATTTAAAACGATAAAGTATTAATATTTGGTTTCGAGTACGTCCATATGTGTACTAAGTACTAACCATAGCAATGACTCGATATCGCAAGAGTTGTGCACTCTCTGAATCGTCATCTTTTGTTGGTAAGGTAACACCATTACCAGGGCCGTGACCATGCCCATGTGGTACGATCCCAACTGCCTTCTTGCTAGTGTAGATGCTTGTAGCCATGGAATCAATGACTAAAGTGATTAGACCGGACAACATAGCTAGAAACCCGGAGAATGGAAATTTATGCCACGGGTTCTCTTCAAGACATGGTGATGACAACATCTCGAACGAATCAGGCAAAACATGCATAAAACCAGTTCCAAGGATAATCCCTGAGGCGAAACACTTAAAAATAGTGAAAATGTTCCCATCAGGTTGGAGGAAGGGCACGTTCCGGCTAAAGAGAGGAGCTCCAACACCAATCATGCTTGCTACTAGGATGGTTGCAATCACTATGATTTTGAGAGGTAATGCTTTATAGCTTTGTTGACGCACGGGTTAGCTGACTCGCTTCCGCAGTCTTCCGGCACCGTTGAAGTTGCCGGAGAGATAGCGAAAGAGGCAAAAAGGAGTACGAGGAAGATTGTTTTCATTAGAAGTGTCGATGTTGAAGCCATCTTTGTGTTTCTTTTGGAGGTTTGTGTTGTTTACTGTTTATGTGCTTTGAATTGGACTTATGGGTTGAGTCAAGTTATATAGTAATGTGTGTCCCTTGTTTGCGTGCCATTTATTGCCACTGATGACGAATAATATTTGGAAAACAAATGAATCAATATTGCAAAGGAAGAGCTTACAAAGAAACTTAAAAAGATAGATGTAGATCCTAAAATCTATGCTAAGTATTTGATAGTGATCGAGAGTTTAATATAGGGAAGATAAGAAGATGTAGGCAACGATATCTGTAGAACACAACGATATAATCAGATTCTGGTAGGCGAAGATGAACTTTATTGATGAAGAAGATTGAATACAATGAATGAGATGAGATCGAATGTTACAAATGAGATTTACAAGACAAAAGACTTAATGCTAGATGAAAACATGATCGATGTATGAGTGTAGCTCTCTCTAGGGTTTTCAACGTGTCTTCCTTCGTATCCATCGATCTCTTCTTATAGTAGGTTGCTTCCGTGATCTCCGCGGCCACTCCGCGATCTCCGGCTTCTTGAGTCAATCCCTTTTTGCTCGTCGGAGTCGGGCTTCTTCGTCGGTTGTGTGGCCCAAATCGTTCAGAAACAATTATTTAGTTGACCGAAATTGGGTCCAACAATAGATATTGTGATGCAATGCCTTTTTCAATCACTTCTGCGAGTATGTATCGTTTGAATCTGTAATGTATCAGTTGAAGCCTATACTGTCTTCTTTAATATTTATATAATCAACTGGAAATTTATTTATGTTTTTCATAAATAATTAATTATATAAATAATAAAACTGTAGACATGTAAAAAGGATCTAGGGTTAACGTGTTTTCCCCCACAACAATTACAATATATCAGCAAATCTCCATCGACCTATGTCCTTGTATTAAATCTGTATGAATTAAAAATTACAAACTTGTTTTTCTTCAAAATAAAAATTACAAATTTATCTATCTTTAAATTGATAGTTCAAATTTTAATTATCCACAAACCATGATTTTATCAGATTGACAGTTTATCAAACAAGTGGAACCAATTAAACCAAACAAAAAGGTTTCATTTTCTTCACCCGATTTTTTGTAGGATTGAACGGAGGAGAAGGAGGAGGAGCAAAGTCATGAAAAATCTGTAGAAGAAAGAAATGACTCTCCTCACACACCCTACGACTACTCTCATTCCCTCCGTCTTCTCGTCCCTTCTCCTGGTATTAGCCCCTTTAAACGCTCTTTCATTGTTTCTGATGAATCTGATCATCCCAAACACATGATAAATCGGATATAAAACTATAGTTTATGGATAATTAAATTTTGAATTATCAAATAAATTTGTAACTTTATTCCAAAGAGAACTTTTATTCATATGATGTTGTTGTTTACAATGATCATATGACCATATTCGGAATTATTCGATTTCATTTAATAAATAAAAATAAGGTATTATTTACAACTAATATTTCTGAACCAAAATAAACAATTCAGAAAACTTAATCATATTGAGATATAATTTAAATCGTTCCAGTTTTTAATTAATATGGAACTTGAATTAATGAAAAGATCAAGAGATAATGATAATTACCGTAAATTTGATATTATTTTTTAAATTTACGTTTAAATAATAATTATTTAAATACTTTAAGTTTGTGATTAAAAAACTAAAATAACCCTATTAATTCATTTAAATGTTTAAGAATTATTTTTATAAAGATTATAAACTTAATTTCATCTATTATATATTTTTGATTGAATATATTTTTGAAAGTGTTTCAATTATGTTTTGGAAGATGAATTCTCATATCACATCGATATATCATATCCATCGATCAAAGCGGGGAAGCCTAAATTAAAATGCAATTTTCATGCCGTTTGTCGAGAGTTCAAAGTCAACCCCGTGCGTATAGCTCTTTTTTTGAACGGCCCCCATGCGTATATTTCTGTTGGTCAATTCTCTCTGAAACGTCTACTTTAATCGTGTATTTAAACAAATCTGTGACGTAGGTTTACATATATATATACACTATTGAATTACGATGAGCACGAAATCACACGTGACGAGCTTGTGCTCAGTGCATGGTTGCAATCTAGTCATCCAGACACGTACTCATGATATACATGCCCAGGTATGAGGTAGATTCAACTTTTCGTAGCTTGATTTTGTCTTGTTTCTAAAATAGTAGCTTGAATTATTTTACCAAATTAATCATTGTTTAAATGTCATTATCACAATCATTCCAAAAAATAATGAAATGGCTTACTCAAAACATGGATCTTTTTTTTTTTTTTTTTTTTTTTTTTTTTTTGGTAACTCTGGTATCTGGACATCCACATTCCCAACTATCCCCCCGTAGGGGGTCCAGCGCCCCAACGGAAGGGATGTTAAATCCGCTGTGGCCGGGGCTCGAACTCGTGATGGCGGGCACCTCAGCCGAGGTTCCTATACCACCAGACCACGAGGCCCGGTTCAAAACATGGATCATTTGTAAGGATGGCATGGTTTAAAATTAATTAAAAATTAAATTACAAAAATTTAAATACAAGATAACAATTATAATAATATTATTATCATCAAATATAAGTCAATAAATTTTAAAATGATATAACTGCAAATGTGATATTTTCACATCAGTTTAAAATACAAAATATTGTTTTACATATTATTCTGAATTAACATTTATATTTTTTAGTATTATAAAATATGAAAATATATCTAACTAAACTACGATTAGTAAGAAAAAGTAATCTTATAATAAAATTGAGTTCTTTGAAAATGATTCAAACTTGTAGGTAAACACAAAATTGACCTTTAAAAAAAATTGATTTGTCCTATTCACCTATAAATTTTAGTTATTTATGGAAATATCATTTTGATGAAAATGACTATTTTAATCAATAATCTTCATTTTTTATTTACAACATCGTTATTGTCATCAATATATCATCTACCATGAACAACCAATTTTAAACTCTAAATACACTCTATTTTTCTTATCTTATTTTTTATCCACACAAACCATTTCTCCTTCAGTTTCACTCTCATTTCATCCCAAGAACAAAATTTTCGATTTCAAAATTTGTAAGCTTATTGGAGTCACTTCATTTAATACATAGTATTATTTCATACTATTAATATGCGACATTAAATTTAGGACTGATAATGCAATTCATTTGAAATAATATTCATTGTTAATAGTGGTTATCGAAACTAAACTTTAGTTTTTGTTATTTCAGTTGCTTTGCATTTAAATATGATTAAACAATTATTTTCATGCCTTTTATTTTGATTTAATGTGACAATACAATCATGGTTGTGTTTTGTTTAATATTAAACATGACCGTATATGTAAATGCAAGAATTAACCCACGAAGTAAAGCACATAGTACACCAGAGAATATCTCTACAAATATATGTGTTATTACTAGTATTCTTTTAAAGCGAACTTACAAGCCTCTCTTTAAACAGAATTCGAACAAGATCAAGACCCTTCTTGACTTGCTCACCTAGCCTCACACGTCCTAAGATCGAATACAAGATCTCTAAGAACCTCTACCTCTTACCCCTTAGTGTTATTCACTCGCTTACAAGCTTGGCAAACTCCACTCTTATGCTAAGAATACAATTCTCTCGACAACCCTAATCCACAGGTCGAGTATGACTATATATACAATACAGCCAAGTCGGCTATCCACGCCTATCTACCCAATATTCACTATCTACCCAAATAAGACAAGTTCCCTAAAACCTCTCCAAAGTCTTTTAGAAACTTTCCATCGTGAGATCTCCCTTTTCCAAGGTGAATATCTTCAAGCTTGCTCCCCAAGATGTCTTCGTATTAACTTCGCCTTGGTCCGCAATCCATTCTTCAAGTCGCAATTTTCATCTTGACTTGTTCATCCGCACGTACACTTCTTTGTTGCAGATTCTGCTCCATTCGCTGCTGTATTTGCGTCTGTATCAGAGCGTCCATCTAATCTTTGCATCTATAGTATATTCTATATAATTGTGTATAATATTGATATACATATAATATATGATTTGTTAACACGAGAGAAAGTAGATCATAGAAATGTAATCCATAAGTATAATAATTATATTGATGTCTTTGCATATATCTGTTCCAGAGCCGGCGTAGTATATGAGATGGTCAGTTCAGAGTCCACTCCGAAACATTTTTTTAATTTAAAATTTAAAATTTAAAATTTTCTTTTGTTAAGATATATATTAATATTAAATTTAAACAGTTTTATAAAATTTAATAATATAAAATGTTTTAATCAAGAACAAATAAAATTTATTAATTTCTCTTAAAACTAATTTTTTTGTTATCAACATAAAGACTCAACTAAGATTCTGTGAACCAAACATTTAAAATAGTTTAAATAATAATTAAAAATATTAAAAAATAATAATTATAGGGTCTAAAATTTTTTTTGTCCCAGGTGTCCATGATGTTTGAGCCGCCATGATCTGTCTCCCTCCATGTAGTTGACCTGATAATTTAAAAATTATAAAAGTAATAGCCTAAATTTTCTGGACTAGAAAATTGAACAGGCTTTCGAACCTGAGGGACCAATAGGCTAAAACGGCGTTTGAGGGAATAAATTCAATACGGCAAATTTTGGTTCGATCTCCGCTGGTCACACAGATATGAGCTATTACTTTCGGCTCATTTGAATACCAAGGAGAGGATCTATCCGTGGGCTATACTTGCACCCGGGGGTTAGGTTTGTATCTTTAATAGACTCGTGTTTAACTCTTTTTTTTATTCAAAAAAAAAGAGACTAAAACGAGAATGTAAGGTAAGAGCATCTCCAATGGTGTTACTACCATTGGAGTCCTTAAATATATATATATATATATATATATATATATATATATATATATATATATATATATATTTTTTTAAGAGTTAAGGATTCTAATGAAATTTATATGTCCAATGGTGTTACCACCATTGGAATTCTTAAGAATAAAAAATTAATAAATTTTTAAAAAGTTAAAAAAAGATAATTATTATTTTTCTATTAGTAACTATCATTAAAAAACAAAACATAAGAAAATTAAAAATTTATTTTTTTTATGATTAACTTTCATAAAAAAAAATGAAAACATGTTAAATTTAGATATATATTTTTGGATGAGTAACTATCAGTAAGAAAAAAAAAACTAAAAACATGATGAATTTAAATTTAAATTTTTATTTATTACATGATTAAACATATAAAATTACAATAACTATTAATTTTCACCGCCAAATTTGTTCTTAATATTTTCAATTAAATCATTTTTCAATTGGTGATGTGTTTCCGTCTCGCGAACCTGAAACCGAATGGCACGCATTTCATTGATGCTTGGAGGGATGTCTGTACCACGAGACTTATGCACTCGTGAACTGCTGGCTACATCTCCTTCTTCAAATTCAGATGTATCGTACTGAGTGTTGTATCCATCTCGTTCATTTTCGACTATCATATTGTGCAGTATGATACATGCTCTCATAGTCTTCCCTATCTGTTCCTGGTCCCATGAAAGTGCCGGGTTTTTCACAATCCCAAATCGAGCTTGTAAAACTCCAAATCGAGCTTCCCACATCTTTTCGGGTTGATTCTTGAAGTTTAGCAAATAACTCTGCTTTAGGACCTTAGGGAGTGAGATAGATTGGATAATTGTTGACCAGTTTAGATTAATACCGTCTGTGAGGTAGTACGCCAAATTATACATGTGTCCGTTGACCACGTACTCTACCCTCGGAGCCCGACCTTGAATAATGTCATCAAAAACAGGAGACCGATCGAGGACATTAATATCATTTAAAGTACCTTGAAGACCAAAGAAAGCGTGCCATATCCAAAGATCTTGTGAAGCTACTGCCTCTAACACAATTGACGGCTTTGTTGATCCCCGGGTAAACTGTCATTTCCAAGCCGTTGGGCAATTTTTTCACCTCCAATGCATACAGTCGATGCTTCCTACCATCCCAGGAAACCCGCGTATCTCTCCAATATGGAGTAGTCGCTGAAGATCCTCTTGTGTCGGTATTCGTAGATACTCATCACCAAATAACAGAATTATTCCTTCATTAAAATGCTTTAAACACGAAATTGCCGTGCTTTCACCAACTCTGAGATATTCATCAACTGCGCCAGCTGCAGAACCATAAGCAAGGAGACGAATTGCAGCCGTACATTTTTGTAGTGGAGAAAGACCAAACCTCCCCGATGCATCTCTTCTTTGTTGAAAGAATAGAACGTGTTCTGAGAGGCGATGGACAATACACAAGAATAATTCTTTGTTCATACGGAAACGGCGTCTGAATAAATATGGCGGGAATGTCGCATCTTCGCTGAAGTAATCATTCCATAATTGGTTGTGTCCTATTTCGCGGTCTCGTTCTATATAAGCGCGTGTCCTCAACTTATAGGGTTGGGCTTCCACAATGTTGATGTAGGTTTTGTCTATGATATCGTCGATAATTTCGTCCAATCTTTCTACAACTTCATCGGATGACGATGATGACATTTTTTTCTAGTATCTCCTGCGAAAAAAATTCCGTTAAGATTTTAAAAAACTTTCTTATTCAAAATCCTACTATATAAAAGGAGATAAATTCTAGCTTTTCTAGAGGTGCCACATGGGCAAAATAATCCCCACCTATCAAACTGCCATGTCATTACAGACTGGGCTTGGAATACAAAAAAAAGTTAACATTCGCAGCCCATTTAAACCATTCAACTTCCTTGTACCTGTCGGTTTTTCAGTTTAAGGAGATGATTTGTGTTCGATTTGAAGTATGAAAAGTTAATAGAGAAGAGTCTGTTTGATTGAAAGAGAAGCAAGTTGTTTAGAGATCAAAGCCGACATTACAAGTACCATACATTAACTAGGGAGAGAATACAGTTGCATACGAGAAAGAAAACTAAGGAAACAAAGGAAATACATAGCTAAAACAACTAAACAGCTTCAATAATAGAAGTGAAACTTGACACCTGTGACTTCCTTCACACCCGTGAATGGGAAAACAACAAAACAGCTTCACTTCCTTCACACCCGTGAATGGGAAAACAACAAAACTGACCCGTGACTTCCTTTCACACCCGTGACCTTGTACTACCTGCAACAACCAAAAAAAAATCCAAGAGTTAACAAGAGTAAAGAAAGTGTACTAACTACTCAACACAACATGAAAACCTTAACTAGTATGTGGCTTCCTTTAACTAAACATCACAGCGTTTCAGACATTAGTTTCATTTTTAAAGATGTTTTCATCTCAGATAGTGGATCAGTTTTGGCAATTAAACGCTCAAGCACTTTGCGTTTAGATATCTTCTCTTTCATTTCCATAATGCATTGAATCTTCTCCAACTCCTCTTCTCTTCCACTTTTCTTCCGCTTGATAGAAGCTTTAGCAGCCTTGACACCTATAGGTCTAGCCTCTCCTGCTGCCACCGCGTCTTCTCCATCAACCTCTACCGGTTGTTTACGCTTGTCCTTAGAGAGAAAGGCGGAGCACCATTTCTTGTCATGCCTCAGCTCCCTCCACGCATGCTCGAGTGTGAACTTGATGGAGTAGTCATTGAAGAAGATATCGAGGGCAGCTTTCATCACGTCATCATCATTTTGCCCACTTCTCTGCTCCCTCAAGGCCGCTTCATACTCCCAACAAACTTGCAAACTAGATCGTTAATCCGAGCCCACCTTTGCTTGCACTGACCAAGCTCTCTCGGTATTGTCCCGACCAGCTGAGGGCTTGAGTTGTAGTACTCTACAATCCTCCTCCAGAAATGAGTCGCCTTCTGCTCATTACCGACCACAGAGTCTTTACTCGTGTTAAGCCAAGCGCTTATGAGGATTCTATCCTCTTTGATAGACCATTTCCTCCTCTCCTTGCTTGAAGACTGCTCAGAAACAGGGGGTGTATCCATGGGTATGGACTGCTCTGTACTAAACCAAACTGGTTCGGGTGAATCAAGGCTAAAAGACGACTGGTTATTGAGACGGTTAACAAAACCAGGGGTGGTATCCATGGTTATTTTAAGCTATGTGTCACTCTACTAGCATCACAGAGCTTTAAGTATGCGATATCTATCTAAGTTACATTTAAAAGCAATCAAGTCAGCCAGAGTTAGGAAGGTAAAAAGCAGTACAAATACATTTAAACCTATCAACTCAGAGGAGTTAGGAAGGTAAAAGCATTTATCAGCTTCGGACTTTAATTCTAAATACATTTATCAGCTTCGACTTTATCAACAAAATCTGGTTTACCGCTTAGTTTATTATATTACCATTATCCCGATTCAATGACAAATACTATATACATTTTGATTACTCATAGAAAAGAGAGTTGGAAGTTGTTTGTACATTACCTTCTAAAGGTTAGACAGTCGCATTTTCATCCTCTGAATCTCTTCCTGAACAGACATGAGATAAAAGAGTCATAAGTTTTTCAAGAAAATATGGAAAAAAAAATTATAAACAGAAGGAACGAAACTAACCATGCTCTCTGTTAAGACGTTCTCCTTCTCTGCAACCCACTTGAACATGACTACCATACATAGTAGAAATACTACACTAAGCAACACACATACAAGCAATGGATAGCCATTTGCAATCCCTGTTTTCTTCTTAGCTAACTCCCCCACAATCTGCTCGACCTTAACCAGCTTCTCGTCACTCTCATTAGCTTGATCCTTTACCTCCCTAAGTTGTCTCTGATAGTCACGCAACTCCTCCATGACCGCCACATCCCACCATTTCCACACATGGCAGTCTCCATCATCCGCATTCCCACAAGTGAAGTACCTTCTCCCTGGATCTTTGCTTGTGTAAGAAGTTTCAACAACTGCCTCACCACCACAGTAGCAGGTCTTGGGGATTCCATCATCACTCTCAGATTGAGGAAGGTACTGAACCGGCTCTGCTATGTTGTGCCTACTGTCAGCTTCGTCAGAGTAGAGATCAGCTTCCACTTGAAGAAGCGAAGTTATATCTATATCATACTCCTCTGATGATGAAGGCTGGCTGTAGCTATATCGTCCCATGTTTCCTTAACCTGAAATCATAGCAACAGAGGCGTTAAAACAATTCACATAATCAAACAACTTTTGGACTACATTTCTATAAGCTCAACAGAGTCAGACCACATAGGATAAGAGGATTAGAAATCTTTATAAAAGACTAATCTTTTTGAAACACTTACTACAATCGCAAAAATCCCCCAATCGATTGAAACCCTTATCGTTTTAAACCTTGATTAGAAATAAAACAATCCCAAAATCGATTCAAAAACAAATCGTTATCAAACGCTAACTGATCTCCAAAAATTATATAAATCGATTGAAATCCCAAATCCGAACCCTAATTTGAGAAGAAACCAAAATGAGACCTAGCGTAAATCCCTAAATTAACAAGAGGACCCTTCGATTTACCTTCGCTACCGTCGAGAACCCTTCGAGTATCCTCTTTAGTGACGAGAACCCTTCGATTTATCTTCTTAGCGGTCGAGAGAAAGATCCCCTTAATCGCCGTCTCTGATTTTTTTTTTCGTGTTGCGTCCAAATGAAACGAAGTCGCGAAACCCTACACGAGTCGGAACCAATTACTTTTGCCACGTCAACATAGACCAACACATTTTAATCCTTAGCTTAGGACTTATCCTTAGCTTTTCTCGGCTAAATATTACTATTATAATCCTAATAGTTAAGGATTAGCTACTAAGGATTGTGTTAAAACCACCGTTGCGGATGTTCTAAGGAAACAATTTGAAATAACCTACTTTTCAAGTATTAGGCTGATAATGGTTTTGTCATGGGTACATGCGTACGGTGTACCGGTTTACTTTATTATATATAGACTATAATGTTATAATGCTCCAATGATTGGCATTCAGCTTGCCGAACATTCGATTACGCAACAAATTATTGTTTTTCTATAATTTGCTTTTCTTAAAAAGAGTTGTTTATTTAAATGAGCTGTAGGAACATTATACGACAAGAACTATTACTCCTAAACGAAAGGAAATAATCGTGGGACCAATCATAATACATACATGTTAACAGACATTACACATGATAGATACCAGAAAACGGTAAAGAATCGAGACTTAAACCAAAAACGGTATTTAGTTCAGCAACAAAACTCACATGACTTCAGGTCCGCACTACTATCCGGGGAATTGGTTAAGCCCATTTGGCGATGAGCGACATGCCACCGCACCCTAGAAGAGCCGCTATGAAACACTTGATCTGCAAATTGACGCTACCTTGAAGCTTTGGTCCCATGAAATCGGCCGCTAGAAGGTCCACAAGCGCCATGTAGATGAGCAATCCCGACGAGCATGCATTGAGCAATCCAACAGTGATTAATGCACTGTGGCTATTGTTTCTGTAAATTGTCGAGAGAGCGATCCCTAACGCTATTCCGAATGGAGTTGTTATCGCAAAAAAGAACGCCATAAGAAACTTACTCAACTTCGTATACTCAGCCTGAAAACATCTCCAAACTTTAAAAGTATTATTATTTACAATTTAACATTTTGAAAGAAAATAAATATTTCTTATGTATAATTTTATATACCTGGAGAATGCAACCACCAAGACCTATGCCTTCGAACATTTGATGGAAGCAAAGAGCTGTGATGAGTGATTTTATGGTGCAAATGTCATTCGTTGCTCCTAGAGATAGTCCAATGACCACAGAGTGAACTATGATTCCAAGTTCCAATACCTATATATTCATAAAATTTAAAGTTATATATCATTAAAGTGATACCGTCGATAACTACTCGTTTCCTAATACGTCCATATGTGTACTAACCATAGCAATGACTCGGTATCGCAAGAGTTGTGCAGAATCGTCATCTTTTGTTGGTAAGGTAACATCATTTGCAGGACCATGTGGTACGACCCCATATGCGTTATTGCTATCATAGATGCTCGTAGCCATGGAATCAATGAATAAAGTGATTAGACTGGACAACATAGCGAGAAACCCTGAGAATGGAAACTTGTGCCACGGGTTCTCTTCAAGACATTCTGATGACAGCATCTCAAAAGAATCAGGCAAAACGTGCATAAAACCGGTTCCAAGGATAATCCCTGAAGCGAAACACTTAACGATAATGAAAATGTTCCCGTCGGGCTGAAGGAACGGCACGTTACTGCTAAAGAGAGGAACTCCAACACCAATCATGCTTGCTACAAGGATTGTGGCAATTGCTACTATTTTGAGAGGCAAAGCTTTAGCCTTGTTGATGCACGAGTTAGCTGACTCGCTTCCGCAGTGTTCCGGCGCCGTTGAAGTTGCCGGAGAGATTGTAAAAGAGGCAAAGATAAGTGCGATGAAGATTGTTTTCACTAGAAGTGTTGAGGTTGAAGCCATTTTTTCTTCTTTTTCTTTTGGAGTTATGTATACTGTTCGGTTGTTCAATGTCTATGTGTCTGCACCTGTTGGATGGTCGGTTTATATAGTAATGTACGCCGGTTCATTTCATGCCCATTTATTGTTCGCGATAAAGAAATTATTGTTTACTAGTTAACAACTTAACATAACACTTATATTATGTAGGATAAGAATATGTTTTATATTGTCCACTATCTTTATGTCGGCTCACTCTATAATTTCATGGAAAATATAAACTAAAGTTTTGTTGGTTTTTTCCACCTGCACAAAACTCAAAATCATGATCCAGCCCAAAAGAAGAACACAAGGAGAAAGAATTAGGTCTGAGCGTTCGGGCCTTCGAGTCGGGTTCGGGCCGGTTCTTTTCGGATCCGGAACTTTTCGGGTCCTACCCAATAGGTATTTAGAAATTTTCGGCCGGGTCGGTTCTTCTCGGGTCCGGGTCGGTTCGGGTCTATAATTAAAATACCTGTAATTTTTCGGGTTTATATCGGGTCCGGATCGGGTCCGGGTATTTAGGATCTGAAAAAGACACGATATACCTAATTCCATCAATTTTAGTTGAATATTTCTTATATATATCTAAAATTTTACAAAACAACTTAAATGAAACTACTAATAATTAAAATAAAACATTTTAAAACTCTAAATTTTACATTTTAAAGCTTTATATTACTTAAAAAATAATAACAAATGTTGTTTACAAAAGATATTTCAACTAAATCATAAAATAATATATATAAAATAGAACACAAAAACATCATAGTTTTAGATATACATGTTTTTAAGTCGGGTACAAATCGGTTCTTATCGGGTCGGGTCTATTCGGGTCGGTTCTTTTCGGGTCCGGATCTATTCGGGTCGGTTCTTTTTGGGTCCGGATCTATTCGGGTCGGTTCCATTTCGGTTCCGGTTCTTTCGGGTAAAAAAATTTAGACCCAAAAGGTACTTGTAAATTTTCGGTCCGGTTCCGGATCGGGCATTTTTGGGTCGGTTCTGGTTCGGGTCTTCGAGTCCAGGTTAAAATGCCCAGGCCTAGAAAGAATGATCAAGAATCAAGAAAAAGAATAGAGAGAAAACATTTCATAAAGAGTTCTAAGAGTCTTTAAGAAATCTCCAAACACAAGCCTTAGTAAAAATCTCTTTCCTAAAATACGAAGGTTATCTCAAACATAAACCGTCTACATTCCATCTTAACCTCTCGAAGAAAATATTATCCGCTATCTTTCCCAACAGCTGGTATCAGAGCAATGTTACCGTTATATTTGAAGAAGTTTGAAGATTGCTGCAAAGGCACCAGCATAACAACGGTTTCGGGCTAAGTCGAAAAGGGGGAGATTTGTTGGTTTTTTCCTCCATTAGCCCAAAACCCAAAATCATGATCCATATTAAGAGCCCAAAAGAAGAGCACAAGGAGAAAGAATGATCAAGAATCAAGAAAAAGAACAGAGAGAAAACATTTCATAAAGAGTTCTAAGAGTCTTTAAGAAATCTCCAAACACAAGCCTTAGTAAAAATTCATTTCTTAAAATACGAAGGTTATCTCAAACATAAACCGTCTACATACCATCTTAACTTCTGGAAGAAAATATTATCCGCTATCTTTTCCAGCAAGTTTTATTAGGTTTGATGTGTTATAGCATATTTGAAATTTCGGGTAATATACATGTTATTGATTGCCTTAACTCATACATAATAAGTGCTCTGTTTTATATTACAGTTAATTAGTATTGATCATGCAATTCGTTCGTTCCTATTATGATCACTAGTAGCGGAGCCCCGCGCAAGCGCAGGGTTATTGACAATTAGAATGTGTTGTAATACTTAAAAAATGTTATAGGAAGTGATGTGGAGTGATTTGTAATACTTAAAAGGGGGGGGGAGGGGGGGGGGGGGGGGGGGAGGTTGAGAGCTCGTGTTTGTGTTAGCTCTGGTTTAGACTTAATTTGGCTGGTTTTAGTAGGGTAGTAGTTAACTTGTACTGTTTATAATTTTGTTTGTTAAACGTTTTAGATGTAAGAGAAAATCTTAAAGTTTGTAGACTTTTATCCCCCTGATCATACATGTCGCGAGATGTCTCCATAAAAAATACTAAATAGTCATGTTGTAAGAATTTGTACTTTGTTATCTCTCTTTGAACACATGTTAAATCTTTTTTAAAACAATTTTATATTGCAAATTGAATCATATATTGGATCAATATGGTATAACACAGTGTACATGATTATTTAGTATATGGATTGCTCACATCCCTAATATGTCACAGTCTTTCTTAATAATTTAACTACAAACACACAGCATCAGCTAAAAAGAGAATATTACACCCTGACATATGTTTAAAATCTTAGATCTTGAGATTTTTTGCACTATTTGAATCTCTAGACAAGGGAGAGATCATTGAGCATCTTCTCAATTGCTTACTCACTGTATGCTCTTCCTTTTGTCTACAAAAAAGCTATTCCACAAAATAGAAAAGGTTAGAATTTTCTTTATTGTACCTTGAGAAAAGGAACCATTGCCACTGCTTCTTCAGCAGTTTCAGGACAGAGATTTCCAAGAATACAGAGCTGTTCAATGCAATGGTATAAAAGTCTTGTGTCAAAAAAATGACTTAGCTGATGATAGAAAAGATTTAACATCTTACCTCAAACTCAATGAGTTGATGTCTACTCAGTATTATGTGGAATTTAAGGTAGACTATATGGCATATTCTTACAAAACTAAGGAATTGAAAAGTACTAATAGTCTTTAACCTCAAATAGCACACCAATCTGTATCAATTACATGAGGAGAAATAAGACTCTTTTCCATTAAGATGTCATGTTGACCATGAAGGTTGAACTCAGGAAGGGAAACTTTTTCTGATCGAAGGGACTCTTTTCCATCATTCAAACATATGTTCCAGTTCCGGTCTTTCTAGGATTGAGGTTATTTGAGCATGGCTTCTGTCCAAAAGAAGAAGAAAAAAGAGCAAATCAGTTTGAAGAATCAAATTAAAAAGAACCTCTACTACAAGACAAGAACAAAAAAAAGAAACAAAAAAGGGAACCTTCGATCTTCTGCAGAAGTGACACCATGTTCAACATCACATGACAGTACCTTAAAAACGAATTAGCAAAAAAAAACGAATATTCTTCAGACGTTATCATGGACGCTGCTACAGCAGGACCACTGGTCAACTTGTTCATCTCACCATCAAAAGTAACGAACACGGCGGTGTCAGATACATCAATAACTAACATCTCAACCCGGTACCTAGTAGTGAAAATCAGAGACTATTTGTTAGTTGTGAAGCTAATGAGAGTTGTATGGGAACAATTTGCAAAAGGATAATGTAAAATAGTGCAATTCCTCTTACCTTGCAACTCCAACCGCATTTTCATCATGGCAGGCCGGCACACGTGCATGATGAGAACTTGGGGCATGAGCCATAGCACCATCCATTTGTTGTTTCAATACTGGCAACATCCCCAGTACATAGGAACTCGGCAGTCTATAAATGTTTAAGTTAGTTAAAGGAAGATTTAATACAACAGGAGCTAGTGCAGTAAACCAAACTAAACACAAATCAAATCTCCACTCGATTTACCTGAAACTAATAAAGATGCAACCATGTCAAAACGCTACCATGGATTAAACACTATGAAACAACTAAATGAGAAAAAGGATACTCTCGAACTTGTCGAACAGCATCTGGATTCTTGTACCGGCTAAATGCTTCGCATACTGCAACGATTCTCAAACACTCTGCAAGGATACATATATAATAAGTCCTTCACCAAGAAAGGATTGATTTTTTTTAAAGACTATATACATTATTTCAATTTTTAGTTCAAGAAGGTTCTCTGCTAGAACTACAAAGAAATCATTTTCAGATTCAAACAACCTTTATGGAACCGATGGACGGTAGTGAGTGGCGCGAGCAGCAGGAATAAATCCATGATCACCGAATTCTGCGATCAAAGTTAAAAGATTTAAAAAACAAAATTAAGATCAATTATAAGATGCTAGTTGGAACAATACCTTCTCATCAGGGATGTAGATGGAGCCAAGCAACCCCCTTTTTTCTTATCCATGGAACCGGTGCTCGATTCAGTTGGAGATTTTGTTGTGATTTCGCTGGATTCTTAGCCATGGATGCGCTGCTCGATATTGCCGGAGCTTTATCCAAAGCGTTGGATCTGGAAATCTGACTGTTTCTTATCCATGGAAGCTACCAGAGAAGATTTGGATTCAGGAGAGTTTATATAGGTGGAGTCAAGGGGGAGATGAAGAATCCAAATCTCTTTGAATGACATAATAGCTTTGATCATGGTGGACGACGATCGGAGTCTCCGCTTCGGTTTTGAATAAAGATGATTTTGGTGGGACCCATGAACTGTCTACGTGGACACTCTCAAAAGAGAGAAAAGAGCCTCATTATATATATGATTAAACTCTATGGATCAGTAAGGAATGATTTTTTTGGTACATTTCTTCTATTCTATTTTACATGTTCCATTTATTGTGTCCAATTTGCTTATTTTTGGAGAAACAACTGAAAATATGATTATAAGTATTTCCACATAAAAGAAGAATACCGTTTGGGGGTAATAAAAAGTTCAGACCGTTTTTTTTTTCACGTATTGCACCAAATAAGTGGAAATATGTGATTTGAGGAATTGAAATTCACATTTAAAAATAACATGTTGGTCAAAATAACGGATTTAGATAACAAAATGATTTTTTTATAAATCATTGGCCATCTCATATCGTTTAATAGTATATTCAAATTAAATGTCACTCATATTTTTGTTTATGAAGTTTTAGGGACATAAGTTGTATATGCTGTATTTTAAAATTTTCAAAACGAGTATAAATTACTAAAAATGTTAAAAATCTCACGTAAACTTTGTGATCAAGGTTTAATTTTTTTCCTACAATAAGATACAATGATTATAGAATCATATGAATAAATAATTTTATTATAATAGGTGTTTATGTTAATATAAACACACATATATATATATATATTTCATATCGTTTAAATAAAACTATACATCATATGAAAATACATACTTATATTTTGATATTTGCGTTAAACATATATTGAAAAGTTAATATTTTAATCTTGAAATCTTCATTATTTTTTTTTAAATGATTATAAATTATTGAAGCCACTAAATATTCCACATTAAAAATAATTGTTGGTGTAAAATTTTGTTACATAATCATAAAATCATATGAGTAGAAACCTCATTTAATAAATATTCATATTAAAAGTATACTATATATCAATGTTAATATCATTTAATTTAATTATATATCATATATGATAGATAAGATTGATTGTTTTGATTTATTTATCCTAAAATAATTGCGAATAAACAAGAGTGGTCGTTTGATTTATATGCGCACGCCAATTTATTACATAATACTAACTGATTTATTAGTTATTTAATATATGATTATTATTTTATTATTTCATAATATGCAGAAAAACATAAAATAAGTAATAAATATAAAATATTTAGTTTGCACGAGGCGCATATCTTAAACTAAGTATGTATCTTTTTAATAATTTTAAATCTTAAATATTTTCTAAATCTTAGACCAAAGCAAAATAACGAAATGAGAATAAACTCAAAATCAATATTTATATCGAGCAATAACCAAAATTTAAAAAAAAAAGCGACACAAAAATGAGAAAAATATTGAAGATAGATAAGATTGACACATAAACGTAAATTTCTCATAACCATAATTAACTTTTAAATTGCTAAGCCATGATATAAAACTGAGCTGACCTAGTTTCATTGTAACCAAATCGTAGGTCTGAGATTTTTTGGCATAAACTTTAGGTTCTTATGCGATAGCTGATTATTTGACCTAAAATATTTTTAAAAATGAGATCAGCTTATCAGTAAACAAATTATGTAATTAACAAAAAATTTTTTTAAGAAAATTGTTTAAGGGCCACAAATATTAATTCGATCAAAAAATATAAATTTTATTATTCTATACGATATTTCTTAAATAATTTTCATATAAATTCACCATGCTCATGTCTTATCCTAGTCGTTTAATATAGTATATTCAAATTAAATGTCACTCATAATTTTGTTTATGCAGTTTTAGGGACATAAGTTAGAAGGAAGATGGATAGGCATGGAGGCAAGTTTGGTGAAAGTTTAATAAGTTGAAGTAGTTAATTTAGGAAACAAATAATTAGTGACGCTGATGTAGCCATATTCGGATATTCCCAGTTATTTGCTTTCATCATTGTCAAGAATTAACTATTGTTTTTGTATTGGGTATATGTAATATGCCGTACAAAGGTATAATGGTAAATGCATATGCAATAACCAATTGTTCTGCAGCAAATGATTCTTTTGTTTAAGGCATTCTAATACAGCCAACTGTAAGTTTTTAATTTTGACTTTTTCTTTTTTTAAATCCATGTTATTTTTTTTGGACTTATTATTCTAATACAGCCAACTGCAGCAACTTATTTTTTTAACTTGCAACAATTATGCGATACATATTATTGACTGGCTAATAAAGAAAACGTATTGACATGATTTTTTTTGAAACAAACTTTATTTATCCTTCCCAAAAGGACATTTTTTTACAACAACCTGAGAATGAAAGATTGAAGAAGAAAAACTTAACGTGGATTTTGAAACAAAGATGAAGCAACACCACTACCAAAGGGCGAACCAGTGATCCTAGAATTGGATGAATTTGAACCATATATAGATAAATGGCTCGGTGGCAGAGGCTGAAAATATGAGCTGGCTTTAGCACATTTGAATGGAAACGAGAGTGTTCCTCAACTAATTAATAACATCAAGGAACAACACAGGGGGCGAGAGTGTTTGATGAGCCAAGAACGACTGCCAAACATCACAAGAGAGGGGCATTTGAAAAATAGTTGGTTTCTAGATTCCGAAGCTGCATTACAAAGAAGACAATCTGCAGGAATTGTTCTCTTGTTGGAAGTCTGTGTCTCACAAGGACCCATGAAATAAAAGCGTGCTTTTGTATCCTCTCTTTGAGCCAAATCACCGAGTGCCATGGGATAGCCGAAAGATTAGGCTGCAAGAATGACCATGTTTGGATGAAGAGAAGCGGCCAGGAACACTGTTTTCATCATTTTTCCATAAGTAAAGATCTTGATCAAGATTGGAAGGAAGTGGAGGAGGCTGAGTCAAGAACTGGCGTACAAGTCTGACGATATGATGTCTACCAAAGACCAATTCCCATCTGAAACCTCTTGAGAGACCTTTGATGATAAGCTGGTTCCGGTGACCACTGGACCAATAGGACCCATTAGATAAAGAAATGGGCCAAAGGAAGTCCAACTATCATACCAAAATGATGCTTGGTGACCTGATTCAATATGACAGTGTATGTGAGACCGAGCTAGAGGTCTGAGCTTAACTAGTCTTCTCCAAATACACGTCCTATGTTCTGAAAATCAAATGTCCAAAAATTATTGTCTTTAATAAGATTTGCTTTCGTCCAAACAACCCAAAGGGACCCAATTTTGAGCATAAATCATCCATATCAACTTTAAACCGAGGACAATGTAGACATCTTTCAGTCTTCTCAACCCCAGGCCGCCTGCAATCTTTGGTGTACAGACTGAGTCCCAAGCAACTTTTTCGCCTCGAGCAGAAGTCAGAACACCATTCCAAAGAAACCCATTTTCTCAAGTTCCACAATGCAAGCATTTGGGAGAGGGAAAATTGAAGTCCAAATGTTTATATTGAAGTTAACTCGATATCTTAGCTCGTATATGATCCAATATGGGCTGGTTATCCAAGGGCTGTGGCTTATGAGGTGCGACGTGTGAAAATGGGTTTTCAAAGTGGACACCAATAGACTAAAAAAAATCCAGGTAAGGAAAACTAATCTCCTTTTCAAGTATTACGCAGTAATGGGTGCTGTTGAGAGAACCTAACTCTTTATTTTGTCATTTTGTAATACATTTCTAGATATTACCGCTTTATTGGATATCTTGATCACCATCATTAGGTTACTTAGTACTTACTAAAATGCGTAGATATTTAAAAATACCAAAACAAATATATTGTATTGATTCAAGTCAACCGGTAGAAATGTGAATATCACCAAAGGAAACGCTTCAGATCAGAAAAGTAAAATTTCAGAACTGAAACAGTATGGTATGCATGTTGTTAACAATGGACATGTGTACGGTGTACCGGCCTACTTATATATGCCGGTCCAACATTTTTGGATGACCTAAGCTTAATTGTTTTTAAAAGGTTTTCATATTATCTGGTTTTAAAGTACATAGATACATGATAAGAAAAATGTGAGAAAATAAAATAAGCAAAGAAAAATAAATAAAACAAAGCCACAACCCTACTCATCTAAACTCGGTAGGTTTTTAAACCAGAAATCGATTTATCTAATATCAACAATATATTTTTATGTTTATCTAATATCATATATATAATATAAAGTACATTAAAACTTTATAAACTAATTCAATTTCATTAATGATTGGCAAACAAAATTTTATCAAGTTAACTTCAAAACGATATTAGTCAAAATTAATATAAACATTTCATTGTAGTCAGTTATAATTTTTGTAAAATAATTTGCTAATACAAAATTTCACATTTTAAAAACAACTTTTACATAAAAATAACTGATGGCATTTTAAACAACTTCTCATATATTATTACTAAAAGTTCTATAATCAAAGATGAAAATTATTATAAAGAATTATAACTTATATTTACATATAAAATACTAACAAAATTCTTAGTATAAATAACTAAATAAAAGACGCCCTCTAAAATTTTATGCTCTAAGCGGTGTCTTGAGTGGCTTGCCCTCTGGATCGGACCGGCCATGTATATAGACTATAATGTCACCACTAATGTTCCAATGATTTGCATTCAGCTTGCCGAATTTAGATTACGTAACAAATAATTCTATTTTCTATAATTTGCTTTTCTTGAAAAAGAGTTTTATTTGTTTAAATGAGATGCGAAAACATTATACAACAAGAACTACTTCCCCTAAACAGAAGGAAATACTCGGGGTCGTGGTACCAATCACAATTACATACATATGAAAAAACATTAAGATACCACGTAAGTATCTTGTAATCGTTCGACAACAAAATCCACACATGACTTCAGTCCCGCAGTACTATTCGGGCAATTAGTTAAGCCCATTTGGCGATGATCGACATGCCACCACACCCTAGAAGAGCCGCAATGAAACACTTGATCTGCATTTTGACGCTACCTTGAAGCTTTGGACCCATGAACTCGGCCGCTAGAAGGTCTACAAGCGCCATGTAGATGAGCAATCCAGCGGAGCATGCATTGAGCAATCCTACAGTGATCAACGAACTAGGGCTATTGTCTCTGTAAACTGTCGAAAGAGCGATCCCTAAGGCTATTCCGAATGGCGTTGTTATCGCAAAAAAGAACGCCATAAGAAACTTATTCAAGTTCGTATACTCAGCCTGAAACATCTCAAACAGTAAGAGTTTGTTATTTGCAATTTTAACGTTTTATAAAGAAATATAGTTTCTTATATATAATTTTATATACCTGGAGAATGCAACCACCAAGACCCATGCCTTCGAACATTTGATGGAAGCAAAGGGCTGCAATGAGTCCTTTAATGGTGCAAGTGTCGCTTGTTGCTCCTAGAGATAGTCCAATGACCACAGAGTGAACTATGATTCCAAGTTCCAAGACCTATATATTCATCAGATTTATATTCGGTTATATATCACTTAAAATGATACCGTCGATTAAAATTAAAATTTGGTTTTAAATAAGTTCATGTGTACTAACCATAGCAATGACTCGATATCTCAAGAGTTGTGCATCCGCGGAATCGCCATCTTTTGTTGGTAACGTAACATCATTTCCAGGGCCGTGACCATGCCCATGGGGCATGATCCCAACTGCGTTCTTGCTAGTATAGATGCTCGTAGCCATGGAATCAATGACTAAAGTGATTAGACCGGACAGCATAGCGAGAAACCCAGAGAATGGAAATTTGTGCCACGGGTTCTCTTTAAGACATTGTGATGATAACATCTCGAAAGAATCAGGCAAAACGTGCATAAAACCAGTTCCAAGGATAATCCCTGAAGCGAAACACTTAACTATAGTGAAAATGTTCCCATCAGGTTGAAGGAAGGGCACGTTCCGGCTAAAGAGAGGAGCTCCAACACCAATCATGCTTGCTACTAAGATTGCGGCAATTGCTATGATTTTGAGAGGTAAAGCTTTAGCCTTGTCGACACACGGGTTAGCTGACTCGCTTGCACAGTCTTCAGGCGCCGTTGAAGTTGCCGGAGAGATTGTAAAGGAGACAAAGATGAATATGAGGAAGATTGTTTTCATGAGGGATGTTGGAGTTGAAGCCATCTTTTGTTTTCTTTTGGAGTTTTTGGGTGTTTGAATTGTTTACTGTTTATGCGCTTATTGAAATTATGGGTGAGTCAAGTTATATAGTAATGTGTGCCCGTTGTTTCCGTGCCATTTATTGCTAAAGAAGAACCTACCAAGAAACTTAAGAAACAAATAGATATTGAGATGTAATGCCTTTTCAAATACTTTTGCGAGTATGTATCTTTTGAGTCAGTAATGTATCAGTTCAAGACTATACCGTATTCTTCAAGATATATATATATATATATATATAAACCTGAAAATTTACTTATTTTATTAGATAATTAATTATATGTATCATAAAATTGTAGACATGTATAAAGGAGTTTTTTTGTAACATAATATAAAGGAGAGATTAATAGTACATATTTAATATATACAGACCTTGCAAGCTAACACGATTCAATCTAATTACCAATAAACTATATTTTGTAATAGAATATATATCAAGTAACAAATATGTATATTTTTGCAAATAAGCAATTCTGTGGATTTTTTTCCTTTTTATTCGTTGCACCTTTTAAAAATAATAATTCAATTTGATTTTTTTCCTATATCTAATTGTATGAGTTGATCACGTGCATGAAATTATTGTACAGCGATTCATACGGCCATATTCACAATTATTCGGTTTCATTTAAGAAATAAAAGTAAGGAATTGTCTACAACTAATTTCTCAAAAAAAGAATTCTACAACTAATACTTATGAACCAAAATAACAATCCAAAAAAACTGAATCATATTAATATGTAATTTAAATGGTTTCAATTTTGTTGACAAAAAAAAGGTTTCAATTTTAATAATTAATATGCAACTTGAATTACTGAAAAAAATCAGTTGTCACATCATATGACATCCATCGACCAAAGCGTGGAACCCTAAACTAAAATGCACTTTTCACGCCGTTTGTCTCGAGAGTTCGAAGTCAATTACATGCGTATAGTTCTGTTAGTCAGTTCTCTCATAAACGTCTACTTTAATCGTGCATTTAAGCAAATACGTACTACTAATTGTGACTTATTTAGGTTTATATATACTTTATTGAATACGATGAGCACAAAATCACACGTGACGAGCTCGTGCTCAGTGCATGGTTGCAATCTAGTCATCCAGACACGTACTCATGATACACATGCAGCAAGGTATGAAAGTAGATTTTAAAATTTTCTAAATATTGCATTTATCTTTATTAATTTAATTTATTCATTACAGTATCCTGATTTTCTTTTAAGTTTTTCTAAATATTATTTTTTTGTAATAAGTAAAAATATTTTTTCTATCATAAAAAAATTCTCTAAAAGAAATCGCCGTTTGCTCTTTTTAGTGGTCAGTGACTCTGTCGATGGTGGTCATCCCTCTTCTTCTCTTAGACATTTTTGTTTGTACCTCTTTTCTTTCTCCAATTTTTTTTTTGTCAATTTGATATACGTTTTTCTTTAGATATCTCCCACATATTTTCTTGTAGAGTTAAATTAGAGATTTGGATAATGAAGTTGCTTCTAAAGCATCGGTAATAGTGATCGGCTGTTTGGTTGAAGGGTATCGGGTGGCCTATCACTTTATGATTTTTCTTCTTATTTAGCTTTAATCTCTTTTTATGTGTGAATTACATTAAATCTAATCATGCATTTGAGGATCTTTTCAAACTTTTGGGAGGTCTTAAAATATAATTTTGCTTCATTAGCGTTTTTAGATTCAATTGAACTCTTGTTTCTTTTTTTTTTATAACTTTTTTGAAAATAAATTTACATACTTGAATAAAATGATCATGATTTCTTTTATTTGAATCAATTTTTTGTAATACAAACTTTCACTGAAATAGTTTAGCAGACACAGGGGGTCGATACACATCCTTTGGATCATCTATCTTTAAGGTTTAATTTATTAAGTAACTTACTTTTTTTTATATAATTGGAGAAATGACTTCTTGTACAATTTTGAAATTCTATCTTTGATATATATTGTTAAGGTAGATGGACTTCCAACCTAAAATCAGTTGGTGATAAGTGGAATAGTCTATTTATCTTATATATTACTAAAGATTCTTTCTAACATTGTCTCTAATACGCACTTTCGAGATGATGGCTCTTTGAACGTCAATCTCAGAATGCTCGGGCAAAGATCGATGGGCCAGTTTTGGGCCAGATCGATGTGGATCGGATTGGACTGCGTGGATCGGTCTCTGATACCATGTTAAGCTAGATGGACTTCTAACCTAAAACCAATTAGTGATAAGTGGAGTGGCCCATCTATCTTATATATTAGTAAAGATTTCTTCCAACATCCGATGTGAGATACTTTGTGTCTAATGATATATAATACCATGAACTCGGGTATACTGTTTTATGTCAAATTGTCTTTTAATCCTAAAAGCTATGTCCACCAATTTTCTTTTTGACATGGCCATACGGTGTCATATTGATAAATTTTGTGAGAACCTATGTGATGCTTGACCATGACAAAAAAATGTGATGCTTGACCTAACTATAAATGGTTTAAAGTTTAATGGAGTAAATTCTTTTTATTTAAACACATGGAGGTGGTCTAGTGGTATACGGATTACGAAGATACCTAGATTCGAAACAACCCTAACACTCTAAACATGTGTGGTCACGCGAATATGAGCCATGTTTTAGACTTTATTTAAATACTCAGAGTGAAAGTTCATATGTGAACCGCACCTCATTTTTGAAGATTAGTATGAGCTTCTATATGGGTCTGAGATACTCTAATTTTTTTTTTTATCTTTATATCGGAATTTAGTGTCCACCTTATAATTATATAAAACGAAAATGTTTTTTCCTTATATTTTTTGTTGTTTTTGTTTGAATGTGATGTACCTTCAATTGTGTATATAGAGCTAAACATAATTAATTATATTGATTATAATGAAAGCAAGCATAAAGCCAACTCCAGTGAAACATCAAAATATTAAATTTGATGTAATTTTATTTTTAACAAAATAACAAAATTAACACTATTTCATCAAATTTAGTGTACTGTAAATAGTGTTAAATTTGAATTAATACTATTTATCACACCAAAATATTTAAAATATATATTTATTATATTTCATTTAATAATATAAGTCAATTATTATCATTAATTAGTTTTTTTTGTCATCTATCATTAATAAGTTCAAATAATATAGAATATTATTTTTAGTGTAAAATTTGATATTATGGTTACAGATTAAAAAACAATTAGGACACCAATCCAAATTTGGTGTCACAAAGAATCATAGTAGTATTTTATATTATTATTTATATTATCCTTATAATCAATACGGTCAATGCCGAGAATGTATCCAACTATTCAGGGCATGCCTCCTTACAAGTCAACTTCGGTTAGAGTTATTTTTTTGTTTTTTCGAAAAAAGAGAATAAATAATGACATCAAACTGGAATTACAGTATTAATTATTTTTATGAAATAAAGAAAGAATAAATTATTTTTACAATATTGTTTACCTGTCGCTTTTGTTTCCACGTTTTCATATTTGGACGAGCACGAACCAGTACGTGCCGGACTCATACTCCACCGACGTGACAAATTGCCTACATCTCGATTGGACAACTTTAATAAATACAATAATGGAAAGATTTTCCATATTAGGCAAGTAATCTCTATTTTTCCGTGTCGAAAAATATAAATATATGATATATCTTTGATTTGGCTTTATAACTTCATTTGTCAGAACTGAAAGTAAAAACAACAAACTAAAATAAATGATCATTGCAGAAAAGTAACTCATCTAAAAGCACGTAGATTAACATACACTACAAGAAAACAGCGGTATTCTGACGGACATTCCGACGGAAAATGAAATCCTCGGAATTTCCTCGGAATATACCGACGGAATTCCGAGGAAACATCAATCCGTCGGAATATTCCGAGGAAATTCCGAGGAAAAATGTGTTCCTCGGAAAAAACCGACGGAATTCCGAGGAAACATCAATCCGTCGGAATATTCCGAGGAAATTCCGAGGAAATATTATAGGGATTTTACAAAATTCCGAGGAAATTCCGACGAACTAGTGATCGATCGATGCGTTTTTGGACATATACCCATCGATCGATCACATTGTTACGCTTTGGTCCATCTTAGTGATCGATCGATGCGTTTTTGGACATAAATCCATCGATCGATCCGTTTATAAAAAAACATTCGAGGTTTTGAAACCCCAAACACTAGTTCCTCGGAATTTCCTCGGAATATTCCGAGGAAATTCCGAGGAACACTTGATATCCTCAATCGATCGATGGGATAATCTCATCGATCGATCACATTCTTACGGCCCGGTGCATCTACGTGATCGATCGATGCGTTTTTGAATATATATACATCGATCGAAGCGTTTATAAAAAAAAATTGACGTTTTGAAACCCCAAACACTAGTTCCTCGGAATTTCGTCGGAATATTCCGAGGAAATTCCGAGGAAGAAGAGGGTTTCCTCGGAATTCCCTCGGAATATTCCGAGGAAATTCCGAGGAAATAGGGTTTTTAAACCGAAAACAACGTTTTGCGGTTTGAATAACACCTATATAACCCTTATTAAGGGTCTTACGTTCATTATGAAGTCAAAAATTTGTTCCTTACCCTATAATAAACACTTTTCCGATTGTATGAACGAAATCCCCACAACATAAGAGAAACACTTATACACTTTAATGAACGGTAAAGGGAATACTTACAAATCGTTTTGAAATTTTTTATTTCATGGTTTATGCTCATCTATACAAAGAATCCTCAATGGTATGCATTACAATTGTATAAGAAATGAAATACGGCAAAAAAAATTGATGTTTTGAAACCTCAAACACTAGTTCCTCGGTATTTCCTCGGAATATTCCGAGGAAATTCCGAGGAACACTTGATATCCTCAATCGATCGATGGGATAATCTCATCGATCGATCACATTCTTACGGCCCGGTGCATCTACGTGATCGATCGATGCGTTTTTGAATATATATACATCGATCGATGCGTTTATAAAAAAAAAATTGACGTTTTGAAACCCCAAACACTAGTTCCTCGGAATTTCCTCGGAATATTCCGAGGAAATTCCGAGGAACAATATAAATTAATAGAAATACATGCACAGGATATTTTTTTCCTCGAATTAATGAAAATATTCCGAGGAAATTCCGACGGATATTTAAGTGGCCGTCGGAATTTCCTCGGAATATTTTCATTTAACCGGGCAAACAAGCCGCCAAATATTTCGCGAAAATTGAAATTGAAATACTGAGGGAATTCCGACGGAAAATATCCGTCGGACCCAAGGTTTTATAAACTTGAAACGCATCTTCTTCCCCATTTCTCTCTTCTTCCCCATTTCTCTCTTCTTCCTCTCCGGCGATCTCTCTCTCCTTCCGGCGTTCTCCACCTTCTCTCGCGACGATCTCTCCGGCGAATCCTTTCCATTCCCTTGCAAATCATGTAAGGACCCTATCCCACTCTCTTAGGTCCTATTTGTTAGGTTTTTAAGTAGATTTGATGATTTTAGAAGGTTTTTGATAGATTTTTGTTAGGGTGATTGGTTAGGATTGTGATTTGTTGTGTAATAGGTTTAGAATTGTGATTTGGTTGTGTTGAATTGATTTAGAACTTTTTTTATAAATTGTTCATTATTTTTGTATTTACAAAACGTTTTTTCTATATAAATTCGATTTTACAAAACGTTTTTTGTATATAAATTTGATTTTTGGATTTATAAAAGATGATTTCATATTTATTAAAATATTTATATTTATTAAAACTAATTTTGTATTTATAAAACATTTTTTTGATTTATAAACACTATTTTTTTATTTTTGTATTTATAAAAACTATTTTTAAATATACAAACCGTTCTTTGTATATAAATTCGATTTTTGGATTTATAAAAGATGATTTCATATTTTAAAATTAATTTTGTATTTATAAAATATTTTTTTTATTTAAAAACACTATTTTATTGTTTTTTGTATTTATAAAAACTATTTTGTATTTATAAAAAGATGATTTCATATCTATAAAAATATTTATATTTATAAAACTAATTTTGTATTTATAAAACATTTTTTGATTTATAAACACTCTTTTATTATTTTTTGTATTTATAAAAACTATTTTGTATTTATAAAAAGATGATTTCATATTTATTAAAACTAATTTTCTATTTATAAAACATTTTTTTTATTTATAAAAACTATTTTATTATTTTTTGTATTTTAAATATGTTTTCTATTTCAATTTTAATTTTATATTTTCGAATTTCAATTTAAAAAAATAAATTTATAATTTTTTTTTTTAATTTTGGAAATATTCCGAGGAAGTTCATCCCTCGGAATATTCCGACGACATCTTCCTCGGAATATTCCGAGGAATTTCCGACGAACTTGTGGTCCTCGGAAATTCCGAGGAAATAGGGTTTCCTCGGAATTCCGTCGGAAATTTCCGAGGGATTTCCGAGGAAATATGAATTTCCGAAGAGTTATTTCCGAGGATTTTTTTCGTCGGTATGTCGTCGGAATAGCGTTATTCCGACGACATACCGACGATTTTTTCCCTCAGTATGCCGTTGTTTTCTTGTAGTGATATGATTTCACAAAAGGTAATAGCTAAAACTATATTAAGTCGCGATATTTCGCTTCTTGAGAATTGAAAATTCGATAATACGTTCGTAAAACTAATAGTCCAAGATAATGAAACTTTGAGAGAAATGGTTCTGGTTCAGTTGCCTCTACGATAATCTGATTAATTGCATAGTTGTATTTGAAGATATTCCGTTAGTATTCATCAATCAAAGTATTTATAGGATACATTGGATAAGCTCAAATATGTATCTAAGTATATGTCCGATGATGGAGAGAATATTTGGATATATTCCAAATATCCAAATATTATTATTATTTAATAGGATAATTACTTTTATTGTTTTAAAATTTTAATGGTTTTTCTATATTAAATTAGATTATGGTTTTTTAAAATTAGTGATTTATTATAAATAAGTATTCAAACTTAAAGTTGTATTCAGTTTTATGATGATTTAATAAGAAAGAGATTTTATACGAGCTTTATATCACGGAAAATAGTATTTCCAAACCCTAAACTCTAAAAGGTTTCTATAAACCACTAAGAAGAGTATTATCAACCCTAAAAGCTTTTGATTAAACATTGTAAAGAGTATTCACAAAACCCAAAAGCTTCCGCTACATCATCCGATGTATACGATTTGAAGATTATAGTATATCCAATTCAACATCACGTGGTAAAAATTCATTTTCTGTAGTTTAATGCCTACGAATTATGTGCTTTGATTTGTTATTAATGAGTTTATGTTGGTATTTGGCGTGGAATATTAGTTTTATTTAAGTGTAATTTTGAATACGATGTATTAATCCGTATAGTTTTGATATCCATGGCACTATAGTTTCAGACCTAATTTCTCTCTTTCTGTAGAAGCAAATAAACATCGCATTCTTAGAAATAAATTTACACTGTCATAGATAAATATTCTTTCAAACTCTTATAATGCCATATCAATATCTCAATTTACAATATCAAAATAAAAAATAAACGCTCAAAGGTACAAATGCAATTAACTTCTCCCCTCGATTGTAATAAATCAAATAATTTAACGACAAAAAAATAAATCAAATAACTTTTTTAAGAAAATACTTTATTAATTATGTTGAGTGTATTAGCCCCACTTGGCGACTACCGACATTACGGTGCAGCCGAGCAATGCAGCCGCGAAACACTTGATCTGAAGTTTGATACTACCTTGGAGCATTGATCCCATGAACTCAGTAGCTAGAAGGTCGACGAGTGCCATGTAGATGAGCATTCCGGCCGAGCAAGCATTTAACAGCCCGATCGTAATCAATGCGGTTGGACTATTATCTCTATAAATGCTAGACAATGCGAGTCCGAGGAAGATACCACAAGGTGTTGTTCCAGCAAACAAGAATGCCATCAAGAACTTCTTTACATTGGTAAAATCTGCCTGTTTCACATATGTTATAGACATATGAATATAAACTTCTAACCCATAATTTGATATAAGAGACATATATATGTATATACCTGGAGGATACATCCACCGAGACCCATGCCTTCGAACAAGTGATGAAAGCAAAGAGCTATGATGAGTCCTTTAATGGTACATGCATCATTAGATGCTCCTAGAGATAGTCCAATGACCACGGAATGAAATAATATCCCAAGCTCCAATACCTATTCATGAAATTCAAAATGGTTTTATTTGGTGTTATATGTTCAATATATGATGTCGAATTTATGACCGTCTAAAATTATCTTCATAAATCCACTAACCATGGCAATGATACGGTACCGTAAAAGCTGAGGATCGGAAGGTCCATCATCTTTAGTAGTTCCTAGCACAAGACCATGACCGTGACTATGATTGTGAATCGCCTTCTCATGATCAATGCCATACTCGACAGGCACTGGTCCGACTACGTTTTTGACGGTATAAAGGCTTGTAGTAACGGAGTCAATAGCTAGAGTGACTAGACCAGACAACATAGCAACAAACCCTGCGAAAGGAAACTTATGCCACGGATCATCACTAAGACATTCCGATGACAAAATCTCGAAAGCGTGAGGCAAGACGTGCATGAAACCGGTTCCGAGGATGATTCCGGAAGAAAAACATTTTACAATCATAAATCCGTTGCCGTCTGGACGTAGGAACGAAATGTAACGGCTGAAAAGAGGAGCCATTACGCCTATCAAGCTGGTCGTAAAGATGGCTACAATGGCTATGATTTTGAGTGGTAAAGCCTTAGCTTTGTCGATGCATGGATTATCGGAGCGGCTGTCGCAACTTTCCGGGGCCGTTGAGATGGCCGGAGATACGGTAAAGGTGAAAATGATGAGGAGGATGAAGACGAGCTTCATGACTAGTTTGGTAGTAGCCATTAGTATGGGGGTTAGTTTATAGTATATGGTGTCTGATGAAATAAATGTTTTTGTGTTTTGGTTGGTTTATAAAGGAATATTAGCCGGCTTGTTATCGGTCTTGATCTGGAAAGTCAATTTATAGAGTAATGGACTAAATCAATAGAAGAAGAAGATAACATTGGAGAATCAGATTCCTGATTCTATTGATTGTGTATTTCTGTATGTACATTGTCAGGTATAAATTTTAAAATTCTATTGAACATATTATCCTGTTATTGTTTAATCGGATGGAAGGTGTGGCTAGTCCCAAACATTCGTATCAAATTAAAATAGAATTACCGACATTGTTTAATCATAATATATTCCAAACCTTTAATAACTTTCTCAGAGATTAATGATTGAATTTTTGTTGTAGTTTCAATTGTAAACATGTCGCTATATCCTACAACAATTTTTCATCTATACTATTAAAACAAAATATTTCTTACGATTATGCCCTGATTTTTTCAATTAATTACAAAAATTGTTATTACCTTTTAAAAAATTTAAATGGTTTTCGGCCACATTAATTGTATTGTATCAAACCGATGTCACACACAATAATCCTTAGGTCATTCACACAATGAACCCTAGGTCACACACAGAATTGCGTCACACACAATGAATAAGAACTCAACTCTTATTGCTTTAGAAAATAACCTCAAAAACTAAAGCTCACAACTCATAAGTTATGCAACACACTTTGTATCTCCTTATATATAACTCAAACTTTCCTAAACTCATTAGGAATCACAAATAGATATTTTCCTATTTCTATAACTCAATAGAATTAGGTAACTTGCACAATAAGTTATTTCAAGTTTATCTCAACATCCTCCTTCTTAAGTTTGAAATCTCTTTTCTCCAAATCCTGCATGCCAATGAAGTCTCTCATTTCTCGAAACTTGATTCTTCCCAACGCCTTGGTTAGAATATCTGTCTTTTGCTCAGTGCCAGGTACATGCTCAACTTCTATCAACTTCCTCTCAACGCATTCACGTATGAAGTGATATCGAGAATGTATATGTTTACTTCTTTCATGAAAAAACATGATTCTTGGTCAAAGCAATAGCAGACCGATTATCAATTCGTATGGTGACCTTCTCACAAGGATCTCCGGTGATCTCGCTTAGCAACTCTTGCATCCATAGCGCTTGTCTTGCAGCTTCAGTTCCCGCCATGAATTCTGCCTCACACGACGAGAGCGCAACAACATCTTGTTTATGTGAACACCAAGTAATTGGACTCTCTCCAAGATAAAAGATGTGACCCGTAGTACTCTTGCCATCATCAAGATCATTGTTAAAACTACTATAACTGTATCCAAGAAGCCTTGGTGCCTTCGAAGTGATCCTTTGAAACGACAATCCAAGACTAGTAGAGCCTTGTAAATACCTGAGACATTGCTTTATTGCAGCACCATGCGTCTCCTTTGGACTATGCATATAGCGACTCAACACTCCGACACAATAGGCCATGTCCGGACGTGTGTGAAGCAAATACCATAGGCAGCCAACGTTCTTTCTGAATTTCGTGGCGTCAATTTCTCTTTCTTCATCGGCTCTAGCCAGCTTCACACCAGCTTCCATCGGTGTATGCACAAGATTGCATTGGCTCATCCCGGTTTCTTGTAGAATATTTTGTGCATATCGATTTTGATTCAATGTTATCCCTTCTCCATGTTGACATACTTCTATCCCTAGATAGCAAGTTAATCTTCCAAGATCACTCATGTCGAACTTCGCAGCCATCATTGTCTTAAACTCATCGATGATTCCTTTGTTGGTTCCTGTAACAAATAAGTCGTCTACATAGACAGCAACCACAAGGAGGTGTCCATTGATCATCTTTCGGTACACAGATGGCTCCTTCGTACATTTTTTAAACTCCATCCTGAGAAGAATATTGTTTAACTTTGTGTTCCACGCCCTTGGCGCTTGTCGCAGTCCGTATAAAGCTTTATTGAGTTTGTATACCTTATGTTCTTCTCCTTTCTTCTCGAACCCCTCTGGCTGTGAAACATATCTGACTTCCTTAAGCTCACCATGCAAGAACGCTGTCTTTACATCAAGGTGATGCACTTCCCAACCGTAAGCTGCTGCCAAATTGATGAGAAGTCTGATTGTTTCCAGTCGAGCCACCAGTGCGAAGACCTCATCGAAATCTATCCCATATTGCTGCACGTATCCTTCTCTCATCTGAGTTCTCTTGATTTTGAAGACCCACTACAAACCTATTGGCTTGATTCCATATGGGAGTTCGACTAGCTCCCATGTATTATTTTTCTCAATAGAATCAATCTCATCTTCATATGCTAATGTCCATTCTATTGATTCACTTGCTTCTCCAAAATTCAGTGGCTCGTTGTTGAGGCATAACAAGAGCTTTTCTCCTTCTTCTATCGCAAGCAAGATATAGTCGTCTAAAAACTTTGGTTTATTGCTTTGACGTTCTGATCTTCTCAAGACAGGATGATTTTCTTCTTCTTCCTCTGTTTCTGGTTCGTCATGCTCAGACGATCCGTACTGCTCGTCTACAACAGTCTCTGTTTGACCCTCTTCGATCCTCTTGATCTCGCATGTACACTCTGTACTAGAGTTATCTTGGAGCCCACGATTTCCATACGTTCCAAGCGTAAGTTTGAAACTCTCATCTTGTCTCTGTTCACGATCAGTTTCACTCCAATCCCAGCTTCTCAACTCGTCAAAAATAACATCTCGGCTTACTACTATCTTGTGAGTTTGTGGATCATATAGGCGATAAGCCTTTGATCCTGGTTCGGTTCCAAGGTTCACAAGCATCTTTTATTTATCGTGAAGCTTTCTCAATTGTGTCTTCTCAATCTTCGCATATCCTATACATCCAAAAATTCTAAGATGATTGATGTTTGGTTTCTTCTCATGAAACAGCTCATACGGAGTCCTATCTTTTAGAGCTCTTGTAGCAATTCAATTCAGGAGATACATTGAATGTCGAATTGCCTCTCCCCAGAAGTAGTTTGACACGTCCATGTGTTTCAAAATGCTTCTTGTGATCTCTAGTAAGATTTTGTTTCTCCTCTCGACTACGCCGTTCTGCTGTGGTGTGTACGGAGCTGTAAGATGCCTCTTAATCCCCGCGTTTTCGCAGTAAACATTAAACTCAGTGGAGGTAAACTCCCCTCCTCTATCTGTTCTGAAGGTTCGTATCTTCTCTCCAGCCTCAAGTTCCACTAAGCTCCTTAACCTTTTAAACTTCGTGAAGGCTTCACTTTTCTTCGCAAGCAAGATAGTCCACATATACCTTGTATAGTCATCAATGCAACGAAGATATATATCTTACCACCTTGAGTACTTGGAGTTATTGGACCGCATAAATCCGCATGTAACAGCTGAAGCTTCTTATTTGCTGGGTATTGTGTTGCTTGAGGAAACACTTGCCTTGCTTGTTTTCCTTTTAGGCATGATCCACATACCTCTTTCTCGATGTTGATACTCGGAACCCCCAACACGAGTTCTCTTTGTATCATTGCTCTCTTTGTCTCAAGGTTTACGTGCCCAAGTCTTGCAAGCCACTTGCTTGACTCGCTTGATCTAGTTAAATGTAGACTTGTGTCCTGTTTTAATCCCATGTGAACCTTATAAAGCCGATTTCTCGATCAGTTTGCTGTAGCAAGTAACTTCTCGTTCTGGTCATGCATTGTTAGTTCTTCTCCTCTCATTCGTATGTCGCAACCATCTTCAGTAGCTTGACCTAGACTGATTATGTTACTCTTTAAATTCGGAATGTAATACACGTCTGTCATCTTTCTTGACTCGCCATTCATATCAATGAACGATATTGTCCCCTTGCCTTTTATGTCAATACGTGAGTCGTCGCCAAATCTGACCTTTCCCGTGATCGAAGTATTGATTGAGGAGAAGTATCTCTTATCTCCTGTCATATGATTACTTGCACCATTATCAAGATACCATATGTTTTCTCCTCCAGTGTTTGTCTCATATATTTCTGGCACAATGTGTTTTTCATTCAAGAAAATGGTTTCAAGCATCATCAGCTCCTCTACATCATGTGTCTCAGTGTTGTCTGTTTCGTGAGCTTCTTGAAGCTTTAGTAGGCGATCCGGACAATCAGTAGCAAAGTGTCCATTCTTATCGCAACGATAGCACGTGATTCTTGAGTAATCAAAATTTCTTCCACAACCTCAGAAGCGTCCTCCTCGACCTCTGCCTCTGTATTCTCTGTTGTAGTCACGAGTTTGTTGTCCATTGTAGTCAGTCGCACCTCTATTATAGCTTCGGTTAGACTGACTACCTTGACCCTCTGCATTTGTATACATCAATTTCCCTTGTTCTTCCTCAGCTTCTACTTCTTCAGACACACGCTCTTCGTATGCTTTTAGACGACCTATTATATCCTCAAAACTCGCAGTGTTTAAATTTAACACTTGTTCTAATGAAGCCACAATTTGTATGTATTTCTTTCTTGGGAGACACTTAAGAAACTTTCGGACTAGCTTTGGTTCTTCAATATTGGCTCCAAGCGACGCAGATTTTCATGAAAGTTCTGAAAGTTTTCCAGCGAAATCATCAATATTGTCGGAATCTTTCATCTTTAACCAATCAAACTCGGCCATCAATGTTTGAAGTCGTGCCTCCTTTACTCTCTCTGCTCCCATGTTTCTCAATTTGATCGCATCCCACACTTTCTTTGCTGTATCAAGTTCTCCAACTTGAAGTATGAGAGCCTCAGGAATGGATTGAAACAACAAGGCCGTAGCCATGTCATTCTTATCACTGTCCGCAGACACTGTCTCAATCACATCCCAAACCTTATGCACTTTCAACAGTATCTTCATTCTCATAGCCCATACCGTGTAGTTGCTTGAGGTGAGCATCAGACACTTTATAGACGAAGAAGTTCTGCCTTCTTTCCTCCCTGTAACCGGAATCAAATCTCCCATATCTTCTTCTGAAGCTCTGATACCACTTATTGTATCAAACCGATGTCACACACGATTATCCTTAGGTCACTCACACAATGAACCCTAGGTCACACATACAGAGAATTGCGTCACACACAATTAATAAGAACTCAACTCTTATTGCTTTAGAAAATAACTTCAAAAACTAAAGCTCACAACTCATAAGTTATGCAACACACTTTGCATCTCCTTATATATAACTCAAACTTTCCTAAACTCATTAGGAATCACAAATAAATATTTTCCTATTTCTATAACTAAATAGAATTAGGTAACTTGCACAATAAGTTATTTCAAGCTTATCTCAACAAATTGCACCAGCCAGAAACAAGTATTTAAAAACGAATTTACAAGCCCATTTCGACAGTAAAAAAAGCTGGGATTTTCAAGCCCATTTCGACTTTATTAGAAACCCAATCATATTATAATCAGTTTTACGTATACTTTAAAGATCTATACTAAAATCGATTTATGACATATATGCTATTTATATTGTATTAGCACTTTCGTCATGCCAAAAATCTAAATAAAATTTTTTATTATTACTTTCCGTTTCTTTATTTTTTGGTAAGACCGTCGAAGAAGCTGGATGACTTGTGGGTGGGTTTCACGAATTTATAGACCGAAGCTCATTTAAATACTTGATTTTTATTGACAAAAAAAATTCGAAAACCCATTTTAAAACAGTAAAACATAAAAATGGATTCAAATTTTTGTTTGTATTTCTTTTAATCAAATTTTAAAATATGCTATGAAAAGGATATTTGGGATTTAATAGTTTACAATAAACTAAAAATATTAATACAAGAAACTCTTTTTAAAAATCAACTCTTCGGAATTACTTTGTATGACTATAAGACATCAACACTATTAAAAAAACTAGTTATCAAATAACAGTTACAATTAACAAATATTTAATTTTCAAAAGAAACATATCCCGTGCTTTTAAAATGCGAGTCATTATATATATTATTATATTTATATCTCAATACATATTATCCTAAATATATAAAACAACTACTACATATAACAAAATAACAATTATAAAAATATAAATGTTATAATATAATATGTTATAAAATAATATATTTAAGAAATAGATAATCAGCATGCGTTTTGATAGCGCAGATCAAAATCCTGTTAGCAATTTAAATTCGAGGTAAAAAAAAAAACTGTAACATCTGAGTTAGTGGATATCTAATTTAGTTTTATTCAGAAACAAATCTGAGTAGCTCGCCCATCTATTGATATTGGGCCACATTGCTTTGTCTCAATAAGCCATTACATTGTAGTATTTTCTCACAAAGGTACACAAAACCACAGTACTCTCTTATGTGTCTCTTATACCACACACATGCCTAAATGAGATTCAGATGGTTCTCTATTTTGAAATAGGTCCAAGTGAAGGAAGTAAATCAATCATGCAACATGCCTGGATAAAAGGATACCAGCGTGTTATGTTTTAACTTTTAAGGAGACAACAAATGAGTGACAATTCTTATCAATGGGGTTAAAATAAAATTTCATATATAATTCATAACTTTGTGAGATCAAATAGTGGCGAAGATAGTTTGTAGATGCAGAAGTTATTTGGACACTAAGATTCTCTAAGACTCTAACTAAGCAGCTCATGTTCTAGTTAAAGGACATGAATCATAACTCTTCCTTTGTAACTTTCATTTATGTAATTTTTTTTATAAAAAAAACTGTATTTTATGTTCCATCATGTTTTATCTCATTCCTACATGTTTGAGTTGATGATCATTCAGTTTCAAGGCAATGAAAGGGAGATGTTACAAAAAAAACATCTTGGACTTAAGACTAGCGCATCATAACTACGTTGGTTAAGACTATCGCATCATAACTACCCTAAGTATATCTACAAAGTTAGATTAATTTAGTTTATTGTTTTAGTAATCACGCATGTTATGTTTATTTCCTCTGTTTGTTCCTTTGCCACAACACTCCTATAAAGCTATTAAGCCCTATTTGAATTAAGTTTAAAATAATTAAGCTAATGATTGATGTCTCCATTTTCAAACTTCTTGCTGCCACAACTGTCCTTGAGTGTCTTCTATTGCAGCAATATATATTTTTTAAAATATATTTTAACTTCTTATTGTTATCTTTGTTCAAAGCAATAGTGGGGAATATAAACTATTGGCCGATAAAAGTCAGAAAAGGAATTTTTTAAAAACGAAGTTACAGCTTTTTCTCTATTAAGAGGAGACAAAGTCCATGTGCTTCTTTGATTTCTTAAGCTATAATTCTTCAGGGCCTCCTAATCCATTACAATTACAGGTTTAATTATTTAATCTTCTGCTTATTGGTTAAATTTTTTAATATTTGGTCTAATAATTTTTAATTAAAGTATTTGCTGTTTAACAGTGAAACCGTAGAAAAATGTAAATACTTGCAACACAGTACGAGAATGACAGCAAAGAGAAACCAAGCACTGATTTTTTATATTAAAAAAAAAAGCAAATTAAAATAAATTAATAAAAAAAGAGAGAATAAAGAAACAAAAAATAAAGTAAAAAACTTTTCACTTACGCCATTCCAAGAGAGAGCAAAAAGACCAGAAAACCGATTCTCCTTCTTCTTCTTCTTCGTCTTCGTCTTCGTCTTCTCTCCACAATATCCAGTCGAATCCTCCAAAACAATGCAAACAAAGGAAAAAAAAGCTGAGATTTTGAATATGGCAACTTAGATATCTTTTTTTCCGTGATCTTTAGTTTCTCCCTCCACTTGATTTTTTTTTTTACTGGTAAGAGATTTCTGGGTCTTTTTTTTGTTCTTGATTAATGATCTTTTAAATTCAACCGATCTCGTTTTTATTACCATATATCTTAATTAAATTTAAACCTTTTTTTTTTCCCTCTCACTCAAGTTTATGTAATAATTGAGGTTGGTTCTAGTAGGTGAACCAATCGTGTGCTGTTTCTTTTGTTATTTTCTGCGTGATTTTCCCGTGATATAAGCTGATCTGTTGTAATTAAGTTCTGTAAGATTAGCTGTTTTGGTGATCTGTAACGCAAAGATCATTTCTTTTTCGTTTTCTCTCTCTCTCTCTAAGTTTGAATTTTTAGAATTGAGATTAGATGATATCATCAAAGAGTTAAATCTTTATCACAATAAAATCTGCAGATCTGTTTTGGGCATTCCTTGGTTAGTTGCTAAGTAAAGAAAGTTTGTACCTTTTTTGTGTAGTGCCCCAAAATGGAGAATCAAGAGGTTTCTTGTGGTGATGATGAGCTGCCGTTGAACCACGTTGGAGATGAGGAAGATTTTAGAAGCTGTTGTGGTGATGAAGAAGTCTGGTTAAAGGAGAGTGATGATACAGCTAAAGTACCAGATGAGGAGGAGAATAAAGATGAACTTGAGGATGAGTTCTCTGTTAAGATGTTCTTTAAAGGAGTTTCTATATCCGGAGGAGGAGATTCGGGTTCTGGCTACTCTGGAATTGGTGTTGTGTTGGAGAGATCAGGAGGTTCTGAGTTGATTCAGGTCCAGAAGAAGCTGGACTTTTATGCTGAAGAGTCTGTAGCTAACTATTTAGCTTTGATAGATGGTCTTACAGTAGCTTTACAGAACAATCTCAGTTCTGTTGTTGCTGTAACGGACTCAGAGCTGCTCTATAATCAGGCAAGTCTCTTTCAATTAGTCTGTTTGTAGCTTTCGTCTCATGTTATTTATATGAAATGGCTTTGCAGATAACTTGTGAGGAGAATCTTGAAGTCCCTCTTCTGGTAGCTTTAAGAGAAAGGGTACTGGAGAAAACAACTACTCTTGATGGGTTTGTTCTAAAGCTTTCTCCTTTCTGTGATCTTGACCAAGCTCTAAGCCTAGCTCAAGTAGCGGTAGGAATTTGTAATCTTGATGTGGATAAACCAGCTGAGAACTGCTCCATCTGCTGTGAAGACCGTCTCTCCGAGATGATGCTCACACTAAAATGCACTCACAAGTTCTGTTCTCACTGCATGAAAACATACGTCGAAGGGAAAGTGAACTCTTCAGAAGTTCCCATCAGGTGTCCTCAACTGCAATGCAAGCATTACCTCTCATCCACCGAATGCAAAACCTTTCTCCCCGTCACATCTTTCAACTCATTCGAGGAAGCTAATCTGCGTTGTACCAACAACGGCAAGGTTTACTGTCCGTATCCCAATTGCTCCTTTCTGTTAGACCCGCGTGAATGTCTATCAAGTGCAAGTGCAAGCTCAAGCTCGTCTAGTATGTCTGAGAGTAGCTGCTGTGTGAAGTGTCCACTCTGTGAGAGGTTTGTGTGCGTGGACTGTGGTGTTCCTTGGCACGATTCTATGAGCTGTGAAGAGTTTCAGATTCTCCCGGTTGATGAAAGATATCCAGATGATATAACGTTGCATCGCTTGGCTAGGTATAAGAGGTGGAAACGGTGTCAGCAATGCCGCATAATGATCGAGCTTGCTCAAGGCTGCAACCACATGACTTGTCGGTAAGACATTACATCCACATCATGTTTCATATCTTTAGCTACACATTACGTAATATAGTTCTTGAATGCTTTCATAAACTAATGATATTATTCTTCCTATAAACTTATAATCCTGTTGTCGAAAAAAAAAAAACTTATAATCCTAGGTTCGGTTCGACATAAATCTTATCGAATTAACCCGAAAAAGTTGGTTCGGTTTTTGAAAATCCTACCAAAATTTTTGACTTTTTTGGTTATATTTTGGTTTAGTTTTGGTAAAATTTCAGATAAGTTCGATTAAATTCGGTTAATACAGTTAGAAATTTGTTTAGTTCGGTTTGAGTTTTCAGTATGGTTTGGTTATATTTTTTTCTTGAATATAGCCGAAGTAACCGAACTAAAAACCAAACTTAAAAAAAAAACCTACCGAATCAAACCGAACTAACCAAAAATTCGGTTCAGCAGGTTTGGTTTGGTTCAAAATCCCAGGCCTAATTATATGGTTTAGATGCTGTCAACGGAGCTTAGACCACTCCGTATTGTTAATGTCATCTATGTTGAATTTGGTATCTTAGATAAAGTGTTGTTCTCGCTTTGTGGTTTCTCATATATTTATGTGTACATCTCAGGTGCGGGCATGAGTTTTGCTACTGTTGTGGAGCAGAGTACAGAGAAGGGCAACAGACTTGCACTTGCGCTTTTTGGGACGACGAGGAAGAAGATGAAGAAAACTCAGAGTCTGGAAACACAATCCAAGAGCTTGAGCAATGGCCTTGGGACACATTCAGCTCAATTCCAACTGTAATGGACGCTTACTCCGAGCAAGAAAGATCTCAGCTTGCTTTGATCCAACGGTTCTTAGCGGGTGGAGGGTTTAGTCTCAGTGATCACCATACTTCTTATCAGTCGCCACCACCGCCTCCTCCTCCATGTACTACAGAGTCGTCGTATGTTGAAGCAGCCATGAAAGATCTTCACCAGCTTCCTTGGCTTGAGAGGTTTGTGGCGGTTATAAGTGATGATTACTATGAAGAGTTTAATATCCAGTGAAGGTTTTGGTTTTGGAAGACGCTTAACGGGAGTCTCTCGCTCTCTGAAGAAATTGTTGGGGTTTTAGATTCTTGATTGAACTTAAAAGATGAACTGTGATTGAAACTATTTGCTTCAACTATATATATATAAAAAAAAACATTTTAAGTGGTCCATTTATCAATCTACTTTTGAATTTGTGTATATGTAAGAAAGTTGGGGTTTCTTAATTGAACTCAAAAGATGAATTGTGATGAAACTATTTGCTTCAATACTTTTCACTATGTGTTACATGCAACAACTAACAAAGTTGAGGTTTTAGATTTATTGATGAACTACAAGAATGAAACTATTTGCAATTACAAAAAGAAGAATTTGATCATTTCGTTTTACATATCTTACAAGAAAGATTAATTCACGCGGATTTGGTCGTATACTCATCATAAGGAAAAACTTTCATAAACCATATATGATCATTTCGTTGAATGGTCCATGGTCTGATATAGATGTTTGGAATTTGGATTGTCCTCTCTTAAAACAAAGCAAAGAACGAATAGTATATATACTATGTAGAATTAAAAATATTTAATACATTTTTATCTTTCAAGAACTTACGAAAGTAAAACTTGGTCATTATTCATGCTCTTCAAATAAGACACAACAAACTTGGAATAAAATATTAAATAAAACCTAGCTTAAAGTTTTGGGTAAGACTTTTTTCTACATTATAACATAAACTAAGAAGGGGTCCGGTCCGGTCCTCCCAATTTATTACTTTCTCTGTTTCAAAATAAATGATGTTTTGGAAAGTTTTTGATGTTTTAAAATACATGATGTTTTGATTTTTTATATTAGTTTTAGTTTTATTGAAAACTGTATGACCAATGATGTTTTATAATTTTTTTTATGATTAGCTGAATTAATTTTATTTTATATTTTTAATCCTACTTTTTAGATAAAAGATGGAATATCTTAATTTTTGTGCATTTAACTAAAACATCGACTATTTTGAAATATCATCAATTTACTTTTTCCTTTTGTGTATATTTTGTAAAGCTGACGTCATCAACGACGTCATCGACTCACTTCAAAACAAGTCAAAAGTCGTCGTGACAAATTAGGAGATAATAAATCATATGATTCATGACTCAAAATAATTGTCATCTTGTCACCAAAAAGACTTTACTGTTCCGTCTCTCTTTTGGCTCTTTGCATTATTTCTGCAGAACAATGTAAACTTAAGAGTCGTTGAGTTTTGTTTTGCTCTTAACAAAGAAAAGACCAGTCTTGTTAATTCTCCACCGTTAGATAGAGATAACACCTCTGACTCTTTCTCTTATTCGTCCTGAGATCTCTCTTCATCCATAAATCTTCATCGACTATATTCACCTGTTCAAATTTACATCCGATCTGTGATTTTATTTTCTTTCAATTCTTTATCTCATTTGTTGAAGATTCAATTAGGGTTCCTCCTCCATCAGCCATCGTCGTTGACTTCCTCTAAGGTATTGTTCTTTTCTTTCATAAAGTTTTGATCTTTTCTTCATGGGTTGATTTGTTTTGGTATCTATTGATCTTGCTCACAGATGATTCTCGCCATTTGGAATCAAAGTTAGGGTTTTGTATCTCTAAACAAAGACGGAGCCTTTTGATGGCGGCTGCAACTGCAATGGAGCCATCTTCATCTATAAGCTTCACATCTTCCCACTTATCTAATCCCTCCGTAGTCACCAATCACCAATCATCATCTCCCAATCTCGAAGCCGCGAGTCTAGCCAAGCTCAGCACCGACTTGGAGCAGCTCCTCACCAGCTCAGACTGCGACTACACCGACGCGGAGATCACGTTCGAAGGAGAGACTCACGCTGTGGGTGTTCACAGATGCGTCTTAGCTGCCAGGAGCAAGTTTTTCTTCGACCTGTTCAAGAAAGATAGAGAGAGCGAGGAGAAGAAGAAACCAAAGTATCATATCAAAGATCTGCTGCCTCATGGACACGTGGGGAGGGAGGCGTTCTTGCATTTCTTGAATTACATCTACACTGGGAAGCTGAAGCCTTTCCCTGTTGAGGTTTCCACTTGCGTTGATACCGGCTGCGCTCATGACTCTTGTAAACCCGCAATTGATTTCGCTGTTGAGTTGATGTATGCTTCGTATACGTTCAAAATCACTGAGCTGGTTTCATCGTTTCAGGTCTGAGATTATTGTTCTTGATTCGTTTTAGATGTGTCAATGTTTGTTTTATTAATGTGTTAATGTGTCTGTCTGCAGAGGAGGCTTTGTAACTACGTTGAGAAGTCACTAGTGGAGAACGTTCTCCCAATCCTCTTAGTCGCGTTCCACTGCGACTTAACTCAGCTTCTTGACCAATGCGTAGAGAGAGTCGCCAGATCAGATCTTGACAGATTCTACATCGAGAAGGAGCTTCCTCTCGAAGTCTCTGAGAAAATCAAGAAGCTTCGAGTCAAGTCAACGAACACAGACGAGGTGGCTGATAAATTGATAGAGAGAACAGGGAAAGTACTCAAGGCGTTGGACTCAGACGATGTGGAGCTAGTGAAGCTTCTTTTGACCGAGTCAGACACAACTCTAGACCAAGCCAACGGTCTGCACTACGTAGTGGCCTACAGTGATCCCAAAGTTGTGGCTGAGGTTTTGGCTTTAGACATGGCTGATGTGAATTACAGAAACTCGAGGGGGTACACGGTTCTTCACTACGCTGCTATGCGTAGAGAGCCGTCGATTATCATATCGCTGCTTAAGAAAGGAGCTAATGCTTCTGACTTCACGTTTGATGGACGCAGTGCGGTTAATATATGCAGGAGAATGACTAGGCCTAAGGATTATTATACCAAAAATGCAAAGGGGGATGAAGCTAGTAAAGATCGGTTGTGTATTGATATTTTGGAGAGGGAGATTAGAAGGAATCCATTGGCTAGTGGAGGTGGGGATACACCTACTTGTTCTCATTCTATGCCTGAGGATCTTCAAATGAGGTTTCTCTACTTAGAAAAGCGAGGTAGCGACTTGACCCTATGTATGTTGTAGCTTAATGTTGATGACTCTTACTGTATGTGCTGGTTGTTTGCAGTGGGGCTTGCTCAGTTGTTCTTTCCAACAGAAGCTGATGTAGCTATGGACATTGCTAATGTTGAAGGGACTAGCGAGTTCACAGGCTTTCCTGTTCCGCCGCCTTCGAATGGCGCAACAGGAAACTTGACTCAGGTTGATTTGAATGAGACGCCTTATATGCAGACTAAAAGGCTGCTTACACGTATGGAAGCACTCATGAAAACAGGTAAAAGCTTAAAGAGTTTATAGTGAAATGAGCTTAAGATTGACTTAAATCTGTTCATTTCGCAGTTGAGACTGGTCGGAGGTATTTTCCATCTTGTTCTGAGGTTCTGGACAAGTACATGGATGATTATATGGACGAAGACATACCTGATATGTCGCATCCTGAGAAAGGCTCGGTGAAAGAGAGGAGATGGAAGAGGATGAGATATAAGGAGCTGAAGAACGATGTTAAAAAGGCATATAACAAAGACAAACAGGCCAAGATTGCACGGTCTTGTCTCTCTGTTTCATCACCTGCTTCTTCTCTTAGAGAGTCCTTAGAGGAGCCAACATGATCTTGTGCCATAAACTAATAAAGACTTCTTGAAGAGAGTTGTTGGTTTAGCTGCTTTATAGTAAAAGATTCGAGATTCCATTTTTGTTTTAGGATATGATTTGTGTTAAAAGTGAATTTGGTTATTGAAATGTATATTAGGATGCTCTCAAGATCTTGAACCCAAAGTCTTCAGTCACTTGGAACATATGAAAGCTAACAAATTTCCTCATAATGTTTCTTACTAGATTTATCTAAACGGGAGTTCAATCCAGTTATGTTGATGTCTTCCGTTCATTTACTTGGTTTTATAATATAATATGATAATAGTGTAATATGAGCTGCTCATATTTGCTGTTTGAAATGGATGGGATAACTTTGTTGCATTATTAGCATTGTTTGGCTGGATACTGAGGATTATAAATATTTGTGAAGAAGAAGAAGAAAAGCTAAACAGAATCGTGGAGTGTTTATCTTGACCAAGTTCGTTATATTCCGCCTCTTTGTAGTATTTTTCTTAAAGTAAAATTTTGTTTGGTGTACATGAGATCCGGTTGGGAGAAGTGATGTGATGAAATCATTGAGCTTGCCTCCTAAGAAAGGAAGTGCGCCATGCATGGCCTCTTATGAACTCTAAGCTCAACTGAAAAGAATCTTGTACAAGCTTACAATGAAAAAACCAGTTATCTCTAGTCCTCAACACAACTTCTTTAAGGTTTTAGAACAACACTAACCTCTTAACACACACAAGATGTGTTTTGGCACCTAACTGAGAATTTTCTTTTACACCTCCACAGTGTCCAAACTACTTTGGGATTGATTTGGATGTCCATAGATTCAGATATATCTCGCGGACTGGACTTGAAGCATTCAGAGATCGATTGAAGAATGGAACTCTTGATCTTGGTTTAACCAGTCAGGTAATGAGCAAAACTTCATACATAAAGTATTAATTTGTAAACCGAACTAGAGCCTAGAGGATCTTTTGATGTTGAAGAATACAACAAGATTCAAACTCTCTATATTGGTATATGAAAACAGGCTCAAAAACAAGAAGAGCTGCCATCACAAGTTTTGTGTTGTCTGGAGACTAAGCAAGATTGACTTTGTTGACCATGGTCAAATCCCTACGCTTCTAATCCGAGAGGCTCGTATAAGCATCATCATCTTGCATCCTCAACGGCTCAAGTCTTGGATCAAAAGCTGTATATTTCAAAATGATCTTTATATTTGTATGCGTACATTATTTATATGTTATAGTAATGTTCATAATGCAAAATGCTTGAAGTCATCTTATCGAGTTTGGCATGTGTTGTAATTTGCATTATGTTCATTGATACTGTCTTCTTGTGTGTTATTTTGGCTCTCTACATTTGCTGTAAAGGCTCAATTATAACTCATTTCAATTTCAAAGATCCAAGTCAATAGATTCGATGTTTATACAAAGATCTTAGACAACAAATTTGCTGCAAAGGCTCAATTATAGCTCATTTCCGCTGATGTATTACAACTTCAATAGACATTGTAAATGATATAAATGCAATTATGTTGAAGAATCACACTAATATGGTTTTGTTTATCTTTTTATTTTAATTGTCAATTTGGAATTACAGTGAACTCCATAAAAATCCATCATAAGAATCAAAATGTATAACAAACAATTCTATTAAAATCTTTCTTATCTTTTAAAGAATCCAATCGTCTATATGAGTCTGTTTGTTGATGACAAAAAAAAAAAAAAAAAAAAGAATCCAATCAGCTCCATTAAAATATTCTTACTAACGATTATTATCCCCTAGACTATATTTGCGAAGTGATTTTGTCACGTGTCCTTTATACAATCAATTTCACAAAACAAATATGACATGACTACTGAAATTGATGACATGTCTTATAGCTTAATATGATATGGACAATTGCATTTAATGTTAATTTATATTTTTGGTAAACTTTTTAAAATATGGTAATAACTCATATATTACATTTAATGTCAATTTATATTTTTGAAAATTTTTTAGAATATGGAAATAACTCATAAATCATCATTAAAATAAATATATTCAAATATGGCATTATAAATTTCGAAATATAATTTAATTAAATATTTTTAAATTATATAATTTTATTATTAAAATTTTCAAAAATGTATACAATTTTTTTAGAAAATTATAAAAATTTAATTGTAAAATCATTATTTTTTTATATATCTACAAATTTTATAAAGATTGTTTAATTTTAATTTTTGGTAATTATGCAACATTTACAAATTTATTTAATTTATTTAATATATTTAATTAAAATAAATAGATAGAAAAATCTATCTAAGATTATAATTTCAAATATATACATGCATATTCTTAAATATAATTTTTATGTTTAATTAAATCAAATTTATATTAAAATATTGATACACAATATTAATAAAAATTTATTTTAAAATATAATTTATATTTATTTGTTAAAAAATATTTTAAATTTTTTTACTGCACGTGGTGCAGGAAGACACCTAGTGACTTAATAAAATCGATGACACTATGCCTACACCTTTTTTAGCAAATGAATTAGCCCCTAAAACAAATACAAAAGACTTCAAGCCGATCTCAAAGCTTGTAAACATAGTTTAAATCCCAACACTCAAGAATTTCAAAGCACACCAAATGCAATCCAGTTCTTGCATGAAGTCCCGATAAACTCCTATGAATTCTCTCAACTAAGCATAAAATATTAATGTTATTCTACAAACACCATCTAAATCCATTAACTAGTTCATCATTAATCTAAAAGACATCGATTTGGAAGATCGAATAAATGGATTGCATGGAAATATCTCATGCAGTGCATGTTCTAAATGTTATGGTAGCTTTCGGCTCAAGAGATCTTCTCAACTTTCTGATCATATTCTGCTTTACATCCAAGTTGAGATGCCAAAGATTTAATCCCAAAAATTGCTGATACAGTATCTGAGTTTTCTTTATCTGTCAAAAGAAAGTGAGACAAAAAAAACAATATTATCTTTCTTTAAGATTCTCGTAGCTAGTGACCACTAACATTTCTATATTTCACAGTTCATAATTAAAAAGTACCTTAGGCATGATATGAGTCGCTTGCAACTCCAGTATCCCAGACCTTTGATGAGGTACTATACAGCCCGACCGACACATGGTTGCCACCTTGTGTCTGTTTTTTCCTTTTTATTCTTTCTGTCACTAATATATTTTTGCTTCACCTCAGAGACACAACACACTACGTGCCTTTGTTGAAGACAAATCTTGTAAGTCACGCACTTAAGGACCTTACCGCGTCAGTTCTCGGGTAAGTTATTACTTTTGGGTTGTATTGGATGCTTTAAACTTTGATTGATCATGGGATAGAAGCTGTTTCTCGCAGTTACGATATCCAACTTGAGAAGAGGCACACGCCATCAGAGAACTGTGTTGCGTCGATGAGATTGTACAAGAGAATGCGCAATCAGCAGCATGGATAGGCAACAGAAGGGAAGGGTCTCGCCTCGTATACTCCAAGACAACTGAATAATATGTCCGTGGAGCAGCTCTACACCAACTCTGTGCCAAACTACTACTGCTGGTGCCATGATCGTCACCGCTTCAACAGTCTATGAAATCCTATTTTCTCATTAAGCTCCCCTACTCGATAGCTTTCCGGTTTGGTTTTGGATAACACTGCACAACAACATCATTACCCGACCCTGATTGTTTCTGGCGGAATAGGGAACACAAGCTATTATTTTCCCTCACAAACTCTTGAAAGAATCTTGAAAACTCTCAAGACAAATACAATTATTAGGTTCGAGCTTTTCTTTCCCGTGAGCCCACATCAAAATCGGTTTTAGTATTATACAATTTTTAAGCACTTTAATTCTAAAGAGGATGATGAGTTTCCTTATCTTTTGGTCTCCTTTTTCTTTATATACAGTTTGTCAAGTACCTGTTTTGAATCTTGAAAACAATATGTTATTGTAGTTCAAGGCTCGCTCGACTCTTAACCAAACCTTCTATTCGGATTCGTCTAACGCAATCCTTATTCCATGCTACCCCCAATATATATATGTTCTTTCACATCAGTGGAGCATTTATAGTTAGTTGGAACAGAAGCCATTTGAAATGGTTCTTTTTTTTCACAAATGTCCCTTTTACAATGTCATTTGCTGTAATTGCTTCTCCAGGTTGTGTTACCATCTTGATTTGCTTGTCTACGCGATGCTGTCTATAATCGCATGTCATATATATTGTTGGGGAACAAAACTAACCGTTAGTTTTGTTGGATCAAGAAAAGCCATAGGCTTTTATTAAAATGTGAATTCAAAATGACGATGGGGGCTTGAGCCCATATGACATGTCAATTAAATGAAATGGCAAGAGTGGGAGACTCCCACATCGACCAGGAAGGAGGAAATGGAGTAATATATATATGCGTCTCTATGGCTTAAACAGTTCCAGGAGAGAGGATGACTCCCCACATGCGTACCATTGACGCTGTGCGGCCGGTTTGGTTTTGGTTTGGTCTTGGGTCTTGGCCCAAATAATTCTATTGAAATATTTCTCATCTTTTAAAGAATCCAATCAACTCAATTAAAACCTTCCTACCGTAAAAGATCCATTTACCGTAGTTCGGGTAGGGATCTAAAAGATCCATTTAGTACTTAACCTATTTTCGGTTCGGTTCGGATAGTTTCGGGTAATGTAGAAACCGGAAAAAGTTCGGTTCTCATTTGGATCTGGTTCGAGTTCGGGTAGTTCGGATAATTTGGATAAAATATCGGTTATTTAAGGTAAAATATCAAATAATTAGGATGATTTAGATAAAAAAATTGGATATTTCGGATTACTTTATATATTTCGGATTAATTTGGATATTTCGTATAAAACTATCCGGATAGTTTCGGATACTTTCGCGTAGTTTGAATACTTTATAATAATTTAGTTATCTTCAACTATTTTCAGATACTTTTACTAGAATTTTGAATTAAAAATTTATATTTAGTGATGTTATATGTATATATAATTAATATTTTTATATATTCGGGTACCCGTTCGGTTCTCGGTTCGGTTATTTCGGATATAAAAATATAGGAACCGTTCGGATATTTGAAGGTATTGGTCCGGTTCCGGTTTCGGGTATTTCGGTTCGGTTCCGGTTCGGTTCTTCGGTTCCGGTTATTTTGCCCAGGCCTAACTTACACCTTTTTTAGCAAATGAATTGGCACGTAAAACAAATACAAAAGAGTTCAAACCGATCTCTAAGCTTGTAAACATAGTATAAACTCAACTTGAACGCATCCAAACACTCAAGAATTTCAGTCATCTTTGAGAATATTTTGCACAATATGTGGACATAGCACACCAATGACCATCTTGTTCTTTCGTGAAGTGCCGATAAACTCCTATGACATTCTCTCAAACCAATCATAAAACATTTCATGTTATTCTACAGAATCATTAATTTTAAAGACCAAATCGAGTAAATGGATTGCATGGAAATATCTCATGCAATGCATGGCATCGTCGCATAATTTAAATGATGCCGTCTTAAAAAAATTGTTTTATATATTTTAATTTTTCTTAAACCAAATAATATTCAAATTGTTTTCTTGTAATGTTGAAATTTCATCAAAATCTTAATAGATTAATCTGATAGATAAAATTATGATTTGAAAACTTTTCTCTGCATTGAACAACATATCACCTATGTTACATGGAAACAGAAGCGGGTGCGTGGAAGCGGAAGCGTATGGAAACGTAGAAGCGAATTTTTTTAAAAAATTAGGAAGCGGATACGTGTTGGAAGCGTATATATACATATATATACATATATAAGAAGTTTTTTAAAATATAGAACTTAAAGTTATATTATTTTAATTTAAAATAAAGCATTTATTCATTTATAATAATTTTGAAATGATTTTATATTAAAACTATGAAAATACACATAAATTAAATTTAAAATAAATTATTATATTAATTATTTTTAATACTTTAGAATTAATTGACATAATATATTTGAATATATGATTTATCTTTAATAAAAACCTCAATGCATAAAGATAATTTATAGTATTAATTTTAATATTTGTATATTTCTATTCTCTCTACTAAATACTATTAAAACTTGGATTTTATATAAATTAAAAATTATAATTTTATATTTTTATTGATATAAGATATTGTGTTTTTTTTTAAAGAATGGAAGCGTGATTCCAAAACGGAATCGTAAGCTTCCAACGTGTTCTTAAAGAGAATATTTTAGAAGCGTTTTGGAAGCGAGATTCCGTAAGCTTCCATGAGGTTCCGATTCCGATTCCGGTTCCGAAGCGGGAAGCGGACGTCCGATGAAGCTTCCGTGCAATTAATTCTTCGATGAAGCTTCCGCTTCCGGTTCCGAAGCGGAAAGCGAGATATCATTGCCACTGCCCAATTTGATTATAGTCTATTGGGTTTTGTGTCTACTTTGATTGATAGACAAAGGAAAAATGAGATATTAGATCAACTAATTTAAAAGGAACCAAGCGCTCGTGGCTTGGTGGTAAAGGAGGTACAGCTGTACTGTCCGCCACCCGGGTTCGAACCTTGACCACAACGGATTTAACATCCCTTCCGTTGGGGCGCTGGATCCCCTACGGGAGATAGTTGGGAATGTGACTGTCTAGATACCAGAATTACTAAAAAAAAAAAAAAAAAAAAACTAATTTAAACGGGGGCACTTCAACTTGGATGTAAAGCAGATAATAATGATGAGGCACCTTCTTTTTTTTTTTTTTTTTAAATGTAGGCTCAATTATAGGTAAATATTTCATGTCATCTTGTATCAATTCAAAGAGGCACCTTCTGTTTTTTTTTTTCCTTCTTTCGAGACTATATTTTTATGAAATTATATAAAATTACAATGTTAAAGGTATCCCATAAAACAAAAATTATATGTGTCATCATATGCTGAAAAATCTCAAAGAAATAGACGTATCCTGGTCGAAAATACCTTACTCGCTAACGATTATATTCGTAATATTTTTCTTAATGCCTTCTTATTTCAATACATATCTTTTGTGTTTCTTTATTTTGAGGCTTTTCTTTACTCGTATCAGTAAGAGTGTGAGACTCATTATTCCTAACTAGATCTTTTGAAGCGCGGATAATTTTTTTTTATATGTAATTGTTGATTTGTTATATATGAATATCAAATATTATAGACTATAGTTGCTTTTTATATTTAATTATTGATTTTGTTGTATTATTTTTATATAATCTCTTATTATATTTAATTGTTGATTTTGTTTTATATTGAAAGTATTTAAATTCAAAGAAAATGTTTTTTCTTGTTTAAAAGTTTTTCATACTTTTATTTGAAAACACTTTTGACGTATTGTAATAGATAAGTTTTTATTTTTGTGGTATTGGACTTTTAATAAGCTAAGGTGGATCAATATCTAATTAAATGTAAGAAATAGTAGTGTACATAGTTTTTTTATAACGACTAATTTTATTAAACTTGTGTGGAGTTTACATAATCCTTCATGAAGAGGATGAACAATTAAAGTAAGTACATTGTAATAACATACAAAAAAATTGTCTTTCGGACTTCTAGCCTTATCCAAAAGATTCACCACCTAATTTATCTTTTTTTCCGTCCAGGTAAATGAGATATCTTCAAATCCTTTCACCCACCAACATATTTCCTTGATCCAGTTATAAGCTCCAAAGTGGATTACCATTCTTTAATATGGCTTTTTCACAGTCACTCTCAATGATTAGCATTCTATAACCCCTTATCCAACAATGCTGTACCGCCATTAAAATTCTTTGATGTTCACTTTCAAACGCATTTTAAACAATCTTCCCTGCAGCTTGAACTGATTCTTTATAACATCCATACTCATTTCTCAGAATCCAACCCGCTTCCGCTGGAATAGTTGAGTTGATGAAACTCTCCATCTACATTACATTTACTTTTTCCTTGGTTGGGCCTTAAATGTACTTGTTAGAATTTTTTTTTAATATTTTATATTTACGCTTATATGTATTTAATTTAGGAGACTTATTTTTACTTTTAAAATATGTGACCAATATAGCTTTCCTAATATTGTTTTATGTTTGGACATGTATATAATTAAACAATACATGATTATTGTTTTTTCATGTATTTATAACATAATATGAAGTCCGTAGCTAAGGTGTAACATAATAAGAAGTTCGTAGCTTATAACATAATAATAGGCTTGTGGTTAAGAAAACATAATAATAAGCTAAGGTGGATCAATAGCTAGTTAAGAAGTTTGAAGCTTTTGTTCGTGCATTTAAAAGCAAATAATTATTTTAATCCATAAATCTCGAATCAAAGCAACATATTTTTGTATCTCTTACCAATCTTTTCAAGTTGCAAAGCCATTGTATATATATATATATATAATTTTAACTATCTTCTTAATTCTTATCAGAATTTTGGGTTTCTTCTATGATTTTCATCAATGAAGTAACGTTTGATAGAGAAACATATAGTTGTTCCTAAGTGAACAATGGTGTTGGGAAGTACAAAAGAACAGCTATTAACTTTTGACCTCGTGGAAGCACTGTAGCCTAATGGTTAAGGTTTAAAGGCTTCTACACCCAGGTTTGGGGTTCGAATCCCAGACTATGCCCTCAAACTATGCAATTTATTGCAGAATACACGAAATCCAGGTTTCAAGTCCCGGAGAGAGCGATTTATTACTGCATACTACGGAAGAAGGCTTCCAAGGGATCTTTAACATGGTGCAAGTAAATCCAGTAATGCGTGGATCTTCATAGGACGGCTCAGGTGATGTAGTTAGGCGTAGATCCTCATAAGGCAGGTAGTATTGTTGGTTGTCAAATCGTCTATGTAGTATTTCTCTTAATTGTAATGCCATAATAAATCAACGTTAAAAAAAAAATTTTGACCTTGGCTTTTGTCAATCATCATAGGCTCATAGCTTTTCATCTTATAATTTTTCCATCTCTAGCGTGTTCAGACTTAAGAGTACACACAAAAAATAAGATGATGACTACATAACCTGACATATTTCTATTTGTTTCATGAACTATTCTTGTTTTGGACATCATCAATCATGTCTGCTTTTGGAAGGGTACCTTCAATGGTCCTCTCGGTATTAAGTACGACATGTTCTTTTGATTTAGTCAGACGATCCAAACCATGTGAACTTCCCCATCTACGAAGAAACAAAGCAGTTGATGGCTTCATCAATTTTTAGAAACCCTATATCAAGGTAGAGAGCAATCAATCAACCTTATAAATGCCATGTAAAATGCCTCTTTTCGTGGAAGCTTAAGCTCATATTCTAATGGAGCAAATATAGCTTCAATTGGAGGCATTTCATCATCATATTTTTCTGCAGCAAGGATCTTTCTTAAGGTGGATTCCTTAGCAAACTGAGCAACCATTGATGCCCTCTCCTCATTGATTTTCTTGATTTATAGATTCCGCAACACAGTTCTTATGCATAAACAAAAGATACTGTCTACAAAGCTCTGACAAATTAAAACATAAAAGTGAAGAACACATGATGTAATAATTGATCCAAAACTAAGTGGCAGTAAAATTCTGAATGTAATAACTGATCCATAAACTAAGTGGCAGTAAAAATTCTTAACGCTAATGCATAATATTCACGGCATAAATACACCTGAACACTTTCATGATAATTGGCTTGTTTTTAACTAACAAAAAGTTAAAAACTTAAAATTTTGGGTGAACGGAAAAAATAAACTGACATATGAAACTGAACTTCCTTTAATGAACACAAACACAAAACAGAAAAACAGACAACACAAATAACAACAAACCTTTTCAAGATCTTTCTCTCTATGTCTCTCAGACAAACTTTAACGATTTAAGTTCAGTGTGTGGTTTCCCAAACTCTCAAATCAATATCAGCATCACAATAAGGCGAAAAAACTAATAAATCAAGCCAATACCAACAACAAAAAAAAAGCAAGAAAATTAAAATCAAATCGACACATAAACAACTATAGATTGTCGTTGTATAATCTATTAAGCTCCACTTTCACTGTATCTGAACCATGAAGCAGAGTGATGAAGTTCCAGATGCACAGACTCATATATGCAAAGTTCCAGTCATCTTTTTAGACTCTATGAGATGATATATAGTACTTACAAACATATATAGCTTCTGAGAAAAAAATGAAAACACCATATTAGCAAACCAATAAGAGACCTTTTTGAAAAAGAAAACTATTGCAAAATATGCATGTCAAATTTTCCGATTATTTGATTGTATTACCCAAAATCACATTGCTTTACCGTATAGATGTATCAATAGCTCAACAGCCAGTTATGATTTCTAGAAGCAACGCCCCAAACACAACCACATTGGTCTTCACTAGCTGGTCCATTCATAAAGAACTCGAAGCTAGATATCTGAAAAAATAACGAAGGTTACAATTCACAACAACAAAAACGACATTTGGATTCTCAACATTTAACTCTAAGAAAAATCAAAACGTGTAATTTTTTAAAAAAGGAGACAAACGAAAAAAAGGCAAATCTATGTCTCAAAATAAACGTCTCGCTTCTCTCTAGGTTAAAAAAAAGAAAGAAAAAAAGAAAGAAAAATAGCACCTCTTTTTTCCGCTACTCCTCTTCTCCATCTCATTGTTCACCTCTGTACCCTCTTCACCAGCAAGGGTGGAGTTCAGTTGAGGTTGTCTCCATTATCAGATCCGGTGGTTCTGAAGCGTGCTTGGCGGTGTCGGTGGGGTTAGAGGACGATCCTTCTCTCTGCTAGTTTTGTATCTGTATCCATTAACTCGCCCTCTTGTGGTCCAAATTCGACATCTCTGAAGAACACCACTTCATCAGCTCTGGGGGAGGAGACAACGGCCTTGCCGTTTGGTTTCTTTGACTTAGGATCGTAGGAGACAGATCTGGCGGAGGAAGCACAAGTTTTGGCGGAGGAGTCGGAGTGGAGAACCGCCTTGCCGTTTGGTTTCTTCGACGTAGGATCGCTGGAGACAGCTTTGGTGGAGGAGACACCGGTTTTGCCAGTATGTTTGATTGGTGGGGATTTGCCATCGGGTTTTATCGCGGATTCGGCTTCTTAAGAGGATTCTCTCGATTTTGATTGGAACCAAGAAATGGTGAAGAGATAGACAATTTTGTGATAAATGGATCTGGAGAAAAAATGGTTATGAAGAAATTCATAGGGAAAAGGTGAAAGGAAGACATAAATGGAGGCTTGATTACACACAGATGAATCGTGTGTCGTTTGATCGACAATCCGTTAGAGAATTGGAAACGACGAAGAACAACACACAAAAGGATCTGGAATTCATCTTCTCACGTTTCTAGGGTTTTCTCTCTCATTGGGCTAAACGGGCCAAATAAATTCAAGTTAACAGATCAAAAAATTATTAGAAGCCCAACACAAAAATGGTCTGTGACATGGCCAAAAGAAAAAAAATTATTGGCTGATTTTTTAGTCCTACGTAGACAGTCAATCTGAGGCTTTCGTTTCCCTTTTATTACTAGTTTGATACTAATCTTTGGAAATACGACTATCTGATATAAACCTTCTGCTTGCTTTTTGGTCAGAAAAATTGTAGTATGTATTTGGTTTGGAGTATATTATGATACGAATGTGTGGGGCTTAAGCCCATTATAGAAAACTCGAAATATCCGACGCAACTCATTAGTTTTTTTTTTTATTACCCGCCATATAAAACCCTAATTCAATTTTCAGCTCAAGGAAGAAAACCTTGATCGTTCTCCTTCTTCTCCTACACGGTTGCCCTGTAGACTTGTTCTTTTGATTTCTTTAACGCGATGGATCGCGAAATCATGTACGACTCTGATGACAACGATATCGGGGAAGATCTAGATGACTTAAGACGCGCGTGTATCGTCTCCGATTCCAATTCCAATTCTGGCGGAGTGTTGCAGTCGGATTCTGAAAACGAAGAGGATTTCGAGATGCTTCGAAGCGTCAAAACCCAATTAGCTTCGTCGCCGGATCATCCGATGGGTTTATCATCACTGCCCTCTGATTCAGACAGTGAAGAAGACTTCAAGATGCTTCGGAGTCTTAAGAGACAATTGGCACTTCCCATGGACCAAGAAGACGAAGATGATGAAACCCTTTTCGCTATTTGCAAGCGATTCTCTTCTTATGAAAACTCAGGTGAGCTCAATTGTGACTTTATTTGTTTGCTCTCTGTAAGGTGAAGACTTTATGATATAATGAATGTTTGTTTGATTGATGTTGTGCAGGTGTGGAAAGAACTTTGATGAATGAGTCTTCTCCCAAGCAGGTACATGCCTCGTGTAATGAACCTTCAAGCGAAATATTGAGTAGGTCTAATACTTGTGAAAGCTTTTCAGAGGTTGTAGAAGCTTCCGTCGAGCCTCATCTTACCCTAGCTTCTGCGAGTTCAAGTACTTTCCCTGAATCAGCACAAGCGTTTGTCGACGCGATCAGGAAGAACAGGTCGTATCAGAAGTTTCTTCGAAGGAAACTGGGAGAAATCGAAGCGACGATTGAGAAGAACGAGAAGCTTCAGAAAGACGTTAAGATTATTGATGGTTTCACGGTTTCTTGCAAGAGAAGGATGAAGCAACAGGCGTTTTCTCAGGGTAAAGATCCACGTTTCGAACTAATCTCAATACGAAGGCCTAGGACTCATGATAGCTCTGAGGTAAGGACATGCACTCTGATCTATTGCCCCTGTCTCCGACACTGATGGAACAATGTTTCTGTGTAGGGTACTGGTGAAAAGACATCTCCTTTGACGTTGGGTCCATTAGAAAATCCTTGTGTTGCAAGTTATAGGATGGCACTAGAGGAGTATCCAGTTACAGTGTGTCGCACGAATTGGTCTGCTAAGGAGAACGAAGATCTTGCGAAAGGTCTCAGACAACAGCTTCAAGAAACACTCATTCGTGAAGCTACTGAACGGTCCAGGTACTGCTTTTCTCTTCCTCCTTGCTTCTTAGGTCTATAACAGATGCAATATTTAATTAAAAAGTTTTCTTTTCTTCTGAACAGTGATTTGGAAGGATGTTCAGATGATATAGACAGCATTCTTGAATCGGTAAGTAATCTTGAGATCACACCAGAAATGATTAGGCAGTTTCTACCGAAAGTTAATTGGGATCAATTAGATATCAAGAACCGTTCTGCTGCAGAATGTGAAGCCCGGTAAGTTCCTCCTCTATCTGAACTCTCTGATTACTAATATGAATCAAGAATGTGTTTTTTTTAATCTGTGCTCTACCTCATTGTAGGTGGATGAGCTCGGAAGATCCGTTGATCAACCAAGGTCCCTGGACTGCAGCAGAGGACGATTACATACGCTTAATTACCCAAAACAAGAGTGTTACAGATTGGCTTGACGTTGCTGTATCTCTAGGAACAAATAGGAACCCGTTTCAATGTTTGGCTAGATATCAGAGAAGCTTGAATACAGACATACTGAGAAGAGAGTGGACTCCAGAAGAAGATGACCAACTCCGTACCGCAGTAGGCTTGTTTGGCGAGAAAGACTGGCAATCTGTTGCTAATGAAATAGAAGGAAGAACTGGAACTCAGTGCTCTAACAGGTCAGTGATCTAACAGCATACTCAAAATTTTTAAGATGAGAAGAGTCATAGTTTTATAAACCACCCATCGAGTCCATCTTTAGACGATGTGGGATTATAATTTATAACATAACATTAATATGCTTATTTAAGTACGTATCTTATTCACTTATTTTCTCTATACTTTCAGATGGAATAAGTCGCTTGTCCCAAGCAGGAAAAGGGTAGGGAAATCAAATTCAAAGGAAGCCAAGTGGAGCTCAGAGGAAGACAAGCGTCTGAGAGTAGCTTTGACATTCTTTGGAGCTAAAAATTATAATAAAATTGCTCAGTTTGTTCCTGGACGGACGCAGTCTCAGTGTCGAGCGAGATGGAAAGATTCTTTAGATCCCAGACTAAACTTTGGGAGCTGGACCGAGGAAGAGGTTACAAAGTACAATGAAGCAGTTAAAGAACATGGAGATAGTAACTGGTCCAAAGTCGCTGCACATGTGTATTCTCGTACTAGCAAGCAGTGCTCCAGGAGATGGGAGACTTTGAACCCTCACCTGAAGCTTCTTAAACGGGAAGCTATGAGGTTGAGAAGAGAAGCTACCATTGGTAATTTTGTTGATCGGGAATCAGAGCGTCCTCTTCTTGTTGCAAGCGATTTTTTGGCACTAGCTGAGAGATCTTTCGAGTCAGAACCCGTTCTGAAGAAGAAACGCAAAACAAGGTCAGTTTAATCGAATTGCATACGCAGGCAATGGCCTTCTGAAACTAAATTGACCCTTTGTGTGTGTGTGTGGATGCAGACAGAAGAAGGCAGATGCAGAGGGCGAGAGTGAAGCAGTTTGTGCTGATACAGAGAGACAACCAAAGAGGCGGAGAAAAGGATTAGAGAGATGCTCAGGAGATGTATGTAGACAAGAGAATGGGACTGAAGAGACTGGAAAGGAGAAGAAACAAAGACGAAAACGCAAAGCTGTTGCAGGAACATCATCAGATAACAGCACTGTGACCACCAACTCCAACTGCTCTCATGTAAAAGTTGGTATAGAGAAGCTTAAGCCTAGGAGGAAAGTATCTGCAGTAGTTCCTATCGAGAATCAAGATGCACCAAATTAAGATTTTTCCTTTGATGCTCTTGAAAATTTTGTATGTAATACTAAGTCCAATCAAATTATTAATAGAAAGAGTAATGAGTGGTACATGTGCATTCGTATAATCAAAGCTTACAAGCTGTTTGATAGTTTAGATCAATTTGCATTCCTACAGAACATATAAGACAATACAAAACACCAAACGTCGGTCTAGTGCCTCCAAGGGTATATAGCACATCCTTGTAACACACACTGGACCCCAACAAACTCTTCCAGTGAAAGCAGGCACAAATAAGGGTTATCTCTGAACTCTGAACTAACGTTTGTGACTTGGAAGATACCTTTCTTCTTTCACTGGTAGATGCAAATGAACCTCTGCTCTTCCAGCTTTCTGGAAACCCACCCTTTTGTTTCATTAGTTGGCATTCATATCACAAAGCTCAAATTTTGTGTTGCATTAGCATATCCTCACAATCTCAGTTGTAATCAAATCAAGTAATCGTGCCAGTAAACCTTTTCACTTCAGGTAGACGATTGGTTTATACGTTCCCAAACAGCTGGACCTTCAGGGTGGACATTGACAAAATACTTGACAAACCTAGCATCACCGCAAGTGAGAATAGTACTCGGTGATAGCATTGGCCTTGCTGCATCTCTTTCCCTCAACCACAAATACATTGAGAATCTCTGATGTATTCTCTGCATATCATAGCACAGATACGCCGGGAAACTCACCAGAGATTCAATGGGATAGCCAAGAAGTTCGGTTAAGGAATGTATCTTCTTCTCTATGACATCTTTAGAGAGGTTAAGCACAATCGGAGCGTGCCTGATGATCTCCGCAACCGTATTGTGGTTTAACCCCGCTTTCACGAGGCAATCAAACCTCTCCTGAAGCTGATCTCCCCTCCCTCGAAACTGTTTCAGAGCCTTCACCATCTCGTCCGAGTTCTCTAAATACCCTAGCCTCATCAAAAACGCAGTCTTCTCCGCGTGTTTCCTCGCATCCTCTGAAAGAAGTTTGCTTCTTCTCTTCTTTGTCGTGGAAACAAAGCTAAACAGTCTCAAAGGCTCTTTCTTTAACATCTGACATAGCTCCTCTTGGCTAACGTTCAAGCTAACACAAACGGTTCTAGGTGCTTGCAGAGAGCATGAACCGATACGCTCAATGTGACTCATCAGAATCTTCCTGATAAAATGAGTTTCCATTCTAATACCGATCAAGAAATCAACCGTCTTCTGAATGTTTTTAACGCATTTGTCTGACAACATCTCAGGGTTGTCTATAAACAGCCTATAGATCTCATCCCCTTGAAGCCCCACTTTAAACAACCCACCAAACAGAACATAGAACTTCTTACCAGAGCCTTCAATCACCAAAGCAGGATAAGTTTTCAAAAGACTACTCAGCTTCTCCTCTTTACATCCCATTCTCTCAAGAAACTCCATCGTCTCCAGAATCCTCCCCCAGCTATACGTTCTCCGGTCAGACAAGTCTCTCCCAAGCCAATCACATCCCACTGGTAACCTTTTCAACTTATCAACCACGGAAGCAAACTCACCATCAACCCCACCAACAAGCAGCAAGGGACAGCTACTAACCAACTTGATAACTGTACCTTTTCTAAGACCCAAATCCTCATAAGCCCTGAGTTTAGCCACCAACACCCCAGACTCGTATCTAAAAACCTCTCTTGCTTCTTTATACACACGGCCAATCTTCCCACGAGGGACCCCATAGTTGCAAAGAGCATGGAAGTTCTCAAACATGACATCATCATCACTCAGAAACATTAGCCTTTGGGGAAGAAACTGCTCAAACTCAGATGGGGACAAACCCAAACTCTCGAAAAAGGGTTCGAACTCGTTTATGGGATTGTACCTAAGGTACTTAGTCAACGCCCTGGAGACATCTCTCTCGTTATCATCGATCTTGGAGAGCAAATAGGTCAGAAAAAGCGGCGAGTTCTTGCTTATATGCTCTGCATCAGTGAAAGTAAAGCTTCTAGTGGTATGCAAGTAATCAAAGAGAGCTCCTTGAGCCTGGTTCCTAGTTCCCCTCGAAACCGGATTAACGAAAAACCGAGTGGGTATCTGCGACTTATCACTGCGGACACAGCTCTGAATCTGAAAACGCCGAACTGTGAACGAAACGTGAGAAAGGTCGAACCTTTGAGGAGCTTGGCTCTGACGAGGAGGAACAGAGGAGGGGAAAGATATGCAATTTGTGAAATGGGTAATCATATTCAACGATTTATAAACCTTTTTCTGAGTTCTGAGCTTTAACATCGCCACATTGAACAGCGACTAGACATATGAGTCACCACCAGATACAGGCACCGACGCATCGATCCGAAGAAAATGATTCTTACTTTCTCAGAACAAGAGACGTTACCTGGAAGGAGGATATATTGCGAGCTTTGAATTCACCATTTTCGACGAGATTCTTTAAGGGTTTCATCGTCAAATCTGGGTTACTTTGCTTAAACCTTGTTAGGGATTTGACATTCAGATGAAAATATCAGGAAAGTCCTTTAACTTTTGTAATATACTAGAAACGACCGTAAGGTTTTGCTCTTTACTTCAAGTGTGGTATACTGTATTTGTGGATGTAGGAGGAAGGATACTTATCAATCTGTCATCCAATTTTGTGGTTTGGTTTATACAGTTAACCAAAACTAGACCATATTTTCCATTTCGGTTTGAATCGATTCCAGATTTGGTTCTTACTAATTGGCCTTAAAATATTAAGCCTGATATATTTCCTGTGAATACCACACACTTGTCAAATTTGGACGTGTCAGAAGTGATAAACAATGAGCTAAATATAAAACGAGTCCAATCCCATGGAAAATGGAGAGTTCTTCCTTTTGATTGTCTACACGATAAAAACAGCTTGAAACAGTGAGTTTCTTCACAAAGATGAGTATTGTGTTTTGTCTTTCTGATATTTTTAATTTCACGAAATGTTTAACTGGTTACTTAGGTTTATTTTAAGTGGTCCATACTATAGATTCAACTCGTATGTTTTAGGTTAGCATCTTCAAGCTAACAAGCCTACCAAACATTCCAAACATTGAATAATTAATAAGTACTAGTGGCAAAACCCCCGCGCAAGCGCGGGGTTATTAACGTTGGTGTGGTGTTGTTTTTATATGTGAAGGAGTGACTCATGTTTGGGAAGTTAGTTCCTTTTGAGATTGTGAAATGGAGTTATTAACGTTGGTGTGGTGTTGTTATTGATTTATAGAGGTTTGTTGTCAGGTTTTGTAAGTGAATGTTTGTTGACATATGGATGAACGTTTGTAGGTATGTGTATATATTCTTATTATGGTACTAAAATGTTGTTTTAACTCTAGCCTATGACTATCCAGTTTGTTTCCATTTGTTTTCATCTTAACATCGAAATTCTTTTTTAAGGAGAAAGAAAAACAAAATCAAGAGCTTTTTGTTCCTAGCCTAACTGCATGCCTACAGAGCTACGTTTCTTTACGAAAGTCGCGTTTCACAATGTAAACATGTAGTGATGCATTTGGTTTTGGACATTATCAATGCTGTCAACGCTGCCTTTTTTAGTATTAAAGAGAAAAAATAAAGTTGTAAACCATATATATAATGGATTCAGATTATAGCAACCTAGAAATTCGAAACAGACAAAGCTAATTGGGGTTGACAGCAGGACGAGCTTGGAACTATCAATCACGCGTGCGATTGTGACTATTCTCGTTGGCTCCAAAACCGGAAGGATTTGGTTCATCGCCTCCTGCTGCAGCAATGTTGCTGGCAGATGCAGCTGCTTCTCCATATTCCCCTTCAACAACTGGAGCTTGGTTGTTGCTGCTACTCTGTGAGATAGTTTTAAATGTGTTATTTCAAATTAGCAAGAAGAAAACGTTTTGGTTTGGTGTCAAAGAAGCTATTGTCACTTACTGTATAAACGGTGAAGATATAATGGTTTGATGTGAAATTGTATGACCTCACACGTATTTGGAAAACTTATTCTTTCCCAGTAAGCTCTTCAAGAGATGTCTGTTTTGCTGCCCTCCAACGCCATTCATCTGTAAACTGTTTCAGGGTTTAGAGGCATTCATAGTGACTGACAACCGTAAATGTGGACAAATGTAGTGTAGGTGAAAGAAAAAAAAACATAACAGCTCAAGAGCCGGATCAGCAGCATCTTTCTTAGTATGCTGAATATAAGCAGACATTTAAATCTGAGTCATGGAGCTATACAAAATGAGTTTTATGGAGCTATACAAAATGAGTTTTAACCTGGCGGTGAACTCTCTGATGGCAGGAAGATTGGTGTCAAAATAAAATTTGGTTGCTGGTGTTGAGTTCAGACAGAGATTACCTGCGGAATAAAGATTGTTTCACAGACAATGATATTAAGTAGAATAAAAGAGAAACCATATATGCATGGAAAGAATTTTAGTGAAAATGTTTTATATTTCTTAATAAATGACTATAGTATACCTCCAAATATATTTGGATTCACAGTTGTAACCACCATTACAGACTGAGTTTTATCACATGAAATTAGGAGATCCCGAAACATTGCTGCAGCACCTTCCCATAACTACAAGTACACCACCACCATCATGTTATATGAGATTGTAATATTTATTAATCCTGGATGAAAAGAAGAAAAGTATTAGGAGATTTGTAAGTGGTTTTTGGCTTACGGCTCAATTATAAGATGAACGACAAGTCTCGTCGCTGCTGCAGCCTTGTTAAGGTTAGACCCTTGCACATCGAATTAGGCCAGCACCATCTGAAAATTGATAAAGAGCTTGACGATTGATAACAAAATATAAATAGATGATGATGTTTTTGGAAAAGTGAACCTAAAAATACGGGCCAGTTCTAAATTTGTGTTTGCTAGAGCTTGGAAACGCTTCACAATGCTCTTGTCAACCTTAGCACACGATGAGACAACTAAGTTGGCTACTTGGCTCTAGGCATAGTGTCGTCGGCCATAGCTACCTCCCTCTTAAGACTAATGAAAATTTCAATTTACACACAAATTAGTGTACATTCTAAAAACTAAAATTGCTGCATTAAAATGATATTCAAGGCACGATTAAGGAATCATAATCTGTCATTTAGAAAACAAAAAGCCTCAATCGGAGGCATCTGTTGCTCACCGGCATTGCAGCAGGAAAGAGGGGAGGATCTTTAGGTTCAATGACAGGTTTCTTCAGTTTGCTGATTCTTTCCCATATTTTCATCGAGTGTCCAGTGCTTACAACTCCAGCCCACAGCTGATTTGAGGATATAACATGGGGATTCTCCAAACGAATAGGAAAGTCTCTGCATTTTCCAGGGAAAAAAAACTTTTCGTCAAAAAGCAAATAGAGAAGAACAGTGGGTGAGAGAAACCATAGCAATATACTCACATTTAGTTCTTGAGCCAGTGAATCCATGGGAGACAAGGTTCCCGATGTTAAAATGATAGGTTCACAATTTTAGTTCTTGAGCTTGGATTGCAAACGTCTCTTCTTTATAAGGTTTGAGTTGTTCTTTTGGTTTTAAGTCGAACAAAGCTTGGGTTGTAAAGAAAAGGAGACAAAGAGATCTAGGGAGTAAATGGCTTTACTGGAAACAACAGATTCATTGAACTGGTGAAAATCAAAACGTTGAAAGAGGGTAAGCAAGAGATGGAGATGAAGAGACAAAGGAGGTAAAAGGTGAAGTGAAGGTCTGGTTTTTCTCAGTGAAGTTCAATAGTCGTAGAAGGAGTTTTGTTATCTCTGGGCTAAAGGTTTCAGAATAGGTTTCTAAATATAAATTACAAACTCATTCCAGCCCACAAATCAAAACATAATATAAGTGTTGTTAACGGATGAAATAATATGCGGACCCTACACAAAAAATGTACGCGAGGCCCACTGTCAGAAAGCCCACTCGTCAACCTAAAAAAAATAAAAAAAAAGTGGAATCCGAAAAAAAGAAGCCAAGGGGCTTCGAACCCGTACTCTCAAGCTTTACTATGAGCGGGTTATACCACTGGGCCAAGTAAACTTTAGTTGATGTAGCCAGGGCGACGTAAGTGTTATACAAAAAACAAATTCGGCCCCTTTAAAAAGTGCTGACGTGTCGCCTCAGGGGGAGAGAAACTCTCCTATTATATTATAGACTAGATTTTTTAAGAAAAAGATGAATTTCGTAAAAAATATTTTTATTAATATTATTAAAATATTATTTGATTTCCTATTTACATTGTTTTTATAAATTTGTTATTTTTGAACTTAGCTATTTATTTGTTTGTATTATAAAAGTAAAATTACTGTTACTAAAGTATTTATAGTTTCTTATAAGTACATAATTTTAATATCACATAGATTTCTCAGTACATATACATTACTATACTATGCTATACACCACTATGAATACTTTATTAATAATTAGTTTTATTTTTTAATAATATTAAGATAAATATAATAGAAAATTGTTTTATATACATTTTTCTATGAAATTTATTTAAAGTGTGCTTTATTATTTTTCATAGTTAAGTTTTTATACAATTTTACCATTTAAATAACTAATATTTAGATATCAGTTTGTTTGTATACGTAAATGTATAAATGTATTTATAAACATGTGTATATTGTTTCTTAATAAAAAAATTAAAAGCGTCATATAGATTGTTCCATGCTTATTAACTAATACAACACTGTTATAAATATTTTCTTATAATTTTATATGTATTTCTATTTGAATTACATAAAAGATTAATCCTTATACAATATATCTAACTTCTTTGTATTTACCAAATTTTTAGAATGAATGTATTATTATATACTTATTTTATACATATTTGTATTTAAAATACTCTTATTTAATTCTTTTAAATGCATATCTAATAGTTTTATATGTATATTTAGGTCTAAATCATAATAAATATTTTGATGAAATTTAAATAATAGTAACTATCTGTTTGTTAGATATAAGAAAAGGAGAAAAAATATATATATATATATATATAAAATTTATGCTAATATTAAGTAATATTTTATTTATTAAAATAAAAAATAAAAATCTAAAAAATTAAATATATATCCTACTTGATATAGTTACAATATAAATTAGTGGTGGGATTATGATGTTTTAGCGGTTCACAAAATGTTTTTCCCGATTGAGAAGTTACTTTTCTCGGAAAAGGGTTACCATGTACTTCGATTTATTATTATTAGTGACCTAATTTAAAAAAAAAATATTTTAGATAATAAAAAAAATTAGGTATGTTTCATAAAAACATGTTTTTTTAGTTAAATGAATATTTGGATTATGACTTTTTAAAAACAATTGTCTCAAAATTTATTAAAATCTAATTGTTGATGAGTAAATAACTATGTTAATTTATTTAATTGATCAAAGGCAATTCAAAAGCATATAAACAAACTGTTTAATCAACAATATGTGTATTAATTGTGGATTATTCTTACCATATTTTATTTTTAATAGAACTTTGTAAGCTTATTATAAGCAAAAACTGAATTGGCCCGGTAAGAAAGAAACGAAAATTGACCAATGTTTTTAAGAATCTTTTATAATCTATTATAAAATTAGATGCTTTTGTAGCCAACACCAATATAAAAATACTAAAATTTTATTTTTTACTTATTTGATTAGGTTAATTATTTTAATATTAATTATATATTTTATTTTTATGTATATGCTATTTTATGTTTTGACATACTTTATGAATTTTTTAAATAAATTTTAGTGTTATGTTTTAAGATAGTTAGCATATATATCAAGTTAGTTAATTTTAGTTCATATTTTGAAATTAATTTATAGATTTACTTTAGAAATATTAAGATTTCTAAAAATATTAAACAATGATACTGATTTGGATATTTTCGTATTTTTATTTATATATGAATATTTTTAATAGTATATAGCCCTTATCGTAATATTGGCTGTGGACATAATTTGTTTTTTTCTTGTTAAACTCTTTTTATGTTAAGTTTTCAAGAATTTAGTATAAATACCAATCTATTTTTTAAGATAATTAATACATTAGTTAATTTATCATTTTTGTAATTTTGTATTTATTTTTATTTTACTTTCACATACATGATTATTAGAACATTTTTTTATGTTGATTTATTTTTTAAAATGTTTTTTTTGTTCGATAAAATTTTATTTTTAATTTTCAAATATTTAGTTTAAAAATAAAGTTAATTATTTATGGCAAAAAAATTTAAACTTATTTAATTTTATTTTGAGAGAAATAAAATATCTGAAATTTTATATTTAAAAATATCAAATTAACATTTTGAGAATACATATTATTAATAATAATTTTAGCTTCTATGTGACCACTTTAAATAACATATAGCCTCAATTTTAAAATCATATGTGCTTTAGATTCATATTTTCTTTATTATTTCAAATTCTTTTATTTTTTAATATTATATTTTGTACGTAAGATTTATGTTTTTCTTCCAAATATTTAGTTTATATATCAATATGATTCCTTTAATGATTTTGGCTTTTTCTAAATTTTACATTGATTATGAAAGAAACAATTTTTGAAAGTTCTATAAGTAATATATAAAATGGTGATTAACATATTTTTCTTGGTGCTTCAAGATAATATATGGATATTCTCAATAATTTACGGCATCAAATTATATATAGTATATGTTATTTGTGAATATTTTCAGTTATTTCTGTTTTTTAAAGCATATAGTCCATATCATATTAAAGGTTACATACAAAATTATATTTTTAGAAATAATATGCGATTAATACCAATTCCTATAAGGTACGTGAACAATCTCTTATTATATTAAGTTTTCAATAATTTGCTACAAATATCAATCTAACTTTAAAGATAAGTTTTACAAATTTTAATTTATCTTTTTATAGTTTTGTGCTGATTTTTATTTATTTTTACATACGTGATTATTTATAAATATGTTTTTTAAAACTTTGTTTCTTTTTGAATATTTTTATTTTTGTTAATTTTTTGTTTAATTTCAAATATATAATTATTTTATATATCAAGTTAATTATCTTTAATAATACGTGTTTAATTTCAAATATATAATTATTTTATATTATTATAAGGGAGAATTGCCAAGTGTGACTCAAAACTTGGAGTCAAACCCAAAACAATACCCCAACTTGGGTCAAAGGCAAAAGTAACCTAAAAGGCTATTGAAATTACAACTATCCCCCTTGTGACCAAACAATAAAACGAAATTTTTTTTACGTTTCTACCCCTCGCAAGTCGTCTGTTTAGACGACTTGAAAATAAGTCGTCCAGACGACTTAACTGAAAGTCGTCTGGACAGTTAGTCTTAAACATAATTTAAAAATTTTGTAAAAAATATTTTGATAAGTGAAAAATGAGAATGATGTAATTAACATATGTCTTAGGAGGTATAAATTAAGATATAACAAATTTCAATTGTTTTCAGCATAGATGAGTGAAAGTAGTGAGTCATGATATTCTTAAGTTTATGTTTCATCAACATATGTTGTAGTATTGTATGTGTTCTTAGGGTTAGATTTTGGAAAGCATTAAAACCGTTTTTGAAAATTTTTAAAATTACTTATGCGTGTTCATTTCTGTGTATAGTAAACACTATTTAAGTATAATTTGATTTTATAACGTGGTTAGTTAGTTAATCTAGTCATTTTAGTTTAGGGGTTCATTTTAGGGTCTAGGACGACTTAATATTTTGTCGTCTGAAAACAGACGACTAAATATTAAGTCGTCTAAACCGGACCAAACCTTAAAGTTTACCAATGTACTTTTAAAGCTAACCGGATTATTTACCCAATATATAAGGTGATTTTTATTTTTTTTGTTTCATTTTTCGCGAAATTCAGAAACCCTAACAGTTCTCTCTCAAAGGCGATTTCGAATTCCCACGATTTCCGAACAAACCATCGTTCTCAACGTCGGCTATCTATCTCACCGTTGTCGCCGCAGCTTCTTCTAACCCTAGCGCCGCCGATTCCTCTAAACCCTAGCGCCGCCGATTCCTCTAAACCCTAGCGCCGCCGCTTCCACTATTTCCGAACAAACCGTCGCCCTCGCCACCGTGGTCACCAACGTTCTCACCGCCGCTTCCTCTAAACACTAGCGCCGCCGCTTCTTCTAAACCCTAGCGCCGCCGCTTCTTCTCTGTAAACCTTAGCGCCGTTTCTCTGTAAACCCTAACGCCGCTAAGTCATCAATCTCGAGGAAAAGATGAACATAAAACGTTGTCTCTATCAATTTACTCATTCTCACCGTTTCACGTTTATTTTTTCAGATCTATAACCGCAATGACGAGTACTCCAACTCCTTCTGCGACTGGAAGACTTGTAGGTAATTTAAGTCGTCTGGAAAGTCATCCAACTGGACGACTTAGTAGATGACTTAAATATAAGTCGTCCATTTGGAAGACTTTCCAGACGACTTAATGATAAGTCGTCTACTAAGTCGTCTGGACTTATATTGTTGTCTTTGATTATTTTGCAGACAAAAAGGATGGATATTCCAGAACTCCCCCGTAGGTTATACACATCAGGGGAAGAGCCAGAAGCCCACAATAGCATTTCGTATCATACGGATAACAGCAAGTTGCATACTGCTCTTAGGAAAGCTCTTACTGATGACGAATTTGAAGAGCTCAAGGAGTCGAGTTTGGGAGTTTTCATCAAGTTCAAGGAGCAGGGATTTGGTTGGGCTTCAAGGCTGGTTCACTACATGCTCAGTTTCAAGCTGGACATTAAGAAGAAGTATGAGATGTGGTCTCTCGTTGGTCCAGAACCTTTGAGGTTTTCACTGTTAGAGTTTGAAAACCTCACTGGTCTAAACTGCGAGTACATCGAGGACCTTGAGACACCAAAATGTGACGTTACCCCAGAGATGGTTTCTTTCTGGGGGATGCTGGGAGTTCATCTGGAAGCTGGGCCAACTACTGATCAGATAATAGCAGCACTGAAGAGATGCGGGGATTGGTCCAGGGAAGATCGCAAGCGGCTCGCGTACCTCTCCATCTTCACTGGATTCATTGAAGGGAGAAAGTTTTCAACCGCTACACGATCTACTCTGGCAAGGCTAGTGATGGATTTAGAACGGTTTGAGAATTATCCATGGGGGAGAGTCGCGTTTAAGGTGCTGATGGACTCTTTGTGGAACAAAGAAATTGCTGGCTGTTACACCGTGGATGGGTTTATACAAGTTCTTCAGGTCTGGACGTACACAGCTATGCCGGAATTGGGTGCTAGTATTGGTGGTCCCAGAGCAGACAGTCCGTCTCCACCGATACTGGCTTACGAGGGCAGCAGAGGCCGCAGATCAATGAAAGCTGCTATCTTGAGTCAGGTATTTACTTCAATCCAAAAGACTGCGCAGACGACTTATTATAAGTCGTCTGGAAGGTCGTCCAGCTGGACGACTTATCGGACGACTTATAATAAGTCGTCTGGAAAGTCTTCCCAGAGGCTTGTCATGAGATATACAACTAGCCAATTTTGTGAAAAACCATTCCCAAGAAGGTATATCTTCCTCATCCACGATCCCAAAAGCCAATGGGAATATCTGAAAATTGTCATCTTGTGCGGCTGCAACTAACATAGTTCCTCCATACTTTCCACTTAGGTGAGTTCCATCCACCACAATGACCCTTCTCTGATACTTAAAACCTTTGATAGAAGCTCCAAAAGAGAGAAATAGATACTTAAATCTTTTCATAGAATCAAGTTCTATCGCCGTGATAGAATCAGGATTTGCAATGGAGATTTGCTCGAGATATGATGCCAGACGCGAATACCCTTCTTCTGCTGATCCTCTCACCAATCTTTGTGCATATAACAGTGCTCTGTATGAAGTGGTGTAATCAAGCGCCATGCCAAACATGTTCCTCATTGCATCAGTGATATGCTGCGGAGTTATCCCATCAATGATTCCAACACGATCAATGAAAAGACTACCTACATACTTCGGAGTACAGTGTCTCCGCTGAGCGATTCGGTCTCCCGCTGAGCATAAATGTTTTTCCACATACTTTGTTACCCAAAACGTGTTTGTCCCATGTTTGACACTCGCTCTGACCTTCCATCCACAATAGCTAACCGGACATGTTGCCACAACGAGAGTTTTCGTTGATTTGTATAATCTGAAAGAAAACTTACCCCTCACTGCTGCCAACCGCAGCTCTGAAAGCAGTGCACCCTTGCTAACAAAACTCTGGTTGACATAGATACTGGTACCATTCGATTTTCCTCCTTCAATAGCATTTGTCTTAGCATATGTCTTTTGGATTTCTTCAAAACAAATATTATCATCATCTTCCTCGTCCTCATCTGGAACCTTTCCATAAAGACTGTAATCCCCACCATTCTGATCCGTTTCACCAACAATAGAATTATCAGCATCCTCCTCCCCATTTTCCTCCTCCCCATCTTGATTTTCATCTTCAACAAACTCATTATCACCAACATCTTCAAAACATTCATCAGCTTCATCATCATCACCAACATCTTCTTCCCATTCACCAGCTTCATCATTATCACCAACATCTTTTTCCCATTCACCAGCTTCATCAATATCCCTTTTCTCTGAAACCGTTTCGACCTTGCTGCGGCTTGATACACAAAGACATACTCTATGGGTTTTGAGTATCTCCAGCAAGTTTCGAACTTGTCTATCACTTGTAACATTAATGGGAAGACTGCCTGGAGCCATCATCATTTCTGCTGGTAATGAGTAGCTAATCTCCACACTCACTGTTCTCATGTCCAGGTTATAATCTTCTTGAGCCATTGCAACAAGTTCAGCATGTGTTGAATCTTCATTCAATAAAAACAATCTTGCTCCTTTGAGATCATCAACCACAAAATCCCAACGGAAATCTCTCAACAACCATTCTCCATACACTGCATGTAACTGAAAAATCATCTGCAAATATTCAAAATAAAACACATTAGTAAACATAGAGAAAATGAAGAAGTTCAATAAACATTGCCGCAGACGACTTAGCATTAAGTCGTCCAGAAGACTTAAAGGTAAGTCGTCTAAAGAGGTCACTTTTGCAATTGAAAATTAAAAGGGACGACTTAATTCTAAGTCGTCCGGCTTTGTTTGTTAAAAAAAAACTTCAGACGACTTATATATAAGTCGTCTACGAGAAACGGGCTAGTTTTGCATTTGACCGAATCGTGTCAGATCTTTGACTATTTCTGGACGACTTATAATTCAGTCGTCTCTGGGAAAGTTAAAATTTCAATATTTTATGAAAACTTGACGACTTACGTGTAAGTCGTCCTAGGTTAGTTTTGTAATTGAAAAATAAAACTTGAAATTTAACTTTCTCCAGACGACTTAGATGAAAGTCGTCCAGCTAAACGACTTAATTTAAGGTCGTCCGGGATAAGCAAGGTTTGACCAGAAAATTGGGAAAAATTCTGGACGACTTTGCTTTCACCGGACGACTTTAAATTAAGTCTTCTGGAGGGACGACTTTATATTAAGTCGTCTGGTTAAATTTAAATTATGAAGTTTTATTTTTCAATTATAAAACTAACCTAGGACGACTTACACGTAAGTCGTCAAGTTTTCATAAAATATTGAAATTTTAACTTTCCCAGAGACGACTGAATTATAAGTCGTCCAGAAATAGTCAAAGATCTGACACGATTCGGTCAAATGCAAAACTAGCCCGTTTCTCGTAGACGACGTATATATAAGTCGTCTGGAGTGTTTTTTTTTTAACAAACAAAGCTGGACGACTTAATTTAAGTCGTCCGTTTGACCAGAAGACTCATCAGTAAGTCTTCTACATACAGATGACTTACTAGTAAGTCTTCTACGCGAACAGATCTTGAAAAAAAATTCAAATTCGTACCTTAAACTAGGTGAGATGACTTCGTTTGCACACAGGGTCTTCTCCAACCACCCAGAACCTCAAACGAAAGCAACCGTAAGTCAAAACGAAAGAAATATGGCTCTGTCAAAAGCTTGAGTTTTTTGGATGAATATAGAGAGAAAGTGAAAGAAATGTTGTTTTTAGTTCATAACAATTGAAACAGAGAGAGTGTAAAGAGATTTACGTGCATTAAAGGGCATTAAAAGCTCCAAACAGTTCGTACAAGGTTGTTGCCACTATTCATTGCAGTGGCAATATTGTAAATACTTGAAGAAGATGAGGTTGAGACAGTAAAGAAGCCATTTTCGAAAAAAAAAAAAAATGTTAATGGCATTTTCGTAGATAAACTGCAGGTGTGGGGTTAAAATCTCAAAAAAAAAAGAGTCAAAAGAAAAAGTTAGTTTTCTGTTTGACTCCAAGTTTTGAGTCACTTTTACAAAAAGCCCTTATTATAATGATATTTTTAAATTCTATGTGAACACTTAAATAATATATATCCTCAATTTTGAAATCATATGTTATTTAGATTCATATGTAATGAAAAAGTGATTTAGATTTACATTGTCTTTATTATTTGAAATCCTTATATTTTTAATATTATTTTGGTTACTTAATTTTATGTTGATCTTCCAAACATTTATTTCTTATAATAAACTGATTCTTTTAGTTATTTGACAATTTTGCTTACAAAATTTATTATTGATATTTTGTTGAAAGAAATAGCTTCCATTTTGAAATCATATTTTGTTAGATTCATATGTAATGAAAAGTGCTTTAGATTCATATTGTTTTTATTATTTTAAAATCTTGTATTCTTTAAGATTTTTTTTGTTAGTTGATTTTATGTTGGTCTTTCAAAGGTTTACTTTATATATCAAATTGATTCCTTTAATAATTTTGCATTTTCACTAAATTAAATAGTAGTTTCCTTTTTATTTTGAAATAAACATTTTTTGAAAATCTTGAAATTTTTAAAATAATAATTAAAATGGTAATTTGACATATTTTGGTGCTTTAAAATAATATGTGGATATTCTCAATGATTTATTGCATAAAATTACATATAGTACATATTTTTGTTGAATATTTTCAGCAGTATATAACCTAAATTTTGTAAATCATGTGTTTTAGATTTATATAGTTATAATTGTTTGAAAGTATTGCATTTTTAAATTAACTATTATATTTGTTTGTTATTTTTATGTTAATTTTCGAAACTTTATTTTATATAGTATAGATTTGTACATGATGTTTTTAACTTTGTAAATTTAACTTATTTGATAATTATTTATATTTTATTTTGAAATAAAAAATTTCGTAATATTAACATTTTTAGAAATACCAAATTGAAAAACGATTTGGTATATTTTTGGTGCTTTAAAATAATATGTGAACATTGTCAATGATTTATAATATCAACTTATATATAGTATATGTTAGTTTGAATATTTTCAATAGTATATAACTTAAACTTTGAAAATCATGAGTTTAAATTTAGATTTATATAGTTATACTTGTTTGAAAGTCTTGTATTTTTAAATTAATTATTCTTTTCGTTATTTATTTTTTAATTTTCGAAAAATATTAAATATTATGTTAACTTAATATAGTATTTATATTTTTGTAAATTTACCTTATTCGATATTGATTTATATTTTAGTTTGAAATAAACATTTTTTTGGTAATATTAACATTTTTAAAAATAGTAAACTTAAATAATAATTTGTCATACTACGATTGGTCGTTTAAATCCTATGTGGACGCTCTCGATGGCTTATAGCCTCAACTTTTATATAGTATAGATTTTTCTTGCTCCTGTTAGATGAGTTTGGTTTTATAAAATCTGAAGGTAAAAATGGAAAATTTTGATTCAAAGATTTTACACATAAAAGTAAATCCAAATTAATTCATAATCTTTCAAGTCAAATGAATTATGAATATCTATCAAACATGAAGAACACAAGATTTTAAATGTTATATTCAATTCTTTAATTGAATAACAATAAATTTAAAATCTCCTTACTGAAAAGATTATGAATACAAGAACTAATAATATAAGATTTTGAAATCATTTAATATAGATATTTTAAATACAATAACCAATAACTCTAGATTTGATAACAAAAATTAAAATCAGTCATTAAATAACATTAGATTATAAAAACGAAAAATCCATTGGCAGTAAATTAACATAGATTTAATTTTATCATAATACGTATTATAAATAGAGAAAGCTTACAAGAAAGTTTTTTGCGTTTACACCGAGTATAAGAAAATTTTTAAGAATGTCGGATTCCGTCAACTCTTCATCTGCTTCCAATCATTTCGACGGCCAGTTGTCAGCTTTGCGAGAGGCCAACGTGCAGTTAGGATTCCGGATAAGGACAAAAGTCCAGGAAATGGAAGAATTCAACAAGAAAACAGTAAGTTTGTAAGAAACGTTGGTGCTTCTTAGCAATGTTTTTGTGTGGCCTTTTTTTGAATCGCTTATATTGTTTGTACTTCGATTGCTTATATTTTTCCTTGATTTAGAGGTGTCTGAGAGAAAGTTGTTTCCTTTTTGTCTTTGTTTCATATCTTTACTGTAGACCACCTCCAAAGATGAGCTCATAGCTTCCATAACTTGCATTGGCAAGTGCATTGACAGTCTTGAGAGGGCTTTGTTTCAAAACAGGGTGGTGATAAATAATAAAGTGAATCCACCTATGTTGGTTAGAATATCTAAAGATATGACCAATGATACACTAAGGTCAAATGCCAAGCTCCTCATGGACCATTTCAAGAAACATACCCTCCAGTACTTTTCTAATGCTTTCTTCCCTCCTGTTACTGCACCAGATGGTGATGTTTTGCCCAAGTTTGCTATCTTCAGGTCTCATCTCGAAAAATGCGAGTCTCTCTTTGACCAGGTCATGATGGAAGGTTATGATTGCAACTTGCAAGACATCTAGCTGAAGATGATGAAGCTTCTAACCAGCTTACCTTACAGTGGCAGAGCCAAAATTGTTATTTAAAAGAGTCGTTTTATTGAACTAATTATATAATAATATTAAATTATTTATCTTATAAGAATTATTAATATGAATATTATAACTAAAAAGAATATCAGTTTGTTATAAACCCCACGAATTATAATTTTAACTAAAACTTATATGTTGTGAATAAATATATGAATATTTTTATATTATATCAACATATGTTTACATTTCTTTTTAATATTAGTGAATGAATAGGATTATATTAGTTTTGATTCTTCAAAATATTAATTTATCTAAATATATATTATAGTAAAGAAGAGAAAAATAATCAAAAGGATTAAAAAAGTTAACAAATGATAGGGAAAAATGAGGTAAATAAACATTAAAATATTATTTTAAAAGGCAGAAACAAAATAAAAATAACAAAGGTGTCAAGGGAAATGTTTGACCTCGAGACAAGGGGGTCAACTTATATAGAACTCTAACCAAATTATCCCACAATTACTTAACTTTAATGAACAAAAAATAATTTGTAAAAAATCACAGGGTCAGCTGACCCCCTCACGTAGACATAGCTCCTCCAATGTTACCTTATCATGTTGGATATGCTTACGCACCTGTGGTTTCTAATGTTATTGCTGGATCAATTAGTTTATTAAGTGGATTTTGACACCTAATGATGTATGTGTCAAGTAATTATGCTACTCCTTTTATATATTCAGTCTAGTTAATGGATATGTGTTATTTCAATGTCTAATTTGATTTAAGTGATTTATCTCCGGTCTAACTTCCTTCCTACAATATATACACCACACACAGAAAACGGATAAAAACTTAATAATCCAAGAAGAGGATCTCATTTTCTTATCACATTACATCGGAGATGTTCACACCTTTTGTCATTCAAATGAATCATATCAGAACAAGTTCTGTTCTGAGTTATTTATGTAATTTAAGCATCCCTTGCACGATTTTGTTTCCTGGGAGATGAAGGTGGAAACATGATAACATGATAATTGAAGGGCTGGGATAACATGATAATTAAGTCTGCTCTTTAAACATCCACTAATGATTCAAGCACTCCAAGCCAATCTTACTTTATTTATGGAGCTCCAGTACGCATGTACGTTCTAACCAATCAACTCACATTGATTACATTTGCTTTGAACAGCTGTCTGAATATAGCATGGCTGGTCAAATGATTTTTTTTTTTTTGATAACTCTGGTATCTGGGCAGCCACAATCCCAACTATCGCCCCGAAAGGAGTCCAGCGCCCCAACGGAAGGGATGTTAAATCCGTTGTGGCCAAGACTCGAACCCGGGTGGCGGGCAGCACAGTTGTACCTCCTTTACCACCAAGCTACGAGCGCTTGGTTGGTCAAATGATTTTCCATCGTGGGAATCATGTCCAATTAACCAAACGGGCTGTCCAAATCCGTATGCTATAGATATATCCTTGTGTGTGACAATTATTGGTGAGTTTGGCAAATCTTGAAAATTATTAGTGAGTTTTGCAAATCTTGAAGGAAGGAAACGTAGTGGTGTGTGATGCAAGTAACAATAGTTCATATCAACAGCAAAAAAGTGGGAAACATTCATAACAAGTTTTAAAAGAAGTAGTTTTAATTATGTATTGTAAAAGAGAAAGTGGCAACTTGTTGGATTTGAATCTGCTAGGAGCGAACCAGAAAGTAATATCAATAATTTGTTGGAGACATGATCTCTAGCTTGCATTTAGGATCGTTTCAAGAAAGATCTTCGCAAAAGAGAGGAATGCAGACTATAGGGAGAGCTTCAGAATTTGGTTGCTTATCAGGTGACCAGAAAGCATTCATCACAAGTTAGTTGGTTTCTCAGGTGTAAGACCTGGATCACAATGGATCAAGAACATAGAAAACACACACAATTGCGAAGATACTATTTGTGAGGACGACATTCATCGCAACTTATGGAGGAAGTTTTTTTTTTTTTTTTTCTTTAGGGACATTCATCGCAACTTAGAGCAGCTGCAACGGGGTAACGTTGATGGTCCTTAGCGGTTAATCATATGCTTATCGGATTATAAAAATATTATTTGAGCTAAATAAGCTAAGGAAGAATCCGTAACTAAGGATTTAAAGGCGTTGATCCTTAGAGACGTGGCAGCCGGTGATACGTTCGGTCCGCTTTCGTCTTTTGTATACCAAAAAAAAAAGATTTCATTTTCGACCGAAGCCGAGAAAAAAAGAAAAGCTCTCGAGGAAAGGCGATTTCGATCTGTATACGAAGGTAAATCGAAGCCTTCTCGTGCAGATTTATGGATTTAGATTAGGTTCGATGTTGTTTTCCTCTCAATTTAGTGTTTGGTTTTGTGTTTTCAATCGATTTGGGGATATTTACGTTTGAAATTAGGGTTTAGAATAACTGGGTTTTCAATCGATTTGGGGTTTAGGTCGTTTGTAGTTAGGGTTTGAAAAGGATTTTGGTTTCAAACGATTTGGGGATCTACTCGTTTGTTCTTACAATCGATTTCTTACTCTTTTGTCATGTTTTGTCAATATGGGGATCTACTCTTTTGTCATGTTTTGTTAACTCGATCCCTCTGTTTTGTTCAATCGGTGCTTGTTTCTCTAATGCTCTGTGATTGTTGTTGTTTATTATCCACTTCGCTTTATCTTCTTCGCTTTATCTTCTTCGCGTTATCTTCTTCGCTTTATCTTCTTCGCTTACATGATTTCTTTCAGGTTAACGAATCATGGGACAAGATTACTCGTACACCCAGCCTTCTTCATCAAACGAGTATGACATAACGTCCCTTCTTCAAGCAGAAGCTGAACTGTACGCCGATGGAGCTGAGAGTAGCTACCATATTGCTGAGCCGGTTCAGTACCCACCTCAACCTGAGGGTGATGATGGAATCCCGACGACATGCTACTGTGGTGGTGAGCCTGTTGTTGCAACATCTTACACGCGTAAAGACCCAGGGAGAAGGTACTTCACCTGCGACAATATCGATGATGGGGACTGCCACATATGGAAATGGTGGGATGTGGCTGTTACAGAGGAGATGAGTGACATTCAGAGACAACTTAGGCAGCTTAAGGATCAAGGTTTTGAGTATGACCAGAAGCTGGTTAAGCTACAGAAGACCGTCTGTGAGTTATCTAAGAAGAAATCAGGGGTTAGAAATGGCTTTGCATTGGAAGTTGGGTTACTGGTCTCTGTATTAGTTTTTTTAGGTCTGGCGGTCATGTTTCTGACTAGTAAGTTTATCTCTTCTGCTTTTGGTTGTCCTTTATGCAATTTTGTAAAACTTTTGACTGTTTGATCGCATGTTTTTGCAGCAAGAGCTTCAAAGAAGTAAACCAGAGTGTCTAAAACCTCGAGAGTGTCTGTATAATAAGGTACGAAACTACAAATTCCTAGTGACTTTTCTTTGAATTATAAAAAACATATAGTACTGTATTTTCTTTGAATAATAAAAATTAAAACGTCAAAAATAATAGTAGTCTCTTTTCTTTGATTGTATTGGTGTTAAATGCTAGTTGTTTTGCTTTCTACCTTCCTACCGCCTCAGATTGGATTGTTTTAAATGTTTTACAACCTAATGAATTCGGTGTTAGTCTGATTTGATTGGTGTTTAATGCAACTAGTTTTCTTTCTACCTTCCTAACTGCTCGGATTTTATTGCCTTTAAATGTTTCTTAGGTAAACCTCGCCTACTTAAGCTGGTGCGTTCTGGAGGAGGATTGTAGACTACTACAACGCAAGCCCTCAGCTGGTTGGGACAATACCTAGAGAGGTTGGTCAGTGCAAGCAAAGATGGGCTAGGATTAACGAGCAAGTGTCCAAGTTCGTTGGATGCTATGATGCGGCTCTGAGGGAGCAGAGAAGTGGTCAAAATGATGATGATGTGATGAAAGCTGCACTAGACTACTTCTACAATGATCACGGTTACAAGTTCACCCTGGAACATGCCTGGAGGGAACTGAGGCATGACCAGAAATGGTCCTCTACCTATCTGGCTAATCACGGTGGGAAGGAAAAGCGCAAACAAGTGCTGGAGGTAGACACAGAAGATGAAGTGGGAGAACCAGAGGCTAGACCTGTGGGGGTCAAGGCTGCTAAAGCTGCTACTAAGAGGAAGAAGAGTGGTAAAGAAGAGGAGTTGTCACAGATACATGCCATCATGGAAATGAAAGAAAAACTCTCTAAACAGAAACTGCTCGACCGTTTACTTGCCAAAAAAGATCCACTCACTGAGATGGAAACATCTCTTAAACTCAAACTTATGTCTGAGATGTTATGAGTTTAGGTATTGTGTTATTTGCTAACTCTTGGCGTATTAGACATGTTGTATTGAGCAGTTAGCTATCTTGTTTGGAGTAGTCCTGAGTAGTTAGCTAACTCTTGGCGTATTAGGTAGACATGTTGTATTGCGTAGTTAGCTATCTAGTCACATGTCATATAACTTTAATAATTAGCCAACTCTTGTCTTTTGTGTTGTTTCAGGTTAAGCAGTAGGACATGTGAACCAAGTCACGGGTGCATTTCTGAAAGTGTTTTGTTGTTTAGCTTCATGTGAACCAACTCACTACTTTCACTCACTACTTTCACTCACTACTACAACATATGTTGGCAAAACCTAAACCAAAGAATATCATGACTCACTACTTTCACTCACTACTTTTGACACATCCAAATTTAAGTTTGGGTTAACCTTTGTGTTTGAAATCAAGTTGTGAGTCATATTTGGCAATGATATTAGTGAGTCATGATATTCTTTGGTTTAGGTTTTGCCAACATATGTTGTAGTATTGTATGTGTTCTTAGGGTTAGATTTTGGAATGCATAAATGTTTTTTTGAAAACTTTAAAATTTACCTAAGTGTTTTAATTCTGTGTATAGTAAACACTATTTAAGTATAACTACGGGTTTATAACATGGTTAGTTAGTTAATTTAGTCAATTTAGTTTAGGGGTTAAATTTAGGGTCTGGGACGACTTACTAGTAAGTCGTCTGATGTACAGTATTCAACAGACGACTTACTAGTAAGTCGTCCAAACCGGACCAAACCTTTAATTTTACAATGTACTTTTAAACCTAACCGGATTATTAACCGGCCATATATAAGGTGTTTTTTTTTCACTGTTTATCGAAAATCAGAAGCCGTTTCTCTCAAAGGCGATTTCGAAGGCGATTTCCGTCGATTCTCTCTAATCCATCGTTCTCATCGTTCTCATCGTTCTCACCGCCGGTTATCTTTCCGCCGTTATCACCGTCGTTCTCACCACCGTTCTCACAGCCGCTTCCTCTATTTAAGATCCGAGAGGAAACCCTAGCGCGCATTCTCTCAGAGGCGTTTCGTTGAACTCCGCCGCCGGTAAGTTATATCTCTTACTGTCGAGTGATTGATTGAGGAAAAGATGAACATAAAACTGGAAGTCTTGGAAGACTTATAATTAAGTCGTCTGGGAAGTCTTCCAGCTGGAAGACTTTCCAGACGACTTAATTATAAGTCTTTCAGCTGGAAAACTTGCCAGACGACTTAATTATAAGTCTTTGATTGTTTGAGATGGTTGTCTTTGATTGTTTTGCAGGCAGACAAAAAAAATGGAGATGCCAGAACTCCCCCTTAGGATATATACATTAGGGGAAGAGCCCCCCGCAGTGCATAGCATTTCGTATCATACTTGTTGGACGTTGCATGCTGCTTTAAAGAAAGCTCTTCATGATGACGAATATGAAGAGCTGAAGGAGTCGAAGTTGGGAGTTTTCATCAAGTTCCAAGAGCTGGGATTTGATTGGGCTTCAAGGCTGGTTCACTACATGCTCGGTTTTCAGCTGGACATAAAGAAGAAGTATGAGCTTTGGAGTCTCGTTGGTCCAGAACCTGCGAGGTTTTCACTGTTAGAGTTTGAACACCTCACTGGTCTAAACTGCGAGTACATCGAGGACCTTGAGAGACCTCACTCTGTTGTTACAAAGGAATTGACTTCTTTTTGGGAGATGCTGGGAGTTCATGTCGAAGCTGGGCCATCTACTCAGGAGATAATAGCAGCACTTGAGAGATGCGAAGGGTGGTCTCGGGATGATCGCAAGCGGCTCGCGTACCTTGCCATCTTCACTGGATACATTGAAGGGAGAAAGTATTCAACCCCTACACGGGTTAGTCTGGCAAGGCTAGTGATGGAGCTAGAACGGTTTGAGAATTATCCATGGGGGAGAGTCGCATTTAAGGTGCTGATGGACTCTGTGAAGGGCAGAGATATTTCGGGTTGTTACACTATTAATGGGTTTGCGCAAGCTCTCCAGGTCTGGATGTACACAGCTCTTCCGGAATTGGGTGCTACTTTTGGTAATCCTCTCCCAAACAATCCGTCTCCCCCGATACTGGCTTACAAGGGTCGCAAAGGACGCAAACAGTTTAAAGAGGCTATCCTCAGTCAGGTATTTACTTCAATCTGGACGACTTCGCAGAAAACTTATAATTAAGTCGTCTGATAAGTCTTCCAATTAGACGACTTAGTAGAAGACTTATAATTAAGTCGTCTGGAAAGTCTTCTAGTTGGATGACTTAGTAGAAGCCTTATAATTAAGTCGTCTGGGAACACTATCCAGACTACTTAATCATAAGTCGTCTGGAAAGTCTTCCAGCTGGACGACTTAGTAGACGACTTATAATTAAGTCGTCTGTAAAGTCTTCCAGCGGGAAGACTTAGTAGAAGACTTATAATTAAGTCGTCTGGAAAGTCTTCCAGCTGGATGACTTAGTAGAAGCCTTATAATTAAGTCGTCTGGGAAGACTATCCAGACTACTTAATTATAAGTCTTCTACTAAGTCTTCCAGCTGGAAGACTTTACAGACGACTTAATTATAAGTCGTCTACTAAGTCGTCCAGCTGGAAGACTTTCCAGACGACTTAATTATAAGTCGTCTGTGAAGTCTTTTCTTTCCATCTTTCTTAATCCGTCAAATATCTAAGTTCATATCTTCTATTTACTGCAGACTAGGGTGATCAACTTTATTCAAAAGGACACTGGTGAAATGTTTCCAAAATGGGAGTTTGATGTTGAGGACCCGCTCGCGGAGAACATAATTAAACTCATGTTTGTGAAGAAACCATGGAAGTAGACCATGGATTGCTGGGAAGTCACCGGTACTTGGGTCAATACAAAGTCGGCGGTTGTGAGTCCAGCGAAGAAAAAGGTAGTGAAGGAAGACAGTCCAAGACCTCGGAAGAAAGCTCGTAAAGAGGCACCTGCTGAAGCTAGTGAAGAGGCAGCTGCAGAGGCTAGTGAAGAGGCAGCTGCAGAGGCTAGTGAAGAGGTGACTACGACTGTTGGTGGTTTGACCAAAGAGGATATTAAAACTATGTTCAAGGACATAGCTGATGCCATGAGGGAAGGGTTTGGGACGTGCCTTAAGGAGATCAAGTATCTGTCGGAAAGGGTGGAAGCTGTGGAGAAGAAGGTTGGTATCACCACAAAACGGAAAGGGACATCATCTCAAAACACTACCTCTCCACCTAAACCGACGCTCGAACCCGGGGTTAGTAACAAATCCTTGGATTTTATATATGTATTTTGTTTCATGTTTGAGGACACTCATTGGTTATTATTGTATAAACTCATTTTGTATATTGCAGAGTGAAAGTGTCAATGGGACGAACGCGGGAAGGAAGAGCTTGGCGGAGGATAAAGCTTCAGAACCGAGCCTTGTTCTATTGGACAAAAATCAATCCACTGTTTCAGATTTGCAGAAGGAGGATGCTAGATATCTAGAAAAGAAGGATGCTGCTTTGGCACTTTGCCGTGCAAAGAGTGATCGAACAAGGAAACTTGCCCGATCACAGAAATCTCCTTATACGGCAAACAGGACGGCCAGAGTGATCATTTCAAACAGAAAGCTTTATCCAGGCTATAATCCTTTTGCACCAATTGACAAGAATAAGTTGAGGGAGCTCGCTGAGTGGTTGAAATCTTGTCCGTAAGTGTTTGCTTTTCACATAATAGCTTGCTTTTTACATAATAGCTTGCTTTTCCCATAAAACCTGATTGCTTTTCAACATTTTGTGTTTGCAGTTATTATAGAACAGCTCTCGATAAAAAACCACGTAAAAGTAGAACTTGGTGGTATCAAATCCTCCGAACCTCCCTATGACGTAGACAACTTACTTGTAAGTCTTCTGCTATGACGTAGACAACTTACTTGTAAGTCGTCTGGTAAGTCTTCTACGTAGACGACTTATCAGACGACTTACTTGTAAGTCGTCTGGTAAGTCATCTACGTAGAAGACTTACCACTAAGTCGTCTGATATCTTCTGACTTGTACTTTATTTTATATGCAGCATATTGATGCTTGGATTAATGTGCTGAGGAAGAGGTACAACGCTAACCCACAACATTTCAGGAGCGAGAGAATGTGCTTCCTTGATCATCTCTTTGCTCAGCAATGGAGATTCAACTTCAAGGATTTTAAGGACTCGAAGCCCGATCAAAACGGTTTAGGAAGAAGACTCCCTGGTGGGGCGTGGAATTATTATGCAGGCACTATACCATCATTTTGCAAATCGAACAAGGTTTGGGGGACGGATATTGATGATATCTATGCGCCAGTAAACTTCGCCGACAGTCATTGGATTGCTATTTGGATATCGATCCCTAAGAGGCACATATTCGTCTTTGACAACATTTGTTCCAGTATCTCCCCAGAAGAACTCGATGTGGTAATGGAGTCTTTTCTCTACATGGTCCCTTATCTGCTTGTTGAGTGCGCTTCCTCAGACGAACTACGTGCCCAATACAGCCTGGAGCCATTCACATATGAGAGACCGACCAATATACCTCCGGCCCGAGCTGGTGATTGTGGCGTGTACACTCTAAAGTACATTGAATGTCATGCTCTTGGGATAGAGTTTAGTAAAAAAGACTTTGCTAAGGCCAACGGGAAGAGTATGAGGGATAAGATGGCGGTGGATATATTTCAAGAGCTTCCTGACGCGCATGAGTTCGTAAACAAGGACATGGATGACATCCTGGGTACGTATGACGGGTGATAAACAGGCCACTTTAGATGATTTTGTATGATAGATTAGGCTGATGTGTGTATTTGAACTTGATCCCTATTTTGTATTTGAACTTGATCCCTATTTTGTAACTATATTCTGCGCAGAAGACTTACAGTTAAGTCGTCTGGACGACTTAACTATAAGTAGTCTGGAAAGTCTTCTGAGCAGTGACCTTTTGTAACTATATTTCGGATAATATAAAGGGCAAGACCATCTCAAATTTGTTTGGTAGTGCAATTTGACAAAGAAGTTGACACAGATAAGTTCATAACACAAATTTTTAGTACATAAACTGAACACTGGACGACTAACTTGAAGGTCTTCTGGAAGAAAAAACTCTGGACGACTAACTGGACGACCTTCTGGACGACTTAATTGAAGGTCTTCTGGAAGACTAAACACTGGACGACTAACTGGACGACCTTCTGGACGACTTAATTGAAGGTCTTCTGGAAGACTAAACACTGGACGACTAACTGGACGACCTTCTGGACGACTTAATTGAAGGTCTTCTGGAAGACTAAACACTGGACGACTAACTTGAAGGTCTTCTGGAAGAAAAAACCCTGGACGACTAACTGGACGACCTTCTGGACGACTTAACTGAAGGTCTTCTGGAAGACTAAACACTGGACGACTTACATTGGGGTTTCGTATGGCCAGTTTCCTTGCATTTTGAGCATCTATAAGCCCTGTGTTGCTTCCCGGGTTTGCGTCCTCTCATCCTGGATAGCTCCAACCAAGATTGCCATCTTGATTTCTTCTGTCTTCCCGGACCACGTTTTACTTCCGGAGGAAAGCATGTGCGTTCCTCAACTTGTTGTCCAACACAAGGATATATATTCTCTGAGTATCCTGCAAACAAAAAATCATTTGAGTACACTGGACATACAAGTGTGGAGATATGCAAACCAACAGATGTTCCAGCAGCTATAGCATGAGGGCAAGGTATTTTCTCCACTGCATAGACACCACAATCACACTTTCCATGTCACTACAAGAAAAAGGAGCTATTGTTACGATTTTTTGAGACTAGATTTCTTAGTCACATATTTGTGACATAACATACACTGATTTGTAACTGATCTATTATGTCAAAAAAAGAGTAGCTATTTAGTCATAATATTGTGACCGGTTATGTCGTAACCAAATTATGTCGCATTTAGTGACATAAATATGACAAAAATAAATGAGACAAAAAATGTGACATAATTGTAACTATGTTTATTGTTACCATAGCGACAACTATGTGACTAAAGGCTATGACTCCGTTTATGAAGATATATAAACTAAATGTTCGTGATGGATGCATTGAAAAGGATAACAAATAAAAAATGTCGTAACTTTTCAAGCGCAAAATTATTTGGGTGATCTTGCAAGGTTTATTTATGTAGCTCAAGTTTTAACAATGGTTTATCCTGAGTTTTAAAAAGAAACCATTGTTTATCATTTTTCTTTTGAGGTTGAATATGAAACTTTTCTATACACTATTCCCTAAACATAAACACTAAATTTAAATTTACATACAAAACAATTAATTTGATCTTCTTAAAATTTAGAAATTAATTCTTAAACTTTCAATTCAAATATATATTTTTAAAATTTAAACCAATATACTCCAAACACTTAATCTCAAATCCCTTAAGTTAAGTCCAAATCTCAAATCTAAACCCTAAACTACACCAAATCCTATATCATAAATTTAAACTTCAAATATAATAGTTTAAACTTAAAATCTAAATCTTTGACATAAACTCAAAATTTATTCTTTTTTTTTTTGACAACTATAATAACTAAACTAAGATAAAGGTCCTACCGACTCGGAAAGCCAAGCCGGTGGGGTGGAATCAACATAGAACACAGCTGAAGGGGGACTCCGAGCACCTCGTGCAAGCTTGTCCGCCACTAGATTAGTTGCTCTTGGTATATGTTGAATCTTGAAGGAAGGAAAGAAACTCTTACCAGAATTTATTCTCTTAAAATCTTTAATCCCAAGTTTTTAAACTTAAACTTTTAACCTTACATATACTTCAAACCATATATTCATACTTAACCTTATATCTTAAGACATTAATTCATATTACATACTTCAAACTATTTTTAAATATTTTCTAAATTTTAAACTTAAACCTCAAACTCCAAATCATATATCATAAATTTCATTTCTAAATCTATTTTTCATTTCTAGAACTATATAACATGTACTCTAAGTGAAGTAAACTTATAATTTTAATAACTTTTTTTTTATCAACAATAAAACTTATAATAAACATAAAAACTAAAGAAAAATTAGAAAGTAAAATTCTATCCCTGTACGAAAATGAGATTAGAAACAAAAATTATAAAACAACTAACATTAAAGAATAAAATGTATTCTGTCTGTTGAGAAAAAAGTATAACAACTAAAAAAATTCCTATTGGCTGATTCACAAACACAAGGATCAAGCTTTTCACCGTCGGATGAGATTGGATCCAAGGGACCAAAGTTATTCCTTTTCTTCAGATCTCCATACATAGCTTTCTTCACTGCTGGCCTCCGCATCTCCTCTCTTCTCTTTCGTCAGAAGATCTCTCCACCCTCGCAAGATCTCTGCCTTCATCGCTCTCCATCTTCTCTACCACCTCCGTTAATGGTCGTTTATTATAAATTTTACTTCCATCATCTCTCTTCTGCGTGACTTTGACTTTGGTGCAGGTTGAAGAATTGAATGAGTGGTATCTCTGTCTTCCATCATTTGATGTCACGCTCACCGTTCACCACCACTCCACGGTTTGACATATATCTCTCTGTCGCTGTCTTTGTCTCTCTCTTTGAATCTGATTTTTGTTTGTTTTTTGTAAAGGAGGGTGGAGGATGCAGAAAAAGCTTGATGGTGGAGGATGCAGAAGAAGCTTGATGGTGGAGGAGACAAGACCAGCCGTGGTCGCAGTGGCTGTTGTGCGGCGGAGGCAAGGCCACACATGGCGGCTGGAGGAGGCAAGGCGAGGCAGGCATGGCCGCTTATTTTTTTAGGGTTGAATTTTTTTTAATGATTTGGTTTAGTTATCTAAACCTAATTTTATTTTAAACCAATTTCATTTTGTAAACCGAGTTATTTTTATTTCGATTTATAGAGTAACCAATTGAAACTGAGATGTTACTACTACTGTAATACTTTGTGAGGTTTAATTATGACAAATTAATAACATAATGAAGGTTACAAAATACAAAAATTTTGTTACACAATTATAGTAACGGATAAATATTATTTCGTTCGTCATTGATCATTATGTTTTGTGACTAAATTTTTGATTATAATAGGCTACAAAAAAAATTGACCAAAAAAAAGGCTACAAAATTAAGATTTTAAATTAGTTATAAATAATGACAGTTTGGGGCAATATATATAATGTCAGTATCGGTGACACAGTAAAAAAACTATAATGTCGTCAATATTAGTGACATTTTGTGACAATAGATCCGTTACTAGAAGTGATATAGTTGTCACATTAAACAGTCACAAATTATGACAGTTTGATACAATTTAATAAGTAAGAAATTACTACAGTTTTGTTATTAATATACAACGTAACTATGTGTGACGATTTGTTACAAAAAATTTAGTCGCAAGAAATTGTGACATTTTTGTTACTCCAGAAAATTTGTCACACGTATTGCAACCATTAATAATTGGTCACAAAAACGTAACAATGATAATATTGTTACGAATTCTTTGCTATCGTGACGGAAAATTTCGTCACAATACATTTATTTTCTTGTAGTGTGTTCCAAATCAACCACACAGTCCATTTTCCGACCTTTCACAAAGAATCGCCATCCATCAATTGGTTGTACTGTCATCGTATCCGCTATCTCCGATCGAACAGCAAGCAAGTATTCAACACCTCGACTATGTTGAGTTGGGAGACTCAAAGCATCTTCTCACCTTTTCCAAAACCACTTTCCTAGCTTCTCCCTTATGAACTCCAACAGGAACTGAACCGGAAATCCTCTAGCTCGCTTCAGAGCGGAATTAATAGATTCAGCGATGTTGCTTGTCTTTATGTTGTACCTGTCCCCCTGACAATAAACCCTTGACCATAGGCTGACGTCGGCATTCTCCAAATACGTTGCAAGGTCCAGGTTTGCACTCCGTATCTCAGCCATGTACCGGTCAAAATCTGAAACCGTATGAGCATAAGCAGCACCTTTCACCAAGTACAAGAGATGTTTCCCTTTATATTTTTTGACAATGTTATCTTGAAGGTGATAATAACATATTCCTCGGGTTGCCCAAGGAAACACCTTATCACACGCACTTTTAATGGCCGCGTGCCGGTCAGAGACTATCACCAGAGGCTGCTCATCAGATACACAACTAGCCAATTTTGTGAAAAACCATTCCCAAGAAGGTTCATCTTCAGCATCTACGATCCCAAAAGCCAATGGAAATATCTGAAAATTCCCATCTTATGCGGCTGCAACTAACATAACACCTCCATATTTCCCACTTAGGTGAGTCCCATCCACAACAATGACCCTTCTCTGATACTTAAAACCTTTGATAGAAGCTCCAAAAGAGAGAAATAGATACTTAAATCTATTGATAGAATCAAGTTCTATAGCCGTGATAGAATCGGGATTTGCTAAGGAGATTTGCTCGAGATATGATGGCAGACGCGAATACCCATCTTCTGCTGATCCTCTCACCAATGTTTGTGCATATAAAAGTGCTCTGTATGAAGTGGTGTAATCAAGCGTCATGCCAAACATGTTCTTCATTGCATCAGTGATATGCTGCGGATTCAACCCATCAATGATTCCAACACGATCAATGAAAAGCCTACCAACATACTTCGGAGTACAGTGTCTCCGCTGAGCGAGTCGGTCTCCCGCTGAGCATGTATGTTTTTCCACATACTTTGTTACCCAAAACGTGTTTGTCCCATGTTTCACACTCGCTCTGACCTTCCATTGACAACCACTAACCGGACATGTTGTCACAAGGAGAGTTTTCGTTGACTTGTATATTCTGAAGGAGAACTTAAACCTCACTGCTGTCAACCGCAGCTCTGAAAGCAGTGCATCCTTGCTAACAAAACTCTGGTTGACATAGATACTGTTACCATTCGATCTTCCTCCTTCAATCTTTTCGATATCTTCAAAACACATATCATCATCTTCCTCATCCTCATCTTCAACCTTTCCATAAACACTGTAATCCTCACCATTCTCGTCCGCTTCAGCAACAATAGAGATGCCAGCATCCTCCTCCCCATCGTCCTCATCCCCATCGTCCTCCTCCCAGTCATGATTTTCATCATCAACCAAATCATCATCATCATCTTCAAAACATTCATCAGCTTCATCATCTTCCCTGAACTCTGAAACCGTTTCCACCTTGCTATGGCTTGATACACAAAGCCGTACTCCATGCGTTTTGGTTATCTCGAGCAAGTTTCGAACTTGTCTATCACTTGTAACATGAATAGGAGGGGTGTCTGGAGCCTGCATCATTTCTGCTGGTAATGAGTAGGTTATCTCCACAGATTCTGTGCTCATGTCCAGGTTATAATCTTCTTGAGCCATTGCAAGAAGTTCAGCATGTGTCGAACCTTCCCCCAAAAAAATGATTCTCGCTCCTTTGACATTATCAACCACAAAATCCCAACGACAATCATTCAACAACCATTCTCCATACACTGCATGTAACTGACGCATCATCTACAAAAATTCAAAATAAAACACATTAGTAAACATAGAGAAAATGAAAGTTTACTAAACATTGACGCAGACGACATACCAGTAAGTCGTCTGGAAGACTTACCAGTAAGTCGTCCAAACGGGTCATTTTTGCAATTGAATTTTAAATAGGACGACTTACTTGTAAGTCGTCCAGCTTTGTTTGTTAAAAAAAAAACCTAGACGACTTACCAGGAAGTCGTCTAGGATAAATGTGTTAGTTTTGCATTTGACCGAATAGTATCAGATATTTGACTTTTCCTGGACGACTTACCAGTAAGTCATCCCAGGGAAAACAAAAATTTCAATATTTTATTAAAGCTAGACGACTTATTTGTAAGTCTTCTCAGGTTAGTTTGCAATTCGAAAAAGAAACTTATATATTTAACTTTACCCAGACGACTTACTTGAAAGTCGTCCAGCCAGACGACAAACAAGAAAGTCGTCCGAGATAAGCAAGGTTTGACCATAATCTAGGAATTAAATCTGGACGACTTTGCTTATCCTGGACGACTTTCAAGTAAGTCGTCTTACTGGAAGTCAGTCGTCTGGGAAAAGTTAAATTTAAGTTTTATTTTCCAATTGCAAAAGTAACCTGAGACGACTTACAGATAAGTCGTCCAGATTTAATAAAATATTGAAATTTTTGTTTTCCGGGAGAAGACTTACTGGTAAGTCGTCCAGGAATAGTCAAATATCTGACACAATTCGGTCAAATGCAAAACTAACTCATTTATCCTAGACGACTTATCAGTAAGTCGTCTAGGGTATTCTCTAGTTCTTTTTTTAACAAACAAAGATGACGACTTAAAAGTAAGTCGTCCGTTTGACCATAAGACTTACCCGTAAGTCTTCTACAGCCAGACTACTTTCGGGTAAGTCTTCTACACAAACAGATCTGGAAAAAATTTCAGTTTCATACCTTAAACTAGTGAGATGACTTCCTTAGCACACAGAGTCTTCTCCAACCACCCACAATCTCAAACGAAAGTGACCCACCAAGAATAGTATGCTTGAATGGCTCTATAAACCATAAAAAAATTTGAATCAAAAGCTTGAGTTTTTTGGATGAATATGGAGGCAAAGTGAAAGAGATGTTGTTTTTAGTTCATTACAAGTGAGAAAGAGAGAGTGTAAATCGATTTTAGGTGCATTAAGAGCTTCAAATTGGTTGTTCATGGTGGTTGGGGTATTGATCACAATGACAATCTTGTAATTACTTGAAGATGATGAGGGTGAGGGAGTAAAAATATCATTTTCGGAAAAAAAAAATAAAAAAAATGTGATGGTATTTTCGTGAATATCATGAACTTGTGGGGGTGAATAGGGCAGAAGAAAAATCCAAGAAAAACATGGGTTAGTTTTAGGTTTGACTTTGAGTTTTGAGTCAATTCTGCAAAAAGCCCTTTTTTATTTTCTGATTTTTAAGTTATATAAATAATCCATGTTCTTGAAACCAACCGTGATATTTATGGATGTGGGAGGAGGATTCTTATCAATCCGTGATCCAATTTTGTGGTTTGGTTTATACAGTTAACCAAAACTAGACCATATTTCCATTTCGGTTTGTAGCGGTTCCACATTCGGTTTATTGATTCCAAACTTTTGACTTTAAAATATTAAGCCTGATATATTTCCTCTGAATACCAAACACTTGTCAAATTTGGACGTGTCAAAAGTGATAAACAATAATATCACACAAAATTTTATTATTAAAGTGAGCGTTACAAATTCTCATGTATATGAATTAAACGAGCTTATATAAAACGACTTCAAACCAGTGTGGAGATTCAACTTCAAGGATTTTAAGGACTCGAAGCCCGATCAAAACGGTTTAGGAAGAAGACTCCCTGGTGGGGCGTGGAATTATTATGCAGGCACTATACCATCATTTTGCAAATCGAACAAGGTTTGGGGGACGGATATTGATGATATCTATGCGCCAGTAAACTTCGCCGACAGTCATTGGATTGCTATTTGGATATCGATCCCTAAGAGGCACATAGTCGTCTTTGACAGCATTTGTTCCAGTATCTCCCCAGAAGAACTCGATGTGGTAATGGAGCCTTTTCTCTACATGGTCCCTTATCTGCTTGTTGATTGCGCTTCCACAGACGAACTACGTGCCCAATACAGCCTGGAGCCATTCACATATGAGAGACCGACCAATATACCTCCGGCCCGAGCTGGTGATTGTGGTGTGTACACTCTAAAGTACATTGAATGTCATGCTCTTGGGATAGAGTTTAGTAAAAAAGACTTTGCTAAGGCCAACGGGAAGAGTATGAGGGATAAGATGGCGGTGGATATATTTCAAGAGCTTCCTGACGCGCATGAGTTCGTAAACAAGGACATGGATGACATCCTGGGTACGTATGACGGGTGATAAACAGGCCACTTTAGATGATTTTGTATGATAGATTAGGCTGATGTGTGTATTTGAACTTGATCCCTATTTTGTAACTATATTCTGCGCAGAAGACTTACAGTTAAGTCGTCTGGACGACTTAACTATAAGTAGTCTGGAAAGTCTTCTGAGCAGTGACCTTTTGTAACTATATTTCGGATAATATAAAGGGCAAGACCATCTCAAATTTGTTTGGTAGTGCAATTTGACAAAGAAGTTGACACAGATAAGTTCATAACACAAATTTTTAGTACATAAACTGAACACTGGACGACTAACTTGAAGGTCTTCTGGAAGAAAAAACTCTGGACGACTAACTGGACGACCTTCTGGACGACTTAATTGAAGGTCTTCTGGAAGACTAAACACTGGACGACTAACTGGACGACCTTCTGGATGACTTAATTGAAGGCCTTCTGGAAGATAAACTCTGGACGACTAACTGGACGACCTTCTGGACGACTTAATTGAAGGTCTTCTGGAAGACTAAACACTGGACGACTAACTGGACGACCTTCTGGACGACTTAATTGAAGGTCTTCTGGAAGACTAAACACTGGACGACTAACTTGAAGGTCTTCTGGAAGAAAAAACCCTGGACGACTAACTGGACGACCTTCTGGACGACTTAACTGAAGGTCTACTGGAAGACTAAACACTGGACGACTTACATTGGGGTTTCGTATGGCCAGTTTCCTTGCATTTTGAGCATCTATAAGCCCTGTGTTGCTTCCCGGGTTTGCGTCCTCTCATCCTGGATAGCTCCAACCAAGATTACCATCTTGATTTCTTCTGTCTTCCCGGACCACGTTTTACTTCCGGAGGAAAGCATGTGCGTTCCTCAACTTGTTGTCCAACACAAGGATATATATTCTCTGAGTATCCTGCAAACAGAAAATCCTTTGAGTACACTGGACATACAAGTGTGGAGATATGCAAACCAACAGATGTTCCAGCAGCTATAGCATGAGGGCAAGGTATTTTCTCCACTGCATAGACACCACAATCACACTTTCTATGTCACTACAAAAAAAAAGGAGCTATTGTTACGATTTTTTGAGACTAGATTTCTTAGTCACATATTTGTGACATAACATACACTGATTTGTAACTGATCTATTATGTCAAAAATAGAGTAGCTATTTAGTCATAATATTGTGACCGGTTATGTCGTAACCAAATTATGTCGCATTTAGTGACATAAATATGACAAAAATAAATGAGACAAAAAATGTGACATAATTGTAACTATGTTTATTGTTACCATAGCGACAACTATGTGACTAAAGGCTATGACTCCGTTTATGAAGATATATAAACTAAATGTTCGTGATGGATGCATTGAAAAGGATAACAAATAAAAAATGTCGTAACTTTTCAAGCGCAAAATTATTTGGGTGATCTTGCAAGGTTTATTTATGTAGCTCAAGTTTTAACAATGGTTTATCCTGAGTTTTAAAAACAAACCATTGTTTATCATTTTTCTTTTGAGGTTGAATATGAAACTTTTCTATACACTATTCCCTAAACATAAACACTAAATTTAAATTTACATACAAAACAATTAATTTGATCTTCTTAAAATTTAGAAATTAATTCTTAAACTTTCAATTCAAATATATATTTTTAAAATTTAAACCAATATACTCCAAACACTTAATCTCAAATCCCCTAAGTTAAGTCCAAATCTCAAATCTAAACCCTAAACTACACCAAATCCTATATCATAAATTTAAACTTCAAATATAATAGTTTAAACTTAAAATCTAAATCTTTGACATAAACTCAGAATTTATTCTTTTTTTTTTTACAACTATAATAACTAAACTAAGATAAAGGTCCTACCTACTCGGAAAGCCAAGCCAGTGGGGTGGAATCAACATAGAACACAGCTGAAGGGGGACTCCGAGCACCTCGTGCAAGCTTGTCCGCCACTAGATTAGTTGCTCTTGGTATATGTTGAATCTTGAAGGAAGGAAAGAAACTCTTACCAGAATTTATTCTCTTAAAATCTTTAATCCCAAGTTTTTAAACTTAAACTTTCAACCTTACATATACTTCAAACCATATATTCATACTTAACCTTATATCTTAAGACATTAATTCATATTACATACTTCAAACTATTTTTAAATATTTTCTAAATTTTAAACTTAAACCTCAAACTCCAAATCATATATCATAAATTTCATTTCTAAATCTATTTTTCATTTCTAGAACTATATAACATGTACTCTAAGTGAAGTAAACTTATAATTTTAATAACTTTTTTTTTATCAAAAATAAAACTTATAATAAACAAAAAAACTAAAGAAAAATTAGAAAGTAAAATTCTATCCCTGTACGAAAATGAGATTAGAAAAAAATTATAAAACAACTAACATTAAAGAATAAAATGTATTCTGTCAGTTGAGAAAAAAAGTATAACAACTAAAAAAATTCCTATTGGCTGATTCACAAACACAAGGATCAAGCTTTTCACCGTCGGATGAGATTGGATCCAAGGGACCAAAGTTATTCCTTTTCTTCAGATCTCCATACATAGCTTTCTTCACTGCTGGCCTCCGCATCTCCTCTCTTCTCTTTTGTCAGAAGATCTCTCCACCCTCGCAAGATCTCTGCCTTCATCGCTCTCCATCTTCTCTACCACCTCCGTTAATGGTCGTTTATTATAAATTTTACTTCCATCATCTCTCTTCTGCGTGACTTTGACTTTGGTGCAGGTTGAAGAATTGAATGAGTGGTATCTCTGTCTTCCATCATTTGATGTCACGCTCACCGTTCACCACCACTCCACGGTTTGACATATATCTCTCTGTCGCTGTCTTTGTCTCTCTCTTTGAATCTGATTTTTGTTTGTTTTTTGTAAAGGAGGGTGGAGGATGCAGAAAAAGCTTGATGGTGGAGGATGCAGAAGAAGCTTGATGGTGGAGGAGACAAGACCAGCCGTGGTCGCAGTGGCTGTTGTGCGGCGGAGGCAAGGCCACACATGGCGGCTAGAGGAGGCAAGGCGAGGCAGGCATGGCCGCTTATTTTTTTAGGGTTGAATTTTTTTTAATGATTTGGTTTAGTTATCTAAACCTAATTTTATTTTAAACCAATTTCATTTTGTAAACCGAGTTATTTTTATTTCGATTTATAGAGTAACCAATTGAAACTGAGATGTTACTACTACTGTAATACTTTGTGAGGTTTAATTATGACAAATTAATAACATAATGAAGGTTACAAAATACAAAAATTTTGTTACACAATTATAGTAACGGATAAATATTATTTCGTTCGTCATTGATCATTATGTTTTGTGACTAAATTTTTGATTATAATAGGCTACAAAAAAAATTGACCAAAAAAAAGGCTACAAAATTAAGATTTTAAATTAGTTATAAATAATGACAGTTTGGGGCAATATATATAATGTCAGTATCGGTGACACAGTAAAAAAACTATAATGTCGTCAATATTAGTGACATTTTGTGACAATAGATCCGTTACTAGAAGTGATATAGTTGTCACATTAAACAGTCACAAATTAAGACAGTTTGATACAATTTAATAAGTAAGAAATTACTACAGTTTTGTTATTAATATACAACGTAACTATGTGTGACGATTTGTTACAAAAAATTTAGTCGCAAGAAATTGTGACATTTTTGTTACTCCAGAAAATTTGTGACACACGTATTGCAACCATTAATAATTGGTCACAAAAACGTAACAATGATAATATTGTTACGAATTCTTTGCTATCGTGACGGAAAATTTCGTCACAATACATTTATTTTCTTGTAGTGTGTTCCAAATCAACCACACAGTCCATTTTCCCACCTTTCACAAAGAATCGCCATCCATCAATTGGTTGTACTGTCATCGTATCCGCTATCTCCGATCGAACAGCAAGCAAGTATTCAACACCTCGACTATGTTGAGTTGGGAGACTCAAAGCATCTTCTCTCATTTTCCAAAACCACTTTCCTAGCTTCTCCCTTATGAACTCCAACAGGAACTGAACCGGAAATCCTCTAGCTCGCTTCAGAGCGGAATTAATAGATTCAGCGATGTTGCTTGTCTTTATGTTGTACATGTCCCCCTGACAATAAACCCTTGACCATAGGCTGACGTCGGCATTCTCCAAATACGTTGCAAGGTCCAGGTTTGCACTCCGTATCTCAGCCATGTACCGGTCAAAATCTGAAACCGTATGAGCATAAGCAGCACCTTTCACCAAGTACAAAAGATGTTTCCCTTTATACTTTTTGACAATGTTATCTTGAAGGTGATAATAACATATTCCTCGGGTTGCCCAAGGAAACACCTTATCACACGCACTTTTAATGGCCGCGTGCCGGTCAGAGACTATCACCAGAGGCTGCTCATCAGATACACAACTAGCCAATTTTGTGAAAAACCATTCCCAAGAAGGTTCATCTTCAGCATCTACGATCCCAAAAGCCAATGGAAATATCTGAAAATTCCCATCTTATGCGGCTGCAACTAACATAACACCTCCATATTTCCCACTTAGGTGAGTCCCATCCACAACAATGACCCTTCTCTGATACTTAAAACCTTTGATAGAAGCTCCAAAAGAGAGAAATAGATACTTAAATCTATTGATAGAATCAAGTTCTATAGCCGTGATAGAATCGGGATTTGCTAAGGAGATTTGCTCGAGATATGATGGCAGACGCGAATACCCATCTTCTGCTGATCCTCTCACCAATGTTTGTGCATATAAAAGTGCTCTGTATGAAGTGGTGTAATCAAGCGTCATGCCAAACATGTTCTTCATTGCATCAGTGATATGCTGCGGATTCAACCCATCAATGATTCCAACACGATCAATGAAAAGCCTACCAACATACTTCGGAGTACAGTGTCTCCGCTGAGCGAGTCGGTCTCCCGCTGAGCATGTATGTTTTTCCACATACTTTGTTACCCAAAACGTGTTTGTCCCATGTTTCACACTCGCTCTGACCTTCCATTGACAACCACTAACCGGACATGTTGTCACAAGGAGAGTTTTCGTTGACTTGTATATTCTGAAGGAGAACTTAAACCTCACTGCTGTCAACCGCAGCTCTGAAAGCAGGGCATCCTTGCTAACAAAAATCTGGTTGACATAGATACTGTTACCATTCGATCTTCCTCCTTCAATCTTTTCGATATCTTCAAAACACATATCATCATCTTCCTCATCCTCATCTTCAACCTTTCCATAAACACTGTAATCCTCACCATTCTCGTCCGCTTCAGCAACAATAGAGATACCAGCATCCTCCTCCCCATCGTCCTCATCCCCATTGTCCTCCTCCCCGTCATGATTTTCATCTTCAACCAAATCATCATCATCATCTTCAAAACATTCATCAGCTTCATCATCTTCCCTGAACTCTGAAACCGTTTCCACCTTGCTACGGCTTGATACACAAAGCCGTACTCCATGCGTTTTGGTTATCTCGAGCAAGTTTCGAACTTGTCTATCACTTGTAACATGAATAGGAGGGGTGTCTGGAGCCTGCATCATTTCTGCTGGTAATGAGTAGGTTATCTCCACAGATTCTGTGCTCATGTCCAGGTTATAATCTTCTTGAGCCATTGCAAGAAGTTCAGCATGTGTCGAACCTTCCCCCAAAAAAATGATTCTCGCTCCTTTGACATTATCAACCACAAAATCCCAACGACAATCATTCAACAACCATTCTCCATACACTGCATGTAACTGACGCATTATCTACAAAAATTCAAAATAAAACACATTAGTAAACATAGAGAAAATGAAAGTTTACTAAACATTGACGCAGACGACATACCAGTAAGTCGTCTGGAAGACTTACCAGTAAGTCGTCCAAACGGGTCATTTTTGCAATTGAATTTTAAATAGGACGACTTACTTGTAAGTCGTCCAGCTTTGTTTGTTAAAAAAAAACCTAGACGACTTACCAGGAAGTCGTCTAGGATAAATGTGTTAGTTTTGCATTTGACCGAATTGTATCAGATATTTGACTTTTCCTGGACGACTTACCAGTAAGTCATCTCAGGAAAAACAAAAATTTCAATATTTTATTAAAGCTAGACGACTTATTTGTAAGTCTTCTCAGGTTAGTTTGCAATTCGAAAAAGAAACATTATATATTTAACTTTACCCAGACGACTTACTTGAAAGTCGTCCAGCCAGACGACAAACAAGAAAGTCGTCCGAGATAAGCAAGGTTTGACCATAATCTAGGAATTAAATCTGGACGACTTTGCTTATCCTGGACGACTTTCAAGTAAGTCGTCTTACTGGAAGTCGGTCGTCTGGGAAAAGTTAAATTTAAGTTTTATTTTCCAATTGCAAAAGTAACCTGAGACGACTTACAGATAAGTCGTCCAGATTTAATAAAATATTGAAATTTTTGTTTTCCCGAAGAAGACTTACTGGTAAGTCGTCCAGGAATAGTCAAATATCTGACACAATTCGGTCAAATGCAAAACTAACTCATTTATCCTAGAGTCGTCTAGGGTATTCTCTAGTTCTTTTTTTAACAAACAAAGATGACGACTTAAAAGTAAGTCATCCGTTTGACCATAAGACTTCCATAAGACTTACCCGTAAGTCTTCTACAGCCAGACTACTTTCGGGTAAGTCTTCTACACAAACAGATCTGGAAAAAATTTCAGTTTCATACCTTAAACTAGTGAGATGACTTCCTTAGCACACAGAGTCTTCTCCAACCACCCACAATCTCAAACGAAAGTAACCCACCAAGAATAGTATGCTTGAATGGCTCTATAAACCATAAAAAAATTTGAATCAAAAGCTTGAGTTTTTTGGATGAATATGGAGGCAAAGTGAAAGAGATGTTATTTTTAGTTCATAACAAGTGAGAAAGAGAGAGTGTAAATCGATTTTAGGTGCATTAAAAGCTTCAAATTGGTTGTTCATGGTGGTTGGGGTATTGATCACAATGACAATCTTGTAATTACTTGAAGATGATGAGTGTGAGAGAGTAAAAATATCATTTTCGGAAAAAAAAAATTAAAAAAATGTGATGGTATTTTCGTGAATATCATGAACTTGTGGGGGTGAATAGGGCAAAAAAAAAATCCAAAAAAAGCATGGGTTAGTTTTAGGTTTGACTTTGAGTTTTGAGTCAATCCTCCAAAAAGCCCTTTTTTATTTTCTGATTTTTAAGTTATATAAATAATCCATGTTCTTGAAACCAACCGTGATATTTATGGATGTGGGAGGAGGATTCTTATCAATCCGTGATCCAATTTTGTGGTTTGGTTTATACAGTTAACCAAAACTAGACCATATTTCCATTTCGGTTTTTAGCGGTTCCACATTCGGTTTATTGATTCCAAACTTTTGACTTTAAAATATTAAGCCTGATATATTTCCTCTGAATACCAAACACTTGTCAAATTTGGACGTGTCAAAAGTGATAAACAATAATATCACACAAAATTTTATTATTAAAGTGAGCGTTACAAATTCTCATGTATATGAATTAAACGAGCTTATATAAAATGATTTTTTCTATAAATCATTTGGCAGCAAATTAACATATATTTAATCTTATTCGAATACTAATTAATATTAATGATAAACATTAATTTTCAAAAATTTCTTAGTTTAAGTAAGTATTTTAATTATATATGTATTATTTTAAAATAATATATCTATATTATTAAAAGACAAGTACCTATTTGAAAATGTTCTTACTTCGTTAATTAAACTCCCTATTTTTTTGCTTGTCTTTGCATTTATGAAATATCCTAAAACGAATAAAACTGCCTAATTTATTATTTTTCTTTTCAGTTACATTAATGAAATATGTTTAAATGAATTTAAACTTCCTATTTTATTGTTTGTCTTTTTCAGTTACCTTAATGAAATATCCTTAAATAAATTTGGACATAATGTCATTTAATCAACAAAAAAAACTCATGAGTTATCCTTACGTGCATAATTTTAATAATGGATTTTAAAAACGTGCATCATTAAAATGTTACCTAAAACATACAACACTAATATATAACATGCATCAATAAAACTAGAATTTGACTCACACAATTGTACGAATATTATTTTCAGTTGATTAAATTAAAAAATATTTATTTATTCAAAAGCTATTTAAGAATGGCTATGTTTTTAAAAATTATATGGTATTATTTGCTCATAACTCATTTGTCATTTGCTAAATTGTTAGAAATAAAATTTTAGCATAATATAACTCAGTTGTCATTTGCTAAATTTATGGTTTTTATTTATATTTTTTATTATTTAATTATAATATTTTCATTTTATATTTGAAAGAGAAATGAATTTTCTTTCAAACAATATTTTTGTAAATGTATTTTTAAAAAAATAATCAATTTAAATTGTTATTATCATTGAATATAATTATTTTTGACATAATTTGAGTTTTCGTTTACATCAAAATTTATCATATTTTAGGATAATTTTAATTTAAAATGTAATTTTCATATTTTTCAAACAAATTCTAAAAATATTTTTTAATATTTTGTTATAATTTTTAAAAAAATATTGAGTTGCATTTCAAATAAAAAAGTAAAGATATTAAAAATATTCTAATTAAAATATGTAAAATTTAATATAGTTTTAAGGAAATGTTCAAAATAAAAAAAAAAATTACACATAAAAAAATCCTGATTTTTGTTAACTGGGCGGATCATTATTTATATGATATCGCAAACGAAAGAAAAATTTATGTTTTTACAATTATCTAATTAACTATGTATACTCATTTTTTTATATTTTTTTATATGATATCACACATTCTTAAAAAAATAGATAGTTTAAGATGCAAAAAAAAATAATTTAGTTAATGAATATAATATGAATGAATTTTACAAATACATCATTTATAAAATAAATAATTAAAAACTGAAAATTCATATCCGCGCTGGCGTGCGGATCAGGATCTAGTGTAGATTATAACGTTTGGTTCAATCTTACTAACAAAATTTATATAACATTTATCCTCATTATTTTTACTTGATGTACAAGCCGAAACAATTCATAACCCAAATACCAAATATTTTGCAGATAGAGACATACTTGGTTGATCCTAAAATCCAGCTACCTTCCCTTTTTCTAAGACAAAACCAAAAGAAGATAGTTTCTTTATTTATATACTAAAAATTAGATTCTTTCCTGTAAACTTCCTCCCTTAAGTTTTCTTGCAAAACACAATTCAAATCGTCTTACTAGGCATTCTTCAAGCAAAACCTCTTTGTTAATTAATTAGTGGAATAAATAAATAGGAAAAAATCTTTATTTATTTTTATTTACTTTTTTTCTCTCGATTATTCTTAAGATAACTACTTGTGAGTTGTTCGGTTACAGCACCTCTTGCGAGTCAAGTAATTGAGTAAAATCTCTTATTACCTACTTGGATGATTTCTTGAAGCTTCTAAAGAAATACCCTTTTATCCATATCATCTCTGTAACGTCCTTCTTCTTACTCTTCTTCATCGTCTTGGCGTTTCTTCTGCATCTTTTTTTGCGGTTCACGTGTTGATTGCTTCTGGGTCTATCCTTGTTCGTTTAACTGTTTTAAGGTTGTCTCGGGTTGAGGTTTTCTCTGATAAACAAAACACAAAGCAAGAAACATAGTCTTTAATTGTTGTCTTCTTGAGCAGACGAATATTCGAGAAGGTTAATGTAAGAATTCTTGCTCCTTTTGATGTATTTTACAAAACCATGACTATAAGCCATCAAAGGTTATATTGTATTTTAATATTTTGTATTTAATGTGTTTTGAGAGAAGAGAATGACTCAGATGAACTTTCTTTCTCTTTTATGAAGCCAAGTTAAGTTTGAGAGGAAGAACTAAAACCATTCACCACAGAAGATCGAGGCTAGAGACGGTTATGGACGTCATGTCTTACCAGAATCAGGCAGAGGGTTTTGTTAAACGCTATCTGTTAGCAGATCCATGTCTTCCTTATACTTCTGTTCTTACAGGAATCTTTCTCTGCAAGATGGTAAGTATGGTTCTAGTTCACATGCAATTTCAAACCTCACGTCCTTTCTTTCTGATTTGACCTGTGTAGCTTATACTATTTTTGATAAATAGGTCTATGATCTTATGGAGTCATTCAGCTCTATTCATATCAAATCATACTCAGCTCTCACAAAAATGAAGAGAATTGAATGGAACAACAGGTGAGTGTCCATATACTAGATATGCTCTTTATTTTCAGCCTGTTTATATTTTTGTTCTTTGTCTTTTATCACTTTGGCAGGGGAATTTCTACAGTCCATGCGATATTTATCTCATTGATGGCACTCTACTTTGTGTTCTTCTCTGATTTGTTTTCTGACCAAACAAGTCTTCAAGGCCTTATGGTGTTTCGTAGCTCGCCTCTATCTAACTTTGGTTTAGGAGTAAGTTTTCATCTTGTTCACTTCTCATGTTTCTTCTTGAAACCATCCTGATGAGCATTGATGTGTTTGTCATAATAGGTATCAGTTGGTTACTTTCTTGCTGATCTTGGAATGATCATTTGGCTTTACCCTTCTTTAGGGGGAGTAGAATATGTAAGTTGTAGACACAAGAAAGCTTTTGTGTTCTATCCATTGGTTTTAATGATCTTGATCTGGCTGGTAAATGATAATGGCTGTTTTCCTTTATAGATTTTCCATCACAGCTTATCTGGTGTGGCAGTAGCGTATTCTCTGTTCTCAGGAGAGGCTCAGCATTACACATACATGGTTTTAATATCTGAAGTGACTACACCATCTATCAATCTTAGATGGTACCTTGACACTGCTGGCTTGAAGCGGTCTAGAGCTTATCTTATTAATGGAGTTGCTATTTTCTTGGCTTGGTTGGTGAGTTTTTGTAAGCCTTATACATTTGTTTGGAATCTGTAAAACGTCTTAGAAATTCATGTTTTTTGTTTGCAGACAGCAAGAATACTTCTGTTCATCTACATGTTTTACCATGTCTACATACACTATGATCAGGTACCTAAGATTTCGGTTTAATGACCAAACAGGTTCTTCCACCGAACGGTCTAGCTTTACACTCTGATATTGCTGTTGGTGCTGGTTGGTATTAGAGGTAACGAATTAATATGATCTATGGACTTTTTGGCAGGTGGTACAGATGAATACATTCGGTTATCTACTGGTATTCGTAGTACCGATTGCGTTGAGTGTAATGAACTTGATGTGGTTTGGTAAGATAGTGAAGGGATTGAAGAAAACACTTGAGAAAAGACAGTGAAGCAAATATTTTCTGTTGAATGTAAATATAAAGCTCTTATGAGAAAATGTGTTAGGTTCAAAGCAACAAGGTTTTTTACTTTTAGCTTAAACACTAATTATGTTCCAAAAAGATCTCAAATTTACTTCAGAAATCAGAATCTTATTCCACAATCGCCTCTCTCTCATCCATATATATTTTTTTTTTTGTTTCATGTAACATCTAGTATGTATTCCCATCCAAACAAAACTTCTTGTATAGCTCATCACTAGACCACGCTACTAGTACAGTTGAGAGCATACACTGAGTTTATCTTGTTCTTTTGCTTTCAACTCAACCATACTCCATTCATGAAATTAATATTTGAGAGCATACACTGAGTTTATTACTTTTTGCAATTAGTGTTAATGGAGCAATTTAAAATAGGGAAGCATATAGTATATAGAGGAAGTGAAAGCCATATTTTGGCTAAGAGATGGGTAAAATGTTTAGTTTATATTCTTTGGATTCAAAAGATGTGACTTCAAGGTTCCATAATCTCCCTAGTACAACTATTTTAACCTCTGCCAAGCTTGGGATAAATCCTTTATAGCGTGAGTGAGAATCCTAGCTAGAATCACTTAAACCAAAACAAAAACTATGATGATGATGATGATGATGATTCTGTGTCAAGTTGAGCTTCCTTTGTTTTTGTTAATTCATTTTAATAATCCCCCGATATTAATATTCTCTGGATCCGAAAAAGAAATTTCCATTATCGTAATAATATAAGAGTATAGATTAACATAAACATGAAAATGTAATTAAACGCTTAAATAAATACTGCATTTATTTATTTATTTATTTATCTTCTGGAGAGAGAGAGAGAAGTGGTTGTTGTTGCCGACGCGTCTGTGTTCTCTCTATCCTTGCAATGGTCTTTTGATCTTAAATCTAGTTATCATCCACGAGCTAGCTCCCTTGAGCTGAAGATTTCTAGAGCTACGATACTGTGACTGTGATCTGATAGATAATCATGGCTACCGCTGGAAACAAGACCATTAACGCCAAATTGGTCCGTCTTTTGTTTCACTCACTCATGCAAAAGCTCCATTCTTTTTGTGATTTCAATTTAGCCCTTGAGAATTTTGATCTGATTGTTAAGTTGTCTTCATCATAGGGTTTTAAATGAACAAGCTTTCCTATCATCATGAACTCTCCACGTTGGTTTAGTGATCATATGTTTGATTTGATGCGTCCTGCTGCTTTTTTGAGTTGGTTCTGTAATTTGGTTTAAGCTTTCAGGTGTTACTTGGAGATGTTGGCGCTGGGAAATCCAGTCTTGTCTTACGGTTTGTTAAAGATCAGTTTGTTGAGTTCCAGGTTTGTGTTCTTCCTTGCAGCCTTTCTTGTTGTTTTGTTCACATTCTGTCGTCTTCTTCTTCTTGACTCTGATAAAATCTTTTTTTTCTTCTTACAGGAATCAACCATAGGTGCAGCCTTTTTCTCACAAACATTAGCTGTGAACGATGCGACTGTTAAGTTTGAGATATGGGATACAGCGGGTCAGGAACGGTACCATAGCTTGGCTCCAATGTACTACAGGGGTGCTGCTGCTGCTATCATTGTCTTTGACGTTACTAATCAAGTACCAAGTTTTTTAAATTTATTGATCAGTGGATGCAATTTATTGGCTTTCTTCTAAATTACGGTTGATTTTTTTTGTTTTTACTATCTTCTCAGGCCTCGTTTGAGAGGGCAAAGAAATGGGTTCAGGAACTGCAAGCGCAAGGTATTGTCTATAGCTATAAGTTATGGCTAGAATAGTTTTTTTTTAATGATTTCACTTTACTTGGTTTTACTATTTGTGTGAGTAGGTAACGCTAATATGGTCATGGCCCTTGCTGGAAACAAATCTGATTTATTAGATGCAAGGAAGGTTTCCGCAGAGGTAAGCAATTGCTCTGTCCTGACTGATTTTTCTTACTGTGATGTTTGGATTCAAGCTTAGAGTTGAGATGAGTGTGTAATAGCTTAATAGCTGATCCATCATGTGTCACTACCGTCACTTGGCTTCTGAATTTTGCTGCTAAGCCTACTTCTTGATACCTCTGACACTAATTGTCTTTCTTGTAGGAGGCGCAAACATATGCTCAGGAGAACGGTCTTTTCTTCATGGAAACTTCAGCCAAAACCGCTGCTAATGTCAAAGAGATATTCTATGAAATTGGTGAGAGCTATCGTTACACTCTAGATTCAAATTCAAACAGTTTTCTTTTTGCTTCTATTACTAAATGCTGTTATACCTTTTTCTTTTGGCCGGTACAGCAAGAAGGTTACCGAGAGTGCAACCTACAGAAAACCCAACAGGAATGGTTCTACCAGATAGGGCCATGGATAGGGCAGTGAGTTCATCTTGTTGTGCTTAGTTATATGTAATGGAATACACTTCCCTTAAAGGGGACCTTCTGGTCAGTCAATATTGATTTATGGACTTCTGTGTTTTGAATATCTTTGTTTTGTTTTGCTTGTGTGAACATTCAATTTACCAATTAAAAAGGGTTGTACATGAAGATATCTCATATTGAGATATGATGTATCCAGTTGTCAAACACCAAGCATTTTCAAGTTTTAGGAACTCTAGAATTTGTTTTTCCCTTTATTGGAGCTTCCTGATTGATCGATCACAAGTTCGTGCAACTCTTTTTTTCTTAAATGAATGTTAATTTATATTCAAATAGAAAAAACTTCCAGATGATGACTTGTGCTTTCAAGACTGCAACTTGTGCTTTCAAGTTAATCGTAAATATATCAAAGAATAAAAAGAATGAGGCTTCCAGATGTATTCATCTGTAACATCCTGTCTCCAGTTGTGAGCTGGTCTTTCAACGATAGCCAGGTCATGAATGAGAACTTTGGGGTTGAGTGAGTGAACCAAACTGCTCTGCTCCCGTTGCAATGTGGCTTATTCTCACGAACTTGAAGCAAAGGTCTTTTTTGAAGAGAAATGTGGCTTATAATTTTCAGTAATTTAATTTTTTATTATTTAAATTTATAGCTGGGAAAGATTATTTATTATTTGTATAGTAATTTAAATACATATAAATAAAATAAAAAGAGTTGACATAAAAAAAGAATATGAAAAGTTATTTTACATTTTTATATTATAAACCTAGTCTAAGAAAACAAATGCAAAAGCCCACTAACAGCCTACAAAACTAGGTGGAACCTATATATATGATATGAGCGTTGGTTTTGAGATCTTTGATTATTTACATTTTGGAGGATTTTAGGGTTTGAAGCGTGTTTAGGGGTGGTGGGGATGCAGCAGTTCCACGTCGCAATATATGAGATTGTGGATGATCCTTCACTGGATTCAACAATCTCGTGGAGCAAAAGCAACAAGAGTTTTATCATCTGGAATCCTAAAGAGCTATTCACGAAAAAGATTCTCAAGAGATTCTTTTGCTGCAATCTGTCACAGTTTATCACCGAACTTGACACATACGTAAGTTTTATTTTGTGTATATGTAAGAAGATTATCACTGAGTTTTTTCGGAATCTTGCAGTTTTGAATCTGAGTCTCTCTTGTTTGGTGGTGGTACGTACGTAGGGTTTTGTAAGAATTGAGGGGTCCGATGAGCAATTGGAATTCGGACATAAGCACTACTTTGTGAGAGGTAAACCTGAGCTTTTGAAGAAGATGCGTCTCCAAGCTGCGATGAATAGGATGAAGAAAAGTGCCCAGAAAGCCAAAGCTAGAGCTGAAGCAGAGAAGAACGGCTCTGTGACTGTGAGACGTGAACCTCGGATTATAATAAATGCCGACGATGCAAGGATGAGGTACAAGCAAATATTTGAATCATCATCATCATCATCATCATCATCATCATCGATCGCTAAAACGCCACTAGAGAATCGCTTCCGACATCTACGAATATGATCACTTGTTCCAGTTGCTCTCTAGACCTTGCTAAAATAATTGGGGTTTTCCAGTAAGACAATGCATGTTTTGCTTAACCTATATATTTTAATCTTTTGCTATTTTGTATCATACCTTGTCCCGAATATTACTTTGTGTAATATTTAAATGGTAGCTTTCTCTTTATTAAGCTGCAGTGAGTGTTTAAAGAAACACTGGCTGAAACATCCACAAGAATGCTTCTGTTAGTAGCCTACAAATGTTATCTTTGTAGTCTTAAAGCCTCTCTCTCTCTCTCTCTTACACCTGAGATCATAACTTTACTGGTCACTTGAGAACAACCGCATTCTGAAGCTCTCCCTATAGTTTGCATTCCTCTCTTTTTCTTCTTCTTGATTTTAACCAATCCTAAATGGAAGCTACATAATCTTCTCATATACCTTGCCTTTAATCCTCTGAGTTCACTCTCTTCTACGTCCAGTTCACTCTCTTTGCGTTTCGAGTGTTATTCGGACAAGGATGTCTGGAACAGAAAAAAAAAAAAAAAAAGAAAAAACTCATCTCTGAAAACATGAAATAAGCCTCATTACTATCTGTCTGCTAAACATTCTTCTCATTTGGTTCTTGTAGAGATTTTGATTTCCCAATCTTGATGTTTATGTGTACACTTTTTTATGTTTGGCGGCCTGACAAACAATTTGTAAGAAACAAATGATTAGACGAGTCTTTGGTTTAAAAAAGATGATGTTATATGCTAGAAAACAAACAAACAAATTATTCGATACTTTCTGATTAAAATCCATCAAGTTTGCCACATTCTCTATTTCAATACAACTGAAAGCTTTATCGTTCAAACACTTGTTATGATTGTTTCTCACTTTCTTGCTGTTGCCGATGGGTGATTGATGCCCTGCCGCTAAATTCTTGTGCACATGCTGAGATACCAATCAATTGGTGGCCACAATGAACAAGTTAGTTGAATCATATACCACTACGTTTCCTTCAAGATTTACAACTCTCACCAATAATTTTCACAGATGAGACATTGTACGGGTGCACAAGTAAACTGATCTAAAAACCTAAACCGAATCCGACATCTGAATATCTCATATTGGAACTATGTATCTAAACACCAAGTAGTTTCAAGTAGTATATTCATAGCCACTTGTCTGAATTCTCCTAAATGGAAGCTAGAGATTGTACTTTAGCAGCGTCAGCAATAAAGGTTTTTCATCCGAAAATTCAACTGAACCGATTTTGTAAGTTTTAATTGATAGAAAAAGTAAAATTTTATAGATAACTGGAAAAGGTTTCTACAAATTCTATAGAAATCTCTGTATTTAGCACATTTATCTATTCGTAAAAAAAAAAATTAAAACAAGTAGAAGCCAGTACAGAGCAAAATTTCAACCATGGGAACCACACACAGTGGACAGACTTAACACCAACACGAAACTTTTTAACAGAGGGGTGTGTGGCTATTCAGCTGTTCTCCTTCTCTTTGGAGTGTCGTTTTCTTGATACTTGGCAGCAGAACGACGCCTCTTCTCTTCCATGCTAGTGTCGTCTTTGGCCCACTCGATCACCTGCAATGAAGGTAAAAAAAGAGTCGAGAAAGCATACAAACCTAGAGCCTTGAGAGAGATATAAGAGTGTAACATAAGTCATACCAAATGGCGTCCGTAGAAATGGGTGCTCGACAGTGCTTTTTTGGCGTTTGAAGCTTCTTGCTTTGTCATGAATTCAACAAAAGCATAACCTGCGTACTGTCCTATATTCCTCTTTGGAAGCCTGAGACCCTTGATCTGAGGCAACAAAAAGAAACATGAACGAATGTGGTTTGTTGTAAAGAAAACAATCTTAAACTGAAACAGGCATTAGACCAAAACTTAAGCTATTGCACTGTTTACCTGTCCAAATGGACTAAAAAGCTGTCTTAATTCCTTCTCGGTTGTCTCAAAAGCTACATTTTTCACATGTAGCTTTGTTGAAATTTTGTCTGAGCCTTTGGCAACCGTGTCCCTACGCTTGTGTTCAGTAAACCTCAACTTCAAAGCATGCCCATCAAGAGAAGTTCCCTGAAAAATCAAACAGAAAAAATGTCACTTCCCAACGTCGATTCGAATCCAATCAACTTTTAAGTTTCAAAGAGGCTTGACTTATTATATACCTGTAGATCTCTAAAGACACTGGTCGCTGTCTCAACAGAGTCGAATTCGAGAAAACCATAACCGCTTGAAACATTCTTCCCATTCTTTACATGCTTCATTATCTGCTCATGATGGATTAATAAAGAAATACTTAAAAACAGACTCAATAGTTCAGTGCATACCATTCAAGTGACATCACCAATGAACAAACAACTTACCTTCACACTCAGTATCTTTCCCTGCTTCACCAGGTCTTTCAAATGCTTCATCAAACTCTCATCAGTCGTTTTGAAGCTCAGATTCGTAACATGAAGGACATTTGACTGAAATATAACGCAACGAGTAAAAAGTTACAGACAGACTAATTCAAAAGATAAGTGTAAGTAACATTTTCGTCTACAAAATTGATCAGAAGACAGATATTTCAAGCCCATGGAACATAAATTATACAGTACCTAACCTGAAACTCGCAACTCGCAAGATATTTAACTAAATTCGTATACAGCCACAAAAGGTAAGACTCAAATAAACTTCAGTTAACCAAGCTAACCAAGATTTTTTAAACTAACACAATAATATGATATAATAACGTCCACAGATTTCATAACTTGACATACCTCAGTTACGTCAGGATCGAGGTTAACCTCCTGTTCCAATTTGACTCTTCTCAGATCATTTACTCCATCATCACTCTTCTCTTCTTTGTTCTCAGGAACTGTTTTTGGCTCAAGAATATCTGCAGGAGCCCACTCGAGATACAGGGGAGCATCTCTGCAGTAACAACAAGAAATTTGATAAGGCAGTTTTGTTTAAATTTATCTCCAAGAAGCACTCTAGGGAAAGAATGAGGATTATAAATATTTAGACTGAAACAATTATCACTTTACTGTTCTTCCCTTCTTGGTTTAATAAACATCAAAGTTAATGTTTAAGCTTACTTGTAACGCTTGTATGCCATCTTCTTAATAGCTGAACGTGCATCAGCCGGTTCAAGGAAAACAACCTGGAGGTCATGTAACAAAGGGTTAGAGAACACGCAACTATATTGGTTGTAGAACACACAGAAGGAAAGAAAAAAATACCAAGGCCATTGTCTTCGTTGGAGGGAGAATAATTTTTTCAATTCCAAATTTTCCAAACATTTGTGCCAGTTCCTTTTCAGTCGAAGCAAATGGCAAATTCTTAACCAAGAGAATATGTTTGCTTCGGTTCTTCTCGTCGCCTTTCCCTGTAGCGAACTCTTCCAAAGCAGGGACATTAACTCCAGCCTTAGCGAGGGCTTCTTTGGTCTCCGCAATCACTTTTGTTTCAGCCAGAGCAAGGCGTACGGCAGGGTCATCAGATTCACGGTCAAGTAGCTCACTCTTGCTTACACCATACACCCTGACTGTGTTTTCTAGAATCTATAACAGCAAAATGGAAAGAAAAAAAAAGATGAAGGCATGAAGCAAAATAATAAAAGAACAGATTATAAATAACATAAATGGATGCATTTTTTTTGAAACAAGAAAAAACTTACGGTGTCCTGTCGCATGAACAAACTATTCCAAGCCTTTGTGTTTCCACCTGCTTCAGACGCCTTTCTTGCTTCCTCCTTCTTTTGCTTGAATGTTTTAGACAGATTAGAAGTTTCATCCCTGTTGAGAAAAGCCATCGTAATTGGTAAACAACTAATGAAATTTCTCCATAAAGACCGAAACTTAGAAAGGGAAAGGACACTGACACTTGTTTATCAAACGTTACACGAGGCTTGGATGGTAAAACATGAAGCAACCGCCCCTGGAAAAAATCGTTATCTAATACCTCCATTGCCCTGCATCACAATCCAAAAATCATTCAAAACCTGAACTAACATGTAAATGGAGAGAGTAAAAAAAAAAAACAGAAGGCTAAGTGTTGGCATGTATATATAATACCTTGCTGCATGTTCCGGAACCTGGTAGAGGATGTAGGCAACTCCTTTGGACCTTTTAGTCTCCCTGTCAAGAACAAGATGGACCTCTGATATCTCACCGAATGGGCTAAAATGTTCCATAAGATCTTCTTCCCTGTTGCAATATATTATTGACAGCAATCAGAGGTGTAAAAGATGAACAACAGAAGGATAAACATAAAACAGAAGATGAATAAGACAATTCATTACGTTGCAGTGTAAGGCAGGTTCCGGACGAAAAGGCGACCAGTCTGGAGAACATCATCACTGTCAGGTTTAGAATCTTGAGCCAGCTTGCCATCATCTTCTTCTTCCACCTCCATGGCATCTTCATCACCACCTTCCTCAACTTCATCATCATCGCCATCAACGGGAGAAATACGAGTATCAGCGTCATCATCACCATCATCAGCTTTGTCTTCATCACTACCAGATTCACTATCACTGTCCGAATCCGAGAGGTTTTTCTTGACCCTGCTCTTGAAGTACTCCAAATCATCAACATCATCAGTAGGAGCAACAACGTTCCTCTTTTTACTCTTTTCAGTATCTGATGACCTCTCAGCAGCACCACTGGAAACAACAACTGGCTCATCAGCTTTCTTAGCTACTTTAACGGAAGGAGCAACCGACGTGTCATTTGACCATATCTTCGACTTGCCCCTCAGCATAACGTCGAGAAACTCCTCGCGCATGGGATCATCAACATCTTGCTCCTTCTTACCCTTTTTGTTAGAAGACTTTCCACCGTTTTCTTCTTTCTTGAGCGAATGACGACTCCAAGGACGGGGAGCGTTCTCGTCTCCGACTTTACGAGCAATCTATTAAGTTAAAAGGAAGAATTCAAGACTAGTCTACAGAGGTGAAAACAAGAGTCTCTCCAAGTTTTTGAAGTGCAAACCTCAACAGAGATACGGAAAGTATCAAGGTAAGAGTTGTTGAAGTACTTAATAGCTTCTTGAGCATCTTGTTCACTACGGAACCCAATAAAAGCCATTTGTCTACTTGTACCTTCCCTGCGAAGCAAATAAATATATATTCAAATTAAAACGAGAAAAGACACAAAACTTAGTTGTGAAATAACGAGACTTTGAATATAGTAGTAGTAGTACCTGGAACGCAGCAATTTAGCGTCTGTGATTTCTCCTTTCTTTGAGAAAACATCTCGAAGACGAGCCTCTGCCACTTCTTTGGGCAGATTCTTCACACAGATCCTCGACCTGGAATTTACAAAAAACCCGACAAGAGAAGATGAGTCAACTTGGTTTCTGCGAAACCTCAGTAGGAAGAAGGAACAGTTTCCGGGAAAACAATACTTACATCTTTTAGTTTTGCAAAAGAAGAGCTGGTTATGAGAATTGTAGACTCCGAAGGGACCTCGAAATTAGGTTTTCTAAGAGACGAAAGACAAGACTTTAATCCTTTTTTTGCAAATGTTTCTGGAAGACTCTAGTGTCGGAACAATTAACTCAGCCGCCGGGACGAGGGAGAGACGAAGGAAGAATAAGAGGGACAGCGAGAGGGTTTTTAGGTCTTTTGCTGTTCCTACTTTAGGTCGGCTTTCCACATTTTATTTAGAACCGAACCGGTCCGGTCCAAATAACCAAATAGTTGTATTTTTAAAATACTTAATAAACCAAACCGAATCCCAATTATACAGCCAAAAACTTGTAACCGAAACTAAAATGAGGCTTTAGAGTTTTTTTTTCTTTGGTCGTCACTCATACGTAAGTCTCTTACTCAACAGATCTGTTCTTGATTTGATGTATGGCTAACCGGTTTGGTTAGCACGATAACCGATATATGAAAAATTAACAATGACCAACAGACAAATGGAACAAGGTTAGACCATTGTACCAAAGTTCTAACTAAAAACACAACATTGCCAAATCAATTGACCATTCTGTTTCCTATTTGACAAGTGTAAATATATCGGCAAAAAATCTCCAGGGAGGTCTTCTCTTCCTTATATATCATCTTTTATATATTAAATCACAAGTCACTTGAACAATAAGATTTTGCCACATGTCATTATTTTACAAATAAAAAAAACTAATTAATTATCAACATAAGGATTAAAAACTCTCGCAAATAAACCAACTGAAAAAAGAAATGTCTCCAATCAAAAAAGAGCTCCACTAACCACGATCTCTAATTTCTTAAAACCGTAAAATCTTAAATCCCTAAATTTTCTCTAATGAACACCTTATTTCATGGCACAATTTCAAATTGTTTCATCTATAACTTATTTCTTCTGTCTTCTATCCCTCTCTCTTATTCTTTGTCGTTTGTTTCTTAGTAATTTTTTGGGTTTTGAGTGTTGCAACAATAACTATATAGCTTATGACTTCATTATGTCCAAGTTCGGTGTTTCTTCTTAATTAAATACTCTCATATTCTTTTTGTTCAGCTTCAAGTTGTTTTAATAGATTATTCATAGGAAGACTAAGGGACAATGAGGCTGGGCATATAGATTTTAAAAATCTGAAATGGAAATACAAAGTAAATATTTTATCACTTTTCTTTTAGTTAACTATGCAAAGTTTCAGCGTTATTGAGTTTTTTTGGGGTAAATTGTTTCGTATATTATGGATATAGTACAAAAGAAATGGTGTTCATCTTTCCTATTAAGAACGTGAAGATGGAGAGAAAAAAACGTGAAGATGGCATATCGGTGTTGTTGTGTAGACTGAGATTAAGGTAATATTTTATAAAGAGGTATTTTAGCTTATTTTGTAAATTGTTATAATTTTCTAGATATATTATATATCCACAATTTATGACTTTATGTATATATATATGAACACTCTTCAACATCTCTTGATACGCGGTAATAGGAGGAGATAATCTATATGGAGTTGGTATATTTTTGACTTTAAAATGTAATAGTAATACATGTTAAATTTATATGATAATTTGATATAACACTAGTTTATATACTAAATTGGAAGTCACTCGTCCAATAAAAAGTTGATATTTGGCATTGTGTTTCAAAAATAACAAATCAATTAAAAATAACAAATTCAATTTTTCGAAAACTATAAGACAAAACTGATTCCTAAATTTTCTCATACCAGTAACATGTTCAAACTTCCAAGAAATATAGTTAGAAATTCTATCACGATTTCAAAGACTTTTTTTTCCCAACAATATCAAATTGTCTAACTTCTATATAACTTCAAACAACTAATTGATTTTTCCTATTTCTTTCTTTTATCAACGTTTTTTCTTCATTTTTCCAGTGTTTTGAGGGTAGAAAAAAATCTATACAGGTTTATATTTCTCCTTTTCAGATTAATTTTCTTCAATTTTCAATTCAATGCTTTCTCATTCTTTTAATTATTTATTCATGATTCAGGATGAAAATGGTACTTAATATACTCCAGTTTTAAAGAGTTCTTCAAACGAAAAAGAAAACTCAGAGTTTTGTCGGTAATTTAGGTAACAATACGTATATATGAACCTGCTATATATACAAACTGATTATTTACAAATCGTTGTGTTACGGTTTAACTATATATATTTTAAAAATATGTTTTCTTATAACAAAACATATTCAAATATTTTACAAATCGATTTGAGTCTATTACACAGAAACTGAAGATTTTATATATGTTTTATCTTATCGTTGAATTTTATGGTTAGTGATTATTGTAGAAAAGACGATCGAGAAGAATCTTAAAATGCAGGTTCAATAAAAAAAAATCATAACACGTGTTTTTTTTTACCACTTTCTTGCGGCTAACCTAGAAAGCTTTAATGTTATTGAGTTTTTTTTTTTTTGTGATTATTGAAGTTTTTGTGGATATAGAGCAAAATAAAAACTAGAGATCATCTTGCCGTTAGGGCAACATTATCAGGCACAAAATTTGGTCCTTAAGGGGAGGGGACCCACAAAAACACCAAAACCGAAGAGGAGAAGTCGTTTTGGCTTGGTCCTTGTACTGTTCGCGGGCCGCGTTCGCGGGCCTCACTGACATGGCGGCCCGCGATTGGTTCGTTTCTATTTTTTTTTTTTTAATCGGAAAAAAAAAAGAAAAAAAGAAAATTAAGAACTTTTACCGATAATGTTGCCCTTAAAGAACACGAAGCTAGCATATCACTAGTAGTAATGTGTGGACCAGGTTAAAGTAATAATTGTAAACAATGGCATCTTAGCTTATAATGATTACAAGTTGTTGTAGTTTTCTATATATATTATCAACAATTTATGGGTTTATGCAAACACAAATTAATTAACACTCTTCTTGATATATTATCTATAATCTACGATATATTTTAACAAGAAAATGTAGGGTATGAATGGTGACCAAGGAACGACGAGGAATAATGCATTCCCTAACGTTTCTAAAAAAAATTACCATTCACAAGGAATAATAATTTTCTCTCATTCCCTTTCGTTCCTTTTTTTTTGTAGAGAATTAAAAAACAAAATTATTTTTTGTCAAATTTGATAAGGAACAACCATTCCTTTTCATTCCTGGTATTTTATTCCCGTACATTCCTTTTTTATTCGTTCCTCTTGTTTCCCGGATGGTCACCAGTCGGACCCGTAGTGTTAATACATGTTAAAGTTAACAAATCCTTGCCCGTATACGTGGGGCTAAACACTAGTTATAATACAAAGGAAATCTTACAATACTAAAAGGAGAATAAGCTCAATGTTTAGCTATGCCATGTCCACAAATTAATTTAGACCAATCACATTACTATATTATGTCATGTCATCTACTACAGTGAAACCAATCGCTTTCGTCGCCGACTGATCGACTTCTTTTTGATCTTTTTCCTTGGAGAAACCCAGCCGATTTCACCTCTTTAGCTTCTCCTCTGTAACGTTAAATCGTGACCCATAAAGCTCCATCATTTAGTGCAATCACTATATAATCTATCTCTTCCCCTCCGATTTTTCTGAGAAGAAGATGAAATACGACGTAGAATCTATTTTTCCAAACCGCTGCCGCTGTGCTCTCCGGTGCCCCTTAACTCACGTCCTTGTCTTCGCTCTTTCTCAGCTTTCCCCATTCCTGGCTGATAACTCAGACGGGACGACCCTAAAGCTTTGTCTTCACTGTCCATTGACCAGAGACGGCTTGCACCACCACCACCGCACCACGACGTCGTACCTCCTCTGTCTTCAAGCTCACGACCACTACCTCTCCTCGCCACCCACCTTACTTTACCAAAAACAATACAAAATCAGAGAGAGAGAGAGAGAGAGAGAGAGAGAGAGGAGAGAGAGAGAGAGAGAGAGAGAGAGAGAGAGAGAGAGTGTGAGACAGAGAGAGAGAGAGCTTGACCGGCGAGGTTCATGGCAAAGAGAGGCTGAGAAGAACTTGATGACCGGAGATGAAGTGGAGAGAGGTGACGACGAGATGAGGTAGAGCCACATCGAAGCTTCCTCTCCTCCTCCTTCCACGCCGCGATTTGAGGAGCCACACCGAAGCTCCCTCTCCACACCGGAGACCTTTCCGTTTCATAACTTCTCAAATCTTTAAACAAAACAAAATTCAATTAGAGTAGGCATAGCTTTAAGAAGTGAAGAGAAAGAGAGAAAACTAAGAACAATGAAAAAAGAAAAAGATGGATTACGACAGAGGATGAACGTCAGTAGCTTCTTCGCAAAAAGAAAGAGGATGAAACACAGAAAAGGGTGGACGCGGGAGAGAGATTGGAAATAGAGATAAGAGACATGTGGTTGAGAAAGGAGAAAACACAAATGGATAAGAGCCCTTAGATTAATCTAACCAAATGCCAAAATTGTAATCCATGTAGTGGTGTGTACATGAGATATTTTTTTTAACTATATGTGATATGTGGTTGTGGTTGTAAGGTGAGAAATAAGAGATGTGACCAATTGTATTGATATGTAAGAGGGTTTGGGAAATGAAAGTGTAGAGCATCTTTATCCCTAGAACTCATTAGGGTCTCTTAATCAATTGTTTAGTAATAAATTTGTGTTAAAAATTTTAGTTAAGAGACACCTAAATTTGTGTCCTCCATTGCAAGTTTCTTAAGTAGGTTCTTAAAAAAATAATTGAAAAAACTTAAAGAAGAAAGAACCTGAGAAAGAACATTTGATCTTGTGAATACACTTTCATTATTCATCAACTCAAGGGAATAAATTAACGATAGGAATCTCTCGGTGATTATTATGATAATCATGAATCTGTTAAAACGTAAAACAGTCCAACTTAAACAAAGCATGGTAAAACGAGATACACTAACCTCTGATGGTGCAGGCTCCGATGAAGAGGGAAATGAGATAAACCTGCCAACATCCCGGCCGCACCGTATCTCCGACTCTCCTTCATCGTATCCACAGAATCTCCTGCGCCTCCGCGGTGGTGATGACAGCCCCGAGAGACATGACGGAGAGGCAGACGATAAGCAATTGTACTAAAATGATATTATCTAGCAGAAAGAAACAGACAACTTCCAAATTATAAATCACCAAACAAGAAGCCCTTGCCTTTCCTGCACTCAATAAAACTATGAACTAACAACAGTTACAGTAATAGTATTCAATAGCACAGACCAAACCAAGAAGAAGAAACAGACAACTTATTAAATTATCAAATATCAATCACCAGACAAGAAGCCATTGCTTTTTTTACTCCAAACTCATAACGAATTACAATAATAGTATCAATCATCAGACAAGATGCCATTGCCTTTTTAACACACAAGAAGACTCACAAACTAACAACGAGTTACAGTAATACTATGAAACACACAAATCAACCCCTAGAAGGGGAACTGAGATTGATTTTACTAAATCAAGTCAACTCTTATACTAAAACTTGAATTACTTATCAAAGTCTGAGACTTTAAGAATGGTGAAGGGTATGGTTCCAAGTGAAGATCAAAAGAGATAAGAAAAAAAAAGGGACTGACTTTGATGAGAAGGATGAGGAGAGCGGTCGATGGCTTGAAGCTCTCTAGCTGGCAAACATGTCCTCAATCTCTAGGTTCTGATTGTTCGATGGCGTCTCCAGTGATGTGATTCCTGGAAAACGATCAGACGGCGACGGGGAAGAGTCAGAAGACGGTGGCGGTTGCGGTTAATAAACCATCCAGGACTTCGCGTTGAGTCCCACGCCGAGGATGACGATCGTGAGGAAACTCGTGATGTAGCAAGGAAGCTCCCGAGGAGGAGGAGGAGGAGTCGATGATTTTGTTCTTCGCAAAGTGATTTTGCCTTCCTCGTATTCTCCTCCCAAAACTCTATCAAAGCTACACGTGGCATACAAGAGACGTTGCTTGTGTGGCCTAATTAAGATATGTCTTCAATGATAATTGCCTTTTTTTATTTTTTTAATTCTTAATTTTATTAAAAACCCTGATAAGATCCCCGATAATGATGCTCTTAGAGATTAAGTTTATAGTTGTATGTGGTTTTGGAATTTGGGAGAGTTGAAATTAAATATGTGATTTGAAATAAGTTGGTTTGTAAGCTTTATAAACTTAGAGTTTTTATTTATTGAAATTTGAAATTTTAGATTTGATATTTAGATTTGTGATTTGGAGTATAGGGTTTGGTGTATAGTATTTGAGTTATAGTTTTAAGATTTGAGATTAATTATTAAAAAGATTAGCTTTAAGTTTGAATTTAAGATTTGATATTAAAATTTTATATTTTAAATTTCAAAATATTATAACTGGAGTATGTATTTATGGTATTTTATATTTTAAATTTCAAAATATTATAATTGGAGTTTGTATTTATGATATAGGGTTTTAAGAAATGGTATTTAGGGTAGGGTTTAGATTAATGTTTATTGTGTGAAAAGTTTAAAGTTTTAAGGTTTATATTTAACGTTTAAGGTTTTAAAACAAGTTTAGGGTTTAGGGTATCAGATTTAAGTTTAGGATAATACTTACCTACTGATTTCCGACTGATTTTGCAACTGATAAATTCAGTCTCAAATTAGCGACTGAAAGGTGACTGTTAACCTCCAAAATAATTCAGTCCGTAACCATTTAGAAAAAGATTTGCAGGTCTTAGTCACCGCTTTCCACTCCTTCTATAACAACTGATTCTAAGAGCAAAAGAGCATGATTCTCTTCCTAAGGATCTATTCATATTTCCATTACCATTCAAACCAACCGGAGAGAGAGACTGTTTTTATCACAGACTAAACACGGTAGACTAACTGATATTTCTATCGGTTAATGAAAGAGCCCAATGCAAAAAGAAATACATGTTGGGTCTTTGAAAGAGTTCAAATCATTTTGATAATAATAACTTCAAACTCTTTTACCTTCGATTTTTTTGAACGAATTCCATGTTCGGTTGGTACATTTTCTTCAGTTTCGCTGCAACCATCAGTCAAAGAGAGAAACAATCTACTTTTTTGATCCACCTTCCGGGACAAGGAATGAGAACAAAAAGAGGCTGCTGATAGTATTTGTGGTAAGTTCGAAGATCTTGCACGGCAGTATGAATGAAGAGTTTTTAAATTCCGAAATAAATCAATAGAAAAACTGATAATGTATGAAAAAACACGGGTTACGAAGTAATTATCAATATAAAATCAAACCAAAAACAAACATCAACACAAGCTCACATGATGGTTTAACAAATACAATTCAACTTAAGTTTTTAATCAGATTATATGTTCTTTGCACTTTGTACCATGTATATTCATTGCTTAACAAAACTTTTAAGTAAATTACGCGCGGACAACAACTCTAGTGCAAATAACGATCAAAACTGTAGAGTTCCTAGCCTATAAGGAGGTTTCGGATGGATGATGTAAAGCTGATTTAGTTTCTCAACTGTTGGTTTATGTTGTAGTACAAGTACCAAAGAATAAGGGAGAATATAAATCCAACATTATAAATACACTCAGCTCGTTCTACACCATGGCTGGGAATCAAAAGTTTGCCAATTGTCTCTTATTAGAGACCCATATGAGAATGTTCAAAAACAAACAAATCACTTTACCTCTCTTGGGAGTGTCTTCTTGCCTCCCGATCACCATGACTATTATGGCTACTTTCTACTCGGCTTGTCTTTAGACCTCCTTCAGCATCCTCACTGTTGTCTATGTGTTGCTTCTTTCCTTCTCCCAACTGTTTTTCACAAGGGCTTTCCATTTTTCTCTTCCGGCTAGGCATTGTTGATGAAACATCATCTACCATTTCACCTTCCTCGCTGTTGCCCACCAAGTTGTTTCCATCAAGAATCTCGCCGTGCTCTGTACCAATCTTCTTCTGGCTGTCTTTGGCATCTTCAACAGCTATTTCCACATCTTCCAGTTCTCTTTCGATCAAATCATCCTCATCTATCACATCCTTTTTCTTCGTCTTCTCACCTTGGGACTTCTTAGCCTCTAGTTTAGCCTTCACCTTATCTCTAAGCAATTTTATATCTTTCGGCGATTGACTAACCGGGGCATCACCTGACTTCACAACACTTCTAGATTTATCAAGAGGGATGCTATCATCTGGAAGATTTGCATCTATTTTCTCTGTTCTGTCCTTCTCAGGTGCCTCAACTTTCGTTCTAGACTGATCCGCTTGATGAGTTTCTGTATGCTCGGTAATGACACTACCTGCCTCCCCACTCCCATTATCATTGCTCTGGTTTTGTGTAGCTTTTGACGAGCCCCCGGGATTGTCAGAATTTGAATGTTCATGAGCTGGACGGGCTGATATTGGCCTAGAACCAACTTGTTGAGCCGATCCTCCACCTACACTACTTTCGACTTGGCTTCCTTGAGATGCAGGAACACTATTTTGCTCATAGAGCTCAAGCATTTGGTTGCTCACATCTGAAGCGTACAAAAAGCAGCAGCTGTTGATCATATCCAGAAAAAAGCACGCAAGCCAAACAGAAATGGTGGCAAAAATCTCATAAAATTCCTTTAGTATCATAGTACTCTTACCCTCCAGTATTCGAGGTGTGACATCAAATTCTTGCCACCAAACCTTATCTCCATCCGATGGTAATTTCACTTTAAGGAACTTAGCAGCAAGAAAAATTGCACCCGCCGCAATGTGGTGAGGCTTAAATTGCAGGCAGAGTGACGTCCGCAGACTGCAAGCATCTTTTCATTGTATGAAGACGAAAAATACAAAGGCACATAGATCTAACTGAATCTTTTCAAGTAAACAGACTTTTAACGTACCCATCGTTAACAAAATTCCATGCAACTTGGGCCAGAGCATTCTGTGCGACCTTAAACTTCTTTATTGCTTCTACAAGAGGTTTATAAGGATGATTTACATTGAAGTCAAACCCCAATGTAGAAAGTACAATCTTTTCTCCGATTAGTATAAGCTCTTTCTGTTGCTCATATACTTCCTGCAATAGTCGAATAAGTTCGTTCAGCACACAGAAGAGAACTAGTCGATACAGTGACCAACACCGATCATAGTAACAGAGAAGGACTGTACATAAACAACGAACAAGCACAATCTGGAGGTGTAAGTACAAAACTAATGTCATAGGAAATAGAAGATACGGGGAAAAACAAGCACATTCACTTTGAGCTAGCTAAACATCAAGCAACGGAGTAGAGAAGGTCTAAATAGAATTGGGACCTTTTGCTTGATTTTCTGTGCAGTAACAGGATCCTTCTTGTGTATTATCTCATAGGAGACAACAATAACATCTTTTAACGGCCTTGGAGTTTCTTCAACTTTTCCAGCAAGGAACATGCATACTGTAGCAATCATCTGAGTGTGGATGAAGGAAAACAAGGGGAAAAGGGATCAGCATTAGTGTTAATACATAATACTGTTCTGCTCTAGAAAGATACACGAGTAAAAAGAACTATATACAATGATCCCAACTCCCAAGTAGACAAAAAGAAGGCTCTTAAATAATATGCATCATGACAGATATCTTTGCAGCAAATCAGTATAAATTCACCAAGTGCATCAGCTAGTTTGTTCTCTAAGTATACAAAGGTAATTAGCAGATATGGAGACAAAGAATATTAACTGGCACCAATTAGCCAGTTCAACCTCTAAATTCACGCAAACAAGAGTGCAGCAGACTGACTCGAACAACAAAGAAAGAGTAGGCCCATATCTCTAAAGCATTCAACTAGGTAACGTGCAAAAAGAATATATACTCACCCGTCTGTCATTCCTCGCATGTGACTGGCGAATGAAGAATCGATGGCAGAATATTATCGATGTAGCTATTGTAATCTGAGGACTATAAGAGAAAACTATATTAGTTGGATTCACTGAGAGAATCAAAAGTCAAAACCAACAGTGCACATGAAACACGTCTACATGAAGAACGATTCACACACACACGATGCACATGAAACACGTCTACAAGAATTTTACAAAATCTAGGGGGAGAATGAAGGTTATACTTACACTTTCAATTTCATGCCCAAGTCCTGCAGAAACGTACAGTAAGACTTGCGGAGGTATGTTTCCTTCTTCAAGTCAATCTTATCCAACCTCGACGGCGAGTTTTCCTCTATCTCTTTCCGTCCAAAATACCAGCGGGAAACCTCGTCCTGGTTCTCATTGGGATTCCTGGAATGTGATGAAACGCCACTCTCGTTGTATGAACATTCCCCACCTAATACTCCAGCCATTGCTATCTTTCTCAAAACTCAAATCTACCAAAAAAAACCAATTGTAATTGCTATTTAATCTCTGCGTCAAAGAGTTGTAATTGAATAAGAAAATTGAGAGATTCAATCAATTCGCAATGCAAATTTCAATTCTTCACAGAGAGATCCGAACAAAAACCCCAAATTTACGAAACTATTTCGATAAAAAATAACTGGGCAAGTTTCAGGAAGCAGGAAAAACGTAAAACCAGATCCGAGAGATGCACACGATCGCAAGAGAACCAAAAACCTAATCGAGGAAGATGAAATTGGATTCGATGTTTACGTACCAGGTTAATCGATTCTTCGATCGATCGGGAGCTAACGCGTAGAACAGCCCAGAGAGAACGAGAGAATAAGGAGGAAAGGGCAAAAAAGAAGAAGAAGAGGATTTTCAACAAATATCTCCCCCCGACATACAAGTGATTTTTTGTTATGACTCCTTTTGGTTAAAAACATTTGGGGGGGGGGGGAAAGTCAAACCTTTTGATAATTAAGGGACGGAAAAGGAAATGATAGTAAGTGGAGATTAATATTTTACAGAAACGTGACCATTCGCGTTGACCTACTTTGGTTGATTAATAATCTGAAAATATTCAATTCAGATAAAACCAATGTATAGGCAATGAAATCATTGTTGGCTTCAATTAATTGAATCATGTTATAAATTAACCATTGAAATGATCATCCACTTCTTTACCAAACTCAAGCACTATGATCATCCACTCCTTTACCAACTCAAGCACTATGATCATCTACTCATCAAACACTATGATCACCCACTCATTTACCAAATTAAGCACTATCTTTGTTATTTTATGTATTGTTGTTCACTATAAATACCATCACTCATCTCACTCTTTTGTACACCATAAACAAGAACAAGAGTTTATAATCAAAGAACCATTACATCTTCTTCTTCTTCCTTATAATAAACTCTCTCCCTTATACTAGTGTTATTTGCTTCCTACGGGTATTAAATTCTACTCTTATTTAAATTTCTCGATACTATAAATTATAAGTTATTTCATAACACGTTATCAGCACGATCACTCTGCGATTCGGTAAAATTTATTTGTATCATTTATACCCTGTTATAATGGTCGGTATACCGCCTCTACTATTATTTATATCATGTTATAATGGCCGGAATACCGCCTATATTATTTACTAGTAATTTAATTTATTTATTGGTCGGCCGAGCCGCCTTATATCCTGTTTATTATTTATTGGTCGGCCGAGCCGCCTTATATCCTGTTTATTATTTATTGGTCGGCCGAGCCGCCTTATATTCTGTTTATTATTAATTGGTCGGCCGAGCCGCCGTATAATTTATTTGATATTATGCATTGATCGGCTGAGCCGTCGCATGATTTATTGTCATATAACATAAATATTTCATTGTCATAATTTTTCACTTTTATGAAATTTTATAGATTTGATTGACCGTTTAATACGATATTTTCGGACTAATTTTTGGTGCACTCGATTTAACCCCAACGGTCACAAAGAATTTTTTTCAAAAATTTCCCCTTTCTCCAACGGTCATGAACAGTAATTTTCATCTATAAATACAACTCATTTTCACTTCATTTCATCATCCAAAACATTTCATCTTCTCTCAAAAATTTCAAAATCGCTCTCCTCCGATTTTTCAAGAAAGATGATTCGCGCACTTTTGTTTTTATGTGCCATTTTTATTTGTGTTTCTATTTATGGTTTATTCGATGGAGAATTTACTCCGAGTGAATTTAAGATGATTATCGGTTTAATTTTCTTTACATCGCTTCTCCTTGTAATTGCTTGTATGATTAATGTAAACGGTTTTTAAATTATGAAGTTCATAATAAATGGTTCATTTTAAAATTGCGAAATTCTAAATATATATATATATATATATATAGTCATTTTAGACAATGATATATATATATATATCAACGCTTGTCTATATGTAAGAATAATAGTTATTTGATGAATTAAATTTTGCTTATTATACTTTAATATGCTTCATGGTTTAATGGTATTAAGGAAACATACTTTATGATTCATGGTCTAACATCATAAAAGAAATTATTTGTAATCGGTTAGTTTTGTGGTCGATTAGTCTTTGGTCTAATATCATAAAAGAATTTGGATTATATGTTGATATTTACTAATGTAATGGCCATGTTTATATGAGCAAAAATTTAAAGTTTTCAGGATTGTGTATTCTCTCGGAAAGATATGTACAAGTTATCAGCCAATTCAGAAACGTGAACAGCTGAAACTTTCATCGCCGATATACTTCTGTTTATAAGATAAGTATTTTTATGCTTTATATACAAGTTTAACAAACTTGATTAGATAAATCAATGCACATGAAGTTGGCAGTGATATAAATTTGTTCATTAAAATGATTGATAGGTTAAACTTTGTTAAAAAGCATGAGAGTAATAATATAGTCTATATAATAATTACTATGAAAGTTTTATTTATTTTCTGATATAATAAGACACCTTTGTTAATACATATTTATATATATTTGAAATATTTTGATTTTATTACCATTTATATTGAGGATTTTAAGTTTAAAGCTTGACTCTAAAAGATCCATAAGTTTTGGAAGATAATATATATAAAAAAGGTATTATCACCTGAAGTGATTACCTAAAGCTCATTTTGTATTTTGCATTTAAAGATTACAAGACCTGAAGTCGGTAAATAAAGCCAACTATGTTGGATGTTAAGTTTAAAAGTAAAATTTCTTCAAGAAATTGTTTTATGATGCATATATATTGAAAAATATCTATTGATAAATCACGTCTAGTTGATTATGATTCATTCTCCTGAAGAGAATATGACATTTAAAAAACTCATAAATAGTGGTTTTAGACGTGAGCATAAATGAGGTCAAGGTCCAAAGAGTTTCTTTATAGAACTCATACTCTCACTTAAAGTTGAGAAAATAAACATGGTAATAAAGAAAAGAAATTATGAATTCATTTGAAGATGAAAGAAAATTTATTGTGTGTACAATACAAGGTAGTAAAACTTATAGAATGCTTAAAAAGAGGATATATATGATGCTCCAGAAGTATACATAGTGTTACTGCACATAAAAATTTAATTTAAAGTTTTTAAGAATGCAATTTAAAGTTCTTAAGGTATTGTATTTTTATAAGTATCAAAAGTTAAAAGGATCTACGAAAAATACATAACCCATGTAGGATATGTTGTTGATTAAGAAAATGAGATACATTCGAGATTGATAAACCTGTAGTATTATACTCTCGAGGGGAAGAGTTAAAGAATCTCACTTTTTATGATAAGTCAAACATCCAGAAGATTATGTTTACACTAAAACTAAGATTAATGAATTTTTCTCAAAGTAAATCCGTAAGATTTTGAGACACTTATGTTGAGACAATAAGCAAACGAAATGATATATACATTTCAATCAGAAATAATTCTCAAAGCAGTATAAGTATTTTAGAGAAAATATCTACAGCCTCTTATATATTGTACTACACAAAGATTAGTATAATGAAGATAAATGTATAGTAAACTAGAAGTTTACATTTGGCATGAATCAGTTAGACCATTTTGGTTCATTAATAATGCGAATATATACTTAAAGGTCATATGCATAGTCATATAAGAACCAGAAGATTCTTCCGAATGATTTGACATATGTTGCTTACCCATAAGATAAAAGGGTAATATGGTTTTCACCAGCCAAAATAAGATATTGGCATAAATAACGAAGATGTTAGTGGACTGATCACCCACTATGCATTTTTATAATATTGGTGAATTCACTTCTTAAAGTCTTTAACGACTATAGCACATTCACTGAGATAAGTGCTAAACATTTTGAGCAACATTGATCGCATCAAGCCAATAAATTTTCACTAGTTCTCCCCATCATTGGTATAGAATCAGAAACCAATCATTTTCATCTAAGAATGTTGGATGTTGCTCCGCCACAGAGCTTCAAATGAAGATGTGTTTTTAAATGAGGTTGGAAATATATGTTGGATATAAATCTCTATTGACACTTAAGAATCCAGAGCCATCCCCGAAAACTATAAGTAAGGCTATACATGAATTCTAAAAGTGAGTTAGTACTTCCAACATAAGGGGGAGAAAATAAACAGCTGGAAAAGAAAATAAGTTGAAATGAATTATCATTGATCCTCGGGCTAAACACAATGTGAAATAGAAGTCCAAAAGATAATTCATTTCAAAACTTACTAAAGCAGTTGCCAGACACGACCCATATAAATATAGTGATCAAGTCACATATACCAGCTGTAAATGCTCCAATAAGAATAAATGTTCTACAAGAACAATATCAAACTGCTAGTCACGCCTGCAGGGTGGTAGACAGATTGGTTCCAAAGATAAATCCTCGTAAATGAAAAAGGAGCATATATTGATAATGGTCAAAACGAGGCAATATAGTTTTGTATGATCTCCAGAAGAGAAATTAAACATGACTGACGAAAATTCAGGTACCTGAGACAAATGAAGAGATCTCAATAAGTTATGTCATGTATGAAACAAAATGGAACCGATAAGAAAATTGACGTCGATGATATTATACATGCAAAGTAGCAGTTGATATAATAAATGAGAAAGAGGATCATGAAAGAAAGTCTATTGAAAAGTGTACACAAAGAAATGATTGGCCAAATCAGAAAGATGCAATAGACAAAGATATAAACTTCTTGTGAAATAGAGAAGTATTTGGACCAGTAGTCCATACACTAAAAGGTGTAAAACAAGTGAGATGTAAATGAACCGTTGCACACAAAGAAGGATCAATATGAAATTGATTGTGAAGAGACATAATTTCATATGGTAGATGCAACTAGTTTCAAGTTCCTTATAGTCTGGTAATAAAGGAAGAACTTGAATAAAACAATCCACTTGAAAAATGTTAATCCCTGAAAGTATAATCCATGAAGGATTGATGATATCAAAATCATGTTCCCGGGAACTCTGCATATTCGATCGAATTGAAACAAACTATTTTATGGAATATATGAAATATTATAAGGTTAACAAATGTATCCATTTGTATTTATCAAGAGATTATAAATCAATAGAATCATGATTTGAATATAATCAAAACTCCTGAAGAGTTATAGAAAAATTATATTTTGGAAGAAAACTCTTGACAATACTATATTGTTTTATGTATTCTAAACTGGAGATCTAAAACTAAGATGTTATCATAAAGATCCTTAAAGTATTTTATTTAAGACGCTCGTATATGTTTGGTCCTGAAATACCATACGTAAGAGTGTTATTTAAGAAAATTATTAATCTTTTTCATTACTGAAAGATGTAATTTCATATGAAAAGAAAGAAAATCATAATAGTAACTTCTATAGTTACAAATGAATAATTCGTATGTACGAGACGAATTTCTATACGATTATATGTAAGAAATTTGGTTTGAAATCCAAATAGACCAATAAACTATTGTCTAAGTCAAAAGAGAATTATGGACAAGAAGTCTAAAGGACCTAGATATCATAATAGAAATGAATAGAGTTTATTCTCTTAAGCTTAATTCTCTGAAGAGAGTTGATTGGAATGCATATCCTGAAGATATTGTTTCCAGGGAAAGAAATATGATAGTAAGTGTGATTGTACTCTTTTTCCTTATCATGTTTTTTTTTTTATCCCATTGGGTTTTTCCATGACAAGGTTTTAACGAGGCAACAAAGAACATACAAAAGATAGACAACCAAAGAGAATGTTACAATTTGAGAGATGAAAATCTATCATTGTTCTAAAGGTTCTATGACTACTCATTCGAGGGGGAGCTTACGTAGTTGTACTCTTTTTACTTTTACTACGGTTTTTCCCATTGGGTTTTCCATGACTAGGTTTTTAACGAGGCACCACGTAATACAAGATGGATGATCAAGGGGGAGTGTTATAAATTAAGCATTGAAATGATCATCCACTTCTTTACCAAACTCAAGCACTATGATCATCCACTCCTTTACCAACTCAAGCACTATGATCATCTACTCATCAAACACTATGATCACCCACTCATTTACCAAATTAAGCACTATCTTTGTTATTTTATGTATTGTTGTTCACTATAAATACCATCACTCATCTCACTCTTTTGTACACCATAAACAAGAACAAGAGTTTATAATCAAAGAACCATTACATCTTCTTCTTCTTCCTTATAATAAACTCTCTCCCTCCCTTATACTAGTGTTATTTGCTTCCTACGGGTATTAAATTCTACTCTTATTTAAATTTCTCGATACTATAAATTATAAGTTATTTCATAACAAATCAGAAGAATAATCAAATTAGACTATTTTGGAACTTGACAATGACTTGTTATGTCCCAATTTGTACAAAGCACACTTTTTTAACAAACAAAACAAAAAAGTTTGGACATTTCACATTAAAGATGTTAGAAGAAGAGCTTCCAGTGTGTACTTTTCCTAGTTTAGATGCAAAACATTCATATATATATATATATATATATATATAATAGCCATAAGAGATAGGATCGCTAAGGAATCCCTAAAAGTCATTTCATTGTTCAACTCCTAAACATCACACCTTTGATCCACCCACTACTTGCCTCTGCAAGACACATTTGTCTTCAGCTTCTTACGAGCCCTCTCTTCTACTTTGAAATCAGAGTTTGTAATCTCTCTAGCAGCTTCTTCATCCTTGTCTTCCGACTCCTCAACCACTACTCTTTCCTCTGCTTGATTTGCCACGTTTGAACTGGCCTTTCTTGACAAAGAATCTCTCCCACAAGAAGCATCTTTTGTTGCTTCCTGTGTTTTCTCTATCTCAGTTGCTTTAAAAGACCCATGGCAGCTTCGACATATCACTTTCTTGTTAAGATAGTAGACCCTTATATACTCGTGTTGCGTCTCGCATATGTTGCACTTTGTCCAAAAGTTACTGACTTTTGGTGTGGGCTTGTTGCTTCGACCTCTACCGTTTCGAGATGCCTTAGAACTTGGCTGTCGTTGTTGTTGTTTCTGTGGGCTCGGTTGTTGTTTCTGCTGGTTTGGTCGTTGTTCCTGCTGGTTTGCAGGTTGTTTAGGCGGCGATGGTTGTTTGGGCTGTTTAAGTGGTTCCTGCTGCCCATTTGCTTCTTGTTTTGGCTGCATTGGTGATTGCTGCTCCTCATTTGCCTCTTGTTTGGGCTGCTTTGGTCGTTGTTCCTGCTGGTTTGCAGGTTGTTTAGGCTGTTTTGGTGGTTCATTCTGCTCATTTGCTTCTTGTTTGGGCTGCATTGGTGATTGCTGCTGCTGATTTGCCTCTTGTTTGGGCTCCTGCTGCTGCTGCTGCTTTGGTGGTTGCTCCTGTTGGTTTGTTGGTTGCTTCTGCTGCTTTGCTGGTTGCTTCTGCTGCTTTGCTGGTTGTTTGGGCTGCTTCGGCTCCTTTGGTGGTTGCTTCTGCTTTTTTGCCGGTTGTTTCGGCTCCTTTGCTTGCTGCTTCTGCCTCTTTGTAGCTTGCTTCGGCTCCTTTGGTTCTTGTTTCTGCTTCCGACTCTTTCTCGGTTTAACTTCTTTCACCATCACCACCCTCCTCTTCTGATCAAAAGCAATCCTCTTAACCTTATCAGACAGCAGAGACCAAGCTTCCAAAATCAACTTAAACGCACCTTCTGCTCCTTCACACTTGTTTTTATCAGGATGAAGCAAAAGCGCCAGCTTCCTGTACTGCTTCTTCACAACTCCATCATCAGCCAAAGGATCCACACCAAGAACTCCATACCAATCAGGCTCCCCTCCATTAATCTTGTTTCCTGCCGAGATATACACATCTATCAACATCAACACTTGCTTCAAACCGTCGAGCTCAGGGTACAGATTCTGAGCCTTGACAGCAAATGTTTTCGCCCCGGTGTAGTCATTTTCTGTAACTTTCCTCTTGGCGATGTCCATTGCCCTTATGGCTTCATCCTTGTTGCACTCCATGTCTCTTTAAAACAGAGAATCTTCAGACAGAACCTTCAGAACTATTATTTCTCTCACCTGTCTCTACAGAAAACCATACATGCAAATCAGTTAAGTCGAATGAACATCTCTTAGTCCTTACTTACCCAAGAGTTCTGAAGGTACTGTGTATCTAAGCGCAAGAGAGAATATCACAAAGTGTTGAAAAAACAGATTTTGAAGCTGAGAGTATAAGAGAGTAGCAACAATACACAAAACCCATAAAGAAAAGAAGAATCTTTTCACTTTAAACTAAGAAAAGAAGAATCTTTGAGAAGCAAAATCACATCTTACCGATAAGTAGGAAGACAGATTCTGATGGAGTCCTTAACTTTTTTATTTGACCATTTCAGTTTGCTGCAAGATTCGATTTTTTCTAAAGAGATTATTAAACCCAGAGAAGCGAGAAACGGAAGAAGAAAGAAGAAAGAAGAAGAGCAACGAAGCGCCTCGATTATAATGACAGCTGATTAGGAGATTGATTCTGATTTCGTAAAAGTAATTGGGGTAAACGTCAAACGTTCTGAGATTTGAGGGGTTGAAAGTGAAACTATTAGTTATTTTTTTTCCCTCTCTTCCTTTCCCGCGCTTTTGTTTTTCTCTTTCCCGCATTCTCTAGGATTCTCGATTTATTTTCTCACAGTCACACCCACCCTCTGGATGTTTGTTTCTTATAATATGTATTCAGGCCCGGCCCAATACATTTTTTTTTTTGTCACAGTGATTCTTGGATTTTAAAAAGATACCTTCACCATATTCTCTCGCAGATTTAAAATGCTAAACATTCCTTCTCAGAAGCAACTGAGCCACATAGGCTGAAGGAGCAGTAGACTCGTGGCTGCTATATGGTGTTGTTTCTTATCCTTCAACCAGTGATGATCAATGATGGATCATAAATACCAAACCGAATGAAGTCAATCAGAACCATCATCCCAAACCGAAAGTATGAACCATAACAGAACCGACGTTTTGTTCTTTTATTTATTTTTAAGCTTTTGTTTCAGTCAAATGAGTGTTCCTTATGTTTAGGAAACAACCTTCTCCAGTTTCGCACTTGCAAGAGATGATGTCTCCACCTTTTCTTCTTGTATTTGTGTTGAGATTGAACCTTGATTAGAATCTCCAACAGAAAAAGAAGAGTAGCTTAGAAGAAGCTACAAAGGAATGAAAGAAGAAGAAAAAGAATGAAGAAGAAGCTTGGAGCGCAAGCAACAGGGGAAGAAAAAGAAGTAAAGCCAACGACAACAACAAGAAGTCGAGGAAGAGACTTGGCTGTAACTAGAAGTTACAACAAGAACAATAAGAATAAAGTCTAGTTAGTTTAGTTAAGCCAACAAATGTATGAAGTGTTGGTTAATGTCTACCTAGTCAAGAATTGTTGTTTGAGTTGGTAAGAGTTGTTGGTAGAGTTAAGGCTAAGTTGTAGTAGTTGAAGTGCAAGTGTAGTAGTTAGTAAGAGACTACTATAAGTATGCATGTGTGTATTTAGGCCTGGGCATTTCGGGTATCGGTTCGGTTCGGTTCGGGTATTTCGGGTTTCAGATAGTTTGGATAGGAGCTAGAGGATCCATTTAGTACTTGACCTATTTTCGGTTCGGTTCGGTTCGGATAGTAAATGTAGGAACCGGAAAATATCCGGAAAAAGTTCGGTTCTCATTTGGATCCGGTTCGGGTTCAGACAGTTCGGATAGTTCGGATAATTTGGATAAAATATCGGTTATTTAGGGTAAAATATCAAATAATTAGGATGATTTTAGATAAAAATTTTGGATATTTCGGATTACTTTGGATATTTCAGATAAAACTATCCGGATAGTTTCGGATACTTTCGGGTAGTTTGGATACTTTATAATAATTTAGTTATCCTCAACTATTTTCAGATACTTTTAATAGAATTTTAAATTAAAAATATATATTTAATGATGTTATATGTATATATAATTAATATTTTTATATATTCGGGTACCCGTTCGGTTCTTGGTTCGGTTCGGTTATTTCGGATATAAAAATATAGGAACCGTTCGGATATTTGAGGATATTGGTCCGATTCCGGTTTCGGGTATTTCGATTCGGTTTTTCGGTTCCGGTTATTTTGCCCAGGCCTATGTGTATTGTTGTAAAAGGTATCCAAGTCTAATAAGAAAAGATTAGCAGAAAGAGAAAATGTAGACAATAAAGAATACTCTCTTCTCTCTACAACACAAACATAAACGTTAGAATAAAGATGAAAAGGGATTCATAACATTATCATAAAAAAGACGAAAAAAGATTCATAGATAATGAGCTCTTGACTTGCTAAAGCACATGAACTTTCCTCAGCTTCTTGAAAGCCATCTCAATAGCAGCAATCGTTTCTTGTGAATCCTCCTCCTCACGTCCTCTTTTACATCTTTCTTGTGCTTGATTTGCGGTATTTCCGCCAGAATAAGATGAAGGATAGTAAGTACCACCACTACTTGTTGTTTGCGGACTCCATTGTTGTTGTAGCTTTAGAAGATGAGAAAATGACAAGTATAGTTGCTGCAAAGAAAACTTCTCTTGTGGAGTTGCACCAATGTACGGGGAGGAGGAACTTGTCCCAGGTGGAGAAGCTCTGCTGGTGTTGTTGTTGTTGTTTGCTGCTTGATTTTTAGCACTCCACCGTGCTTGTTGCTGTTTAAGTAGAGAGACTGTGTAGTTGAGTTGATTCATATAACGATCAAATGAGGAAGAAGAAGAAGAAGAAGCTCCGTTTGTGTTTTTGTTCGTTGCTTGATTTTGATGAGCACTAATCCATTGTTGTTGAAGAAGAGATAATGCTACGTGTAAGTACGTCACATAACGGTCCCATGGATTTTGCTCGGTTGCAATGTAAGCATGTCCACAGCTTTGACAATAGATGGTCTTGTTAAGATAAAGATCCCTCCAACACTCGCTTCCTGTGTCGCACCCATTGCACATTGTCCAAAACATGCTGTGTTTCTTCAAATTTGATGAATTCACAGGCGCGCACAGGACCAGGAGCAGGCTTATTACTTCTAGTGTTAGCACTTGGATGCACACCGTCTCTAGCACTTTGATTGGCACTAGAAGAAGCTGGCTTGTGTGGATTAGGTGGCTTCTGTGGCCCACTTGCAGGCTGTTTACTTCTAGCTTTACCATTTGGATCCACACGATGTCTATTGGAACTAGAAGAAGCTGGCTTGGGTGCATGCGTTGGTCTCTGCGGCTCACTTCTAGCTTTACCATTTGGAAGAACCTGGAGGCTTGTTGGGTTGGCTTGGTGCAGGTGGCTTCTGCATCCCGGTACTCAACTTCCTCATCTGATCATAAGCACTTCTCTTAGTCTTGTCAGATAACACAGACCAAGCATTCGAAACCAACTTAAACGCACCTTCTGCACCTCTAAACTTGTTCTTATCAGGATGAAGCAAAAGAGCCAACTTCTTGTACTGTTTCTTCAGAGCTTCATCATCAGCCAATGGATCCACACCAATAACTCCATACAAGTCAGATTCTTTTCCTCCGTTGATGATCTTGTTGGCTGCTGTGATGTAAACATGGATCATCATCGACACTTGACTCAAGCCATCAAGGTGAGGGTATAGGTTTTGAACCTTGGTGAGAAATTTCTTGGCTCCAACGTAATCATTCTCCTAAAGTTTCTTCTCAGCAATGTCCATTGCCCTTTTAGCTTCATCCTTGTATTAGAGTAAAGGCCCAAGTGAGTGAAGACAAGCCCAAGTTCCATGTAACTAGGGTTCCTTGACATGAAGAGTTCATATAAATATAACTATAATGGTCTTGAAGGGCAACCAAGACTGCGTTTCTAGCAGCCAAACCTTTATTTAGATGCTTTATAAGAAAGGAAGAAGCTTTGAAATTGTCACCAAGTACAAATATATTGTTTATTGATAATCAAAGATGAAGGTTTGGCTGCTAGGAAGGCAGCCTTGGTTGCCCTGCACAAAATTATATTTATATGAACTCTTCGTATCAAGGAACCCTAGTTACATGGACCATCAAGGAACCCTAGTTACATGGACCTTGGGCTTGTCTTCACTCACTTGGGCCTTTACTCTAATACCTTGTTACACTCCATGTCGTTTGAGCAGTCTGTTACTTTTAGTTTTTGTTCGCTGGAAAAAGAAAAAGAAAAACAAAAACAGAGAGGAGTAAACGAAATAGGGTTTAGATCACAAACCAACAATGGAGTAAGTCAATGAAACATCATCTATCGACTTCGATGATTCAACCTAGAAATGAAACAGAGTTATACTGGCGAATGATATTACTTATTAGATTTTTGTAAGAAAAAAATTAATTAATTAATTAAGTAATTTTCTCAGAAGTAGTAGAAGGACCGAAGCGAGACAAAGAGGTGTTTAGTTGTTATTTTAGAAGACAGAGTTTCATACCTTGAGACGGGAAAAGCTGTGAAGATAGAAAACTGAAAAGTATGAAGAGTTTGATTGATATTTATATTAGAATTTCCTCTTTTACAATTACATCTCCTCAAGCGAAGCGTCTTCTTCACTCTTCCCAAATAAATAAAAATAAGAATTAATTGGGGTAACTCAAACGTTTAGGAGATTAATTCCAATTTCGTAAAAATAATTGGGGTAAACGCAATGTTTTTAAGTTCGACCCGGACACTGAGATCATGATTGTTTCAATAGTTTTTAGTTTTAGTTTTTGGTTTTTAGATTTTAGCTTTTGGTTTTTGATTTTTGGTTTTCATCTTTTGGTTTTTGGTTTTTGGTTTTTAGATTTAGATTTTGGTTTTTTGATTTGCTGTATTTTTTTAAAATTTTCATAAATTAACTAATACATTACTTTAAAATAATATAATAAAATATAAATAAATATTTAGATTTTACAATTGAAATTTATCAAAATACTGTGATTATTATTTTAAAATAAAATACAATAACATATTTTAATTATTATATTTTTATAAAAAATATATTATAGCAAAATATAAATCATAATATATATATAAAATTACACAAAACTAAAAATATTAAATTTTGAAACTACTTAGAAATTTTTCTTATATAAATTATTTTAATTTTTAAAACTTGAATAGAAATAGTTTTTCTTATATAAATATTATAAATGATACAAAAATAAAATAAAAAACATAAAATTTTGAAACTAATTATAAATTTTCTTGTATAAATTATTTATATTTTCTTAAAGTTGAATGGCAATTTTTATAATTCAGGATTATACAATATATTTTATTAATAAACATATTATGTTTTTATAATTTTTTGTTATTTTTAATATGACTAATAATTAATAAAATTATTCAATTGTTTTATTTATAGAAACTAATAACTAAGTTTTAAAATTAAATAATATTATTTATAAAATATATAAATTTATTTACAGATATGAAACACAAATTAAAATTTTTCACATTATTGTTTAAATGATATCTAATGTACAAAATATTTTATGATAATTTTAATTTGTATGAAAATATTATTTATTAATTATTAATTAATTATAATGTAGTAGTTTCTACAAAAAAAAAATCAAAATTCGTTTTTCTTCATAAAAGCTCACAAAAGTTGGTTTTGGTTTTTTTTCATAAATTGGTTAAACTTTTCAAAAACTAGTTTCCCTAAATTTTAGGGAATCTATTTATTGAAAATCTTGATTGGCAACTCAAATGGTTTTTATAAAAACAAAAACTAAAACCAAAAACTTGATTGGATGAAAAATGGTTTCTACAAAAGCAAAAACCAAAAACTAAAGCAAAAACCACAAACAATCAACCTCTGAACCGCAGATTTACTGGATTGCTGGATCACTGGATCGACCGCGAGTGAACTGCAAGTTAATAAATGAATTAATTTTATTATATAATATATATTAGCTAAAAAATAAAAATATAGAAACTAAAGTTTAATATTTTCTAAATATTTTTAAAGCATAAAATAATAGTTTGGATATGTATATATCTTTTATGTTAAAAACATTTAGAAAATACTTAACTTTAGTTTTTAATAAAAAAAATTAATATTTTTTATTTTCATTTGACTTATAAAATATAAAAAAAATAGTTTAGACAATTTAAAATTCTAGGGAAAATGGTCTATTCCCCTGCGGACAAATTGTTCCCGGTTTTTTCACACAAAAACTTTGAAGTCATGCAAAAAACCACATGAACAACAGAAAATTGCTTATTCTCTTGTGAACTAGTTGTTCCTGGTTTGTTCACACATGAACTTTTAAATCATGCCAAAAACAACATGAACAACTCTATTTTTTTAATTACATACACAAACTATTGATTTTAAACTAATTCCCCTAAAACTGTACGTGTTATTTAAAAGTTAACTTGGTTTATGACAGATGGAGAACCGGTTTAATTTGAGTTGATAAAAAAATACTACGTCGTTTTATTATTTTTCTTTTTTTTGTCAATTGCTCATTTTCTTCGTAAATCGTTTTATTTTTCATCATCAATTGGAGATACTACACCGATTTTATAGTTCCTTGTGGCAATACATGGAGATTGGTAAGCTTGTAGTTACTGCTCTCCTTTCTTTATGCGTCATGTAAAACGTTTTATTCGTCTCCAGAATATTAAATTTTATCCCCAATCGATGACGAAAAGTAAAACGATTTCTGAAGAATAAAGGCAGTTGACTAAAAAAGAAGAAAAAGAATAAATTAGTTCTCCAGCTGTCATAAATCAAGTTAACGTTTAAATAACACTGTTTACGGTTTCAGGGGAATTAGTTTAAAATCGATAGTTTGTGTATGTAATTCAAAAAATAGAGTTGTTCATGTGGTTTTTGGTATGGATTAAAAGTTTACGTGTGAAAAAACCAGGAACAAGTAGTTTATAGGGGAATAAGCCTTTTTTCCCGCTGTTCATGTAGTTTTTGTCTTGGCTTAAAAGTTCGTGTGTGAAAAAACGGGGAACAATTAATTTATATAGGAATATGTCATTTTTCCTAAAATTTTATGTAACAAGGTACGAGTTATGACATTTAAAAAAATCAAGACATAAAATTCATAAATATTTAAATGTCTAATGTGAATAACCAATTAAACTTCAAATCCAAAATAAACCAAAATTAAAAAATCACTGTAATAAATTGTCAATAACGGAAATAAACTAACACCAAGTCATATCAACTAATTTCGGATCTCTCTACCATCGTTCGCTTCATTTTCTTCGGGTGGTATAGTGAAATCTTCGTCAAAATCTAAAAATCACAAACTTCTTTTTTTTTTTGTTAGCACCTAACTTATTAATTGGAAATTTAGAATATAAAACATAATTAAAAACTAAAAAAAAATGAAAGTTATTTATTGGCTCAACCGGTATCGGATTCGGGTTTTAGTGGGTTTTTTCTGGATCACCGGGTTTCTAAATATTGGGTTTTGTGAAAAACTCAAACCAATTTTTTTTTGGATTACCGGGTTTACCGGTTCAACCGCGGATCCGGATCGGATTTCAAAACACTGGATAAACGTTAAACGGTTAGACATTCGAGGGATTATTACTTATTTTTCCCTCTCTTCCTTTTCCCGCGCTTTTCTTCTCACACACTGTCTCTAGGTTTCTCGATTTATTTCTCACACCCTCTGGATGTTTGTTTCTTATATATATATTAAGGCCCGGCCCAACACATTTTTTTTTCTGTTTCTTTAACCATATTCTCTCACAGATCTAATACTTACTAAACATCCCTTGTGAGAAGCAACTGAGCAAACTGACCCACATAAGCTGACGGAGTAATGGACTCTCAGAGCTGCTATATATATAAAAACTCTTGAGATGTTTCCGACAGTATGGACAACAACACAGTTCCAGACCAGATTTCTTATCCTTCAACCAGTAGTGATCAGCAGCTATTATCAGAATAGAGAAACAAGTTTTCCCAGTAGATACGAACACACTGTACTTGGCCAAAATGAGCTCAGAAATATATGACAAAATAGGAACAAATGTAATTGATAACTCATTAACCATGAAAGTAGAAACTTTCTCTACAATATTTTAGCATAGAGATGAAAAAGATTCATAACATTATCATAAATAATCCTTGAAATGATATAAAGTAGGACTCTGCAACTTGGTAATTAACTCTTTTACTTGTATTATTAAACCACATCTTTCCTCAGCTTCTTGAAAAAACTCTCTATAGCAGCAATCGTTTCTTGTGAATCCACCTCAAGTCCTCTTTTACATCTTTCTTGTGCTTGACTTGCGGCATTTCCGCTACTAGAAGATACTGACACTGAACACTTGTGGTGGACACTACCAGAAGATGAAGGATAATAAGTACCACCACCCCATTGTTGTTGTTGAGGAGACGATGAGTGGTTGACCCCTGGAGACACAAAACTTCCCGGTGGAGTTTTCGTGGTGGCACTAACAGATGGTGGAGAACCTCCCGCTGAAGAAGATGAAGGATAATAAGTACCACTACTTGTGTTTTGTGCACCACATTGTTGTTGTTGTTGAGGAGATGATGAGAGGTTGACGCTCGGCCTTACAAAACTTGCATGTGGGCCTTTCCCCCCGGTTGCACTAACAGATGGAGTCGTCCCATTGTTCTTTTCTGCTGCACTCCAATGTTGTTGTAGTTGTAGAAGTGAAGAAAATGTAGAGAAAACTTGCTGCAAAGCAAACTTCTCCTCTGGAATTGCACCAACGTATGAGGAGGAGGAGGAACTTGTGCCAGAAGTAGAACCTCCGTTGTTGGTGTTTGCTGCTTGATTTTGTGCATTCCAATGTGCTTGTCGCAGCACAACAAGAGACAGTGTGTGGTTGATTTGACTCACATGACTTTCCCATGGAGAAGAAGAAGAAGAAGCTCCGTTTGTGTTTTTGTTGGTTGCTTGATTTTGGTGAGCACCACTACTCCACTGTCGTAATCGAATCATAGATAATGCCTTGTTCAATTGCCTCACATAATGGTCCCATGGATTCTGCTCGGTTGCAATGTAACTCTGTCCACAGTTTTGACAACGCATGGTCTTGTTTAGATAAAGATCCTTCCGACACTCGCTCCTTGTCTTGCACCCATTGCACATTGTCCAAAACATCTGTCTTGATGAATTCACATGCGTAGGAGCAGGCACAGGACCAGGAGCACAAGTAGGAGCAGGAACAGGACCAGGAGCATAAGTAGGAGCAGGACCAGGAGCAGCCTTATTACTTGTAGCCTTAGCATTTGGATCCATACCATATCTAGCATTTTGATTCACGTTAGAAGAAGTTGGCTTGTGTGGACTCGGTGGCTTCTGCGGCCCACTTGCAGGATGATTACTTCTAGTGTTACCATTTGGAGGCACACCGTTTCTACTAGCATTTGGATTACCACTAGAAGAAGCTGGCTTGGGTGCATACGTTGGTGGTCTCTGTGGCCCACTTTCAGGCTGAGGCTGGTTACTTCTAGCTTTAGCATTTGGATACGCACCATATCCAGCATTTTGATTGGCACTAGAAGAAGCTGTCTTGGGTACATACGGTGTTGCTCTCTGCGGTCCACTTCCAGGCTGGTTGTTAGCATTTGGATGCACACCATATCCAGCACTTTGATTCACGTTAGAATAGTTTGGCTTGGGTGCATATGGTGGTGGTCTCTGCGGTCCACTTGCAGGCTGGTTACTTGTAGGTTTACCATTTGGATCCACACCGTATCCAGCACTTTGATACACGTTAGAAGAACCTGGAGGCCTGTTGTGTTGGCTTGGTGAAGGTGGTTTCTGCATTCCAGTATTTGACTTGCTGATCCTCTGATCATAAGCAGCTCTCTTAGCCTTGTCAGACAACAGAGACCAAGCATTCGAAACCAACTTAAACGCACCTTCTGCACCTTTACACTTGTTCTTATGAGGATGAAGCAAAAGAGCCAACTTCTTGTACTGTTTCTTCAGAGCTTCATCATCAGCCAATGGATCAACACCAAGCACTCCATACAGGTCAGAGTCTTTCCCTCCGTTGATGATCTTGTTTGCTGCTGAGATGTAAACATGGATCATCATAGACACTTTATTCAAGCCATCAAGGTGAGGGTATAGGTTTTGAGCCTTGGTAACAAATTTCTTGGCTCCAACGTAATCTTTCTCGGAGAGTTTCTTCTCAGCAATATCCATTGCCCTTTTAGCTTCATCCTTGTTACATTCCATGTTGTTCGATGGAAACGTTTTAGCACCTATAGAGAAAAACGAACACAGAGGAGAGTCAATGAAATAGGTTTTATGTCAAAACTTAGTAATGAAGTAAGTCAAATTAAAAAAACATCATCTATCGACTTCAATGTTGTGACCTAGAAGTTAAACAGACTAATTAATATACTGACGAATCGGATTAAGGTTTTGTAAGATTTTTAATAAAATAAGCTTCCCGGAAGTAGTAGAAGGACCAAAGCGAGAGACAAATAGGTTTCATCATCGTACCTTAAGAGAGGAAAAACTGTGAGGGAGAGAAAGAAGATGAAAACTGAAATATTTTTGGTTGGTATTTTTATATATTTTATCCTTGTTACAGTTACATCTCCAACCCGAAGCGTATTCTTTACTCTTCCCAAATAAAAACAAAAAATAATAAAAACTTGTTTTGAGAGAAGTTGTATTCCTTTTTTTTTGCTCAAACAAGTTGTATTCGTTTTATTTTCTTTTACCAAAAAATAAAAAAAAAGTCTAGTCAGCGAAAGAGTAAACAAATCACAGCCCTACATCATATATTCAGTATTCCCTCATTCTCATAGTTATTATTTTTTTCTTTCCTTTAAAACATTGATTTCAAAGGAAGTATTATTAGAGTCCTCGCTGTATTTTGTTTGTTCTGAAACATAAATGTAATTATTTCTATTTTTATATTTATTTGTTAATCTTTAAATATGGTATACAAAAACAAAACAAAAAACGAATAAAAACCAAAAATAGATATTGCATTAAAAATTAATTCTATAGTATTTGAAGTTTTTTCAATTTAAAGAGATTTCTGCATATAAATCAATTTTTTAAGAAAAAAAATTTATAAGAAAAAAAAAGGATTCAATAAAAACTTGTAAGACTTTTGAGAAGTGACCAAACAATCTATTCGAGCTAAAGGGAAAAAAGGAAATACAAATCATATTCGAATCTGAGATCATCTACTGTATACAAATATTTGCAAGATGAATATCGTTAATTGCGTTAATCAAGGGAATAAAAGATCTCAAAGAATCGGTTACGATATTTTTTTCTCCTCATAAAATCTATCAAATCTACTAGGAGCCATCATCCAAATCTAATTTCATAGTAACTGTAAGAAGTTAGAGAACATTGTCGTATTACACATTATATTCACAATCTTGAAACTAAACCATCTAGTTGTTTTGGTGAAAACATAGCTTCTTCAAAACTCACCTACCTAAAAGCTCTTCTTAATGCCCAACACCGTTCTTCCAAAGCTTCTAACTAAAAGAAAAAAAATCTAATACCACTACTACTTCACACCATCTTCAACGACCATCTCCATCAAACCTTTGTCAATTCATCAGAGAAACACCAGCCATCAATTCAACATGAGCATCTAGAATAATCTCACTGTGTTCTACACTTGTGTTGCTATTAGAGAGCTTTGACTTCCCATCTCCACTGTTTTGTCATCTTCATCACGCAGCTCCTCCACATCTTCTGCTCCTCTTTCAGACAAATCCATTTTCTTTATACCTTCATCTGACTTTTTATCCTTCACCTCCTCTGCACGCAGTTGCGAGTCTTCATCAATAGAATGGCCGTTTGGATTCTCTCCAGCTTCTATTTTTGAGTTGTCCTTTTCAATTCCTTCGGGCCTAGACACATCATCGTCCACTATCTGATCATTGCTCTGGCTTAGATTGACTTTGGATGGGCCTCCTCCTCCAGTATCAGAACTTGGACATTTATCTGTGGAAGCCACTTCTTTTGAGACAGGTTGATGCACCATCTCTCCACCGTTGCTTCTTTCGACTATGCTTCCTTGGGTTGCAGAAACATGCTTTTTCTCATAAAGCTCAAGCATCTGGCCACGGATATCTGAACACAGAAAAATGATAAAATAAACCGAAGCAACAAAGTCTAGAGAGGCATCAAAGTCAAAAAGATTAGCACATACCCTCTAGTTGACCAGGTGTGGTATCAAACTCTTGAAACAAGCCCTCTCCGTATGATTGTAAGTCCACTGTTAGGTGCTCAGCAGCAAGGAAAAAAGCACCTGCTGCTATTTGACGAGGCTTATATTGCAGGCAGAGTGTCGTCCCGTAACTGCAAAATGACTTGTAAATTAAATAAAGAAGAAGAAGAAGAAGAAGAAACACAAGGTCTATATAGCATTACCAATCGTTGACAAAACTCCATGCAACCTGAGGAAATTGGGACTTAACCTCTTCAACCTTATACTTCTTAATTGCGTCTATCAGAGGTTCGTAAGGGTGACCAACACTGAGATCGAAGTTTAGCGTAGAAAGAACTAGCTCCTCTGCGCTTAACACACACTTTTTCTGTTGCTCACATACTTCCTGCAAAAGTGGAATAACACTTATATGCAATAGAAAGAGAAACCATTGAAAGTAAAAAAACAAAGGGAAAAGGGACAAGGAGAGGGTTTGGGATTGGAAGCATATAGAAACCTTTCTTTGGGCAGGAGGAACATCCTTCTTGTGTATTATCTCATAAGAGACAATAGCAACGTCTTGTAAAACCCGTGGAGTTTCCTCGGCCTTCCCAGCAAGGAACATGCATGCTGTTGCAATTGTCTGCAGAGAAGGTGTAACAAAGCAAAAGGCATAAGTACAAATCTAGTTGTTCTTTCTATCCAAAACGACAAAACAGAGCTTGATCTATATCCCATACGGCATTTCTTTTGAGGCAGACTCATATGATCAATCAACTAGTACACTTTGTCTAGAACTAGCCGAAAAATGACACAGCGATCTATAGACTCACAGATTCGCTAAAAAGATGAGAGACTAAATAAATACCATTTTGTTAACGTCAAACTAAACTCACCCATCTGTCATTCTTAGCGTGTGACTGACGAAGGAAGAATCGGTGACAGAATACTATAGCAGTGGCTATTGTTATCTGGGGACTGCGTTGAGAGATTATTAATATCAGCAACATTCATCCACGAAACCAAAAAAAACGAGTAAGCTTATGTCACTAGCAGCTTTAGTGTATAAAACCAATGCTATACTAAACTAAACTAAACTAAACTAACAAAAGAGTATCGATTCCCCTATATGATAGCACCAAACCAAACTACAGAATTTCTAACACCTACACCAAAGCCTACTACATTCATGTCAAAAGGATTACATTTTCTTAACTCAAGATGGTGAATCTTAATAAGGGAGGTAGAAACTAAGGTAGCATAACAAATGGAGAGAAGAAACATACACTTTCAATCTCACACCGAGATTTTTCAAGAAGGTACAGTAAGACTTGCGTAGGCGAATCTCCATTTTCAAACCCATACCATCTCGTCTTGACGGTGAGTTAGTTTCGATTTCTTGCCTTGAAAGATACCAAGAGACAGACGTAGCATCATCGCCCTGGTTGCCAGGAACCTTCACAGGCAACGGTACATCCATTGGTACGCAGAAAAGCGATGATCTTTTTGACTGTTAAGAGATTAGAATTGTGGTAAACCTCTTAACAAGAACTGAAATCAACTGGATGAGGAAGAAAAGTCCAATTTCGAGAAAAGACAATGCAGTAAACAAGGAGAAGATCATTCCCAAGCCAAATGGAACAATTGCATGTGGAGGTGAGACAAATGAAGAAGATAAGCGACGACGAAGAGAAGCGTATACTCGGATGAACAGAAGAAAAAGGATCGATGCTTACCTTAAAGTCTAAAACATGCGCAGAACCAATTGGGGGATTAACACAAAGTCAAGATCGATACTTTCCTCAACCAGATGCACGCTTCCAGAGAAAGAAACGCCCAAAACGAAACCCACCCTAGAGCGAGCGAGCCAGAGAGAGAGAGAGAGAAGAGGAAGGAAGAAGATTTGAGTTACTTCACCACTGTCACTACCAGGGACTCCGCTCCTTGTGGGATTTTCTTTTTGGGATGCAAATCGAAGCTTTTTGATAATCAGAGGGCGCAAATAGAAATATCAAGCGTATACACTTGGCAAAGCTTATAACCAATCATATTATAACACCTGTACTGGAAATATCTTTACTATTGACTCAATTCATCCGTGATATTTTTATTCTGGACCACTCTTAGAAACTTAATTAAATGATTCTTTTCCTATAAATATTTGAATTTTTTTTAACAAACAAATTAATTAGATATTCCTATATATTATCTGAAATCATATCTGAATAAAATCGTTCATATCTTTTTTTTACAATATAAAAATATACTTATTTTTGCATTAAAATCAATATTTTAAATATTTAATTAATTTCGTGTTTATTTATAACATATATGTACATTTCATTTTTTTACTCGAATTATATTTAGTTAATTTCGTGTTTATTTATATTTCATTTTAACTAAAACAAACCTTTAAAATATCTAATTAATTTTGTAATTATAATTAAGCTCATGTACAATTTTGTATTAATATTGTGATATTAATTTAATATAATAATTTTCAATTAATTTTTATCTTTAACTAATAAGACTTTCAATTTAGAATTTTGTATCACATGATTGAAAATATGCTATTATTGACAATTCAAAACAAATAAATTAAATTTTTTTTTATAATAATAAATTAAATTATTGTATGTAAACTATAAAATTATTGTCTTTTAAAATTTTATATTAAACAATTAGTAATATAGTATATATTAAAATTATACAATTAATCATGTAAAAATATTTATGTGTGTAAAAATAAAAACAACCATCCGCACGGTTGTGCGGGTCAAGATATAGTTTCTCAGTTAAAAAGCAAAGTTTTTGTCCATAGTTTCACTATAACTACGATTCTACGCAAGAGAATATTCTTATATTATGATGAGACTTATTAAAATCGTTAAAACAAGTGTTGACAAAAAAAAATCGTTAAAACAAGAAAAACAAAAAATGAAAACAACACATGAAAAACATTTAACACTGGAAAAAAAAAGAAAAACAAATAGATCGACCTATAATTAATGTTGGCCGGAAAATTAATCTACTATATTTACCTCTACTAATTCGATCAATCTAACACTACTAAAAGCCCGATATACTGAACAGAGAGCTATGACACGTAGGATAGTTTATTCGGGCCAATCAGAAACATGTCTTTTGCCACGTCAGACAGACCTTTCATTATTTTACGTGTTATTGGGCTGTGTCAATGAAAGCATAATCGGCCCGATAACTCTGAGTTCCGCTAACCACGGCTGCAGCAAAGAACGGAGTTCGTCTCTTCTATTCGTTGTGACGGCGAGGCTGTGACTTTTGCAATTCTTCTTGCGATCTGAAACAGTCATTAATGGCTTCATGATAATCCAATTGATTCGTTTCTCCACGATTCATCTTTAATACTTTGCTTAGATCTGAAAGGTGGTGTGTAAACGATATAAATAGAAGTGAGTATTGATCTTCTTGAACTCATCCTCTCTTCGTATCTCTTACAATATACTAATTCACGGTGTTAATGTAATCCTAACGCCGTTGGTAACTGTTTCAATCATGTTGCTTCCTCTGGACCGATGATGATCGCGAACCTGAAACGAGCTCTTCGGGTGTCGTGTTGACCTGTAGCGGAGCAGGAGCAGTATGTATCTCCGAGCAAGCCACACAGCAGGAGGAGGAGACAGTTCAAACATGTCTTCTTCCATGATCAAGAGACTCCACCGTTGATGCAACAGCAAAGCGGTTTGTTAGGAGATGGATTATTAAGAACGACGTCATACCAAATACCAGGTTTAAACTGGTACTTCTCTTAAATCGATCTGTGGTCTGAAAAAGTTTCGGGCAACAGTGATAAGAGTCGGATTTTTATGGATTGATGGTGTCGTTTGCATTGTGTAATTTAAGATTTGTGTATATATTTTGGGTTAATTAATTGATCATAGGGAAAGTGTCTTTTATATATATATAGATACAGAGCATCATGGAGAGTGCATAAAGAATATTCAGAATACGGAAAAAGGTATGGCTCTTTGTAAATTGTTAGAGCTGTTGTGATTGATTTTTTTTAGATTCGAGAATTTTGTCATACGTTCTCCTGCAACTGACATGTTTGATTACGATGGGTAAAGGTATAAAGAGTAACTGACATGTTTATGTAAAGCAGATCACAAGAGTATGAAAAAGGCAAGAGATTGTGTATGATAGAGTCTGGTGTACTCAGGTCGAAATATCTGGTACATCAAGCAAGCTTGGGAAAGGTTAATTGCTCGAGCCTCAGAAGAGTGTGATGCCATACGAGAGTCTCATTTGTGCCTTTGTTATCTGGAATTGTACACAAACAGAAACAAACACACTTGAGAACAAGAATCCTCAGCAATTTGGAAGGGGCTCTTTACAAGGTTTTAACCTGGCCAAAATTCATTCCTTCGCTCTTGGATGAGATTAACTGGCAGAAGAGAATATGATGGAATCTGTATATATTTCCGTCTGGCCAGTTTCGTCAATAACCACACACATTATTCTTTGTCTTTAAAGTGTTACCAATGCGATGATGACTTTTGGTAAGATATTTGATGCATCCTTCTATCTTTTCTTTTTGTCAATCTTATGAATATGACATTGTTTCTTAGTTTTGCAGATTTATAAAACTCTTAACACATTGCTTTTACATATTTGATTTTTGTCTCTTGCTTTTGTAAGTTTTATCTCCGACTTGCAACACTACAAACCAGCATTAAGACGCCAGAGGCATGGTTATTATTGGTCTCAACACCGAATGTTCAATTCATCCAACTTTATGTGGATTCTTTCAAGTCGTGCATGCTTACTTGGTCTGCTTCTTTATAACATGTGATCTTAACGTCAAATCATTCGTCTCTGTTAAATTCTCAGCCAAATATGTAATGATTGAGCTTTTAGATATGAACTACAAATAATAATCCTATGAAGTATAGTACAGCAGCGATATGACCAAATTTCATTTTATACTTGGTCCACTCATTCTCTGGTTTCCAATTTGAGACTCTATCAACCATATGGTCAAATGTGCATACAAATGGGGAGTAGTATTTTACGGTTTATTTGGAGGAGAGCAATTTGTCTCCAAAGTTCGTCCCTAAAAAAAACAATTTGTCTCCAAAAAAAGATATAACTAAATCTTTATGTAACATATTAACTTCCTTGATCATGACATATGTCTTCTCAAATTCGTCTCCCTTCTCAATGCATTACGTACAAAGAGGCTATAGCTAATAAGTAATAACTCGACTAGGATATGATACTTCTTTTGTTATGATAATTATTATTGGAATTACAAAGGTCCAAAATCCGGCAAAAAAATTGAAATTGGTTTTCTCAAAAAAATAAATAAATTGAAATTTGTTATTTTCAAGTCGCCATATTCATCTGTTATTTTCAAATATACATATGGAATACACAGGTGGCACTGTACATGTGATGTATGGTTACATATTATATGCATTCGAGTTTTTTCATCTATTATTTGTTGAATCAATTTAATTGGTTATACATTTTACAATATTTTACATCAAAACATATATAAATAAGATAAACAAATATTTATATAATGGGTCCAATTAGTTGAAGCTTTTTATCTAAAAGTACGAAAAGTTTTAAACCGCTGATTTAAGAAAAAAATAAAACATAAAAATATAGGGTTGTAGATTTAAGGGGAGGGTCCATTAAACAACTTGGATACAAATTAGAAACAAAAACCATAATCAGTTTTAAGTGAAATGAAACATTTATATAGTTCAACCAATTAAACACCATAACTAAAAATTAATAATAATTAATAATTTTTGTTTATTCTACTCATCACCTTATATATAATTTATAATAACAAAAAATGAATAGAAAATTTTTTGAAATGTGCAAAACAGAAAGAATGAATAATTTAAAATGATTTTATAATTGTTTGTCTACTTATATTTTTATAATAGATTATAATCACTACTATATAAAAGAAGCTATTTTTGGAGCTTCTAAGGGGTGCCACGTCAGCATAAATATTCTCATCCAATCAATGAACCATGTCATTTTAAATTTCATAGATTATTTTGCTTCTCCAAAAATACAAGCTATGTTCTGACTAAATTAAAACTCATTTACAAAAACCCAACGAAATCATTAAAAATCTCATCTAAAGAAAGGCCCATGCCGACCCTTTATCTTCCTCCTCACCTTGGAAACCTATTTTAATCTGTAAGCAGAGACGACAGCTTCGGAGACGGAGCTACAGTTCTGTCTGATTGTGAATGTTGTGTTCCTTGCGTACTGATGAGGAGTCGTGGTGAGACAAGAACAGTTCTTTCGAACGTAGACGTCACCGGAGGTTATATCGGCTGTTATGTCGGAGGGTAATGCGTCGAACATGCTTTGGATTATGGGGAAGGTTTTGGTTTTTGTTCGGTTTGAAAGCGAGGAAAGAAGTGCAGAGATGGGAAGTGTCGGAGCAGTTCATCGGCTTCGAGGAGGAGAGGAGAGGTAAGATGAAGAAGGAAAGAACCTAGAAAGTAGAAGTTGCTAGAGTCATCGAAAGGTTTGATTTTTCTTAGGGATTAAGAAGAAAGATTGTTGATTTTGTGAAATTGAAAGGTGAATCAAGATGGGTTTTGATTGGTTTTGTTAATGGAGATGTGAGAAAGAAGTTGAAATCAGATGAAATCTCAGTCATGGGAGAAGAGTGAAGCTCACAGTTTCTGAAGGACTTTTTGATTAGATATTTAGTGTATTTAATTAGGTTAGGTGTTTGTTAGTTTTGTACCTAATACTTATGTTGGATTTATATTATTTTTGTCCGAACCTCAAGATGATTTAGCTACAGTTTAATTCCAATTGTTAATATAATTTATAATTTATTTGTTTAGCAAAAAAGCCACTCTCTATATTTATAAAGTTGTTTTCAAATTTGAACACATGTTTTTAAAATTAGATTTGGCAGTATATGATATATTCTAATTTCTTATTGATTTCTCTATTTTACCACATAATTAAAAGAGAAAATTGGCGTCTATATCATATTTACTTCCCCAAACTAAGCGCATACTATAGTTTACGAAAACATAATTTTTAGGACCATTTTGCCCCTATGCCGCTAACCAAAACAGTGCAACCCTAGCTGACACACTACTCCATTTTTCAGACAGCATCGCTTCCCGAAGATGCTACTTGCTGTGAGAACACATAGCTTTAATCTTTATCATATGAACAGTTTCTGCAAACTCCTGAAGATTGTACTAGGTGTTCTGAGATCAAAAGTTGGTACGATAAATATGATGTAAGAAGAGATCAAGGGCGTTTCAACATATCAAAACTAGATTATGCAAGATATTTGGGGAAATACAGTGGGGGAACAGGCGACTGAGTCAAGTGTTGCTAGGACCGGCCAAAGCTTACTTGGAATTTATTCTGATCCGGAAATGGTCTCAATTGGAAGTGATGCTACATTCATTTCTCGAGACGATGATAACGACATGGAACTCAGAGAACTCTGGAGCATGTAAATTTTTTTAATGTTTCTGTCGTAGAGGCCACACTTCACAACGTGAAACTATGTATGATGTCTGAACTACAAGAGACATGTTTCAAATTTTCTGCAAAGTGGATTTATGCAAAATCATGACCAGTTGATACAGTCTTACATGGACATACAAAGCCCAAATCATGTCGGCTGGAAGAACATGGGATTTTTCATGACCATCCATTACCATATAACAGATAAGATGGTAGTCAAAGAGTGTCAACTGAAATCTCCTTTGGCTCTACCCTCCCCAGTGATTTTATGTAGTAGGTTGAACATAAGCAAAGTCAGCTCAAAGAAATGGGTTGAAAGAGTTGAAGATGAGGATGTACGCTTCTCTGTACTTTTGGATGTTTCCTCTCTTCGATTGCTGCTTTCCTTTTCAGTTAGATCTTTAGTTGTACGGTACTATTTGTTCTCACGGAAGCAAAAAAAACAATATGGTGAAAAATAGCATCAAAACTTCCAAACTCGCCATGTCATTTAAAGTCAAAATGAATATTAGCTGATTTAAAATCAAAAACGAAATTCAAATTATTATTATCTACAGTTGTAATAAAAATATCTATAGTTGTGTACTCCAACTTATAAGCATAAATATATAATATTTAAAAATATAATTGTGTAAACAACATTAATATATTATATACATTTACAAACTCAACTAAATAAATAGCTACTAATAGTTAATTTTAAGAGTTTACTTTTATTAATAAAAAGTGTGAAAATGATACATCATATTTAAAATATATACTGATAAAAAATTCATGATAAATAATTCTATTTTAGTATTCTTAATTATTATAAAAGATAAATTAAAATTTTAATATAATTTGGCCTTTGAAATTTTGTTCAAAATGGTGCAACACCAAAATTAAGTTGTGTCTTATTCCCATGTATTACTCGATTTTTATTCCAAAATAATTTCAATTTTATTTAATTAATAATTGTTAACAATACTTTAAACTTATAAAAAATTACCAATTAACCTTAACTATTTTATGTTTACAAAATTTCCATAAAAATATAATTTATTTATATTAAACATTTATTATTAAAAAGTAAAATAGTCATAAATATATAAAAAATATCATATTTTGGTTCAAATAATGTATTTTATAATGAATAATGAGTTTTTTAATCTTTGATTTTAATAAATCAAGCAAAATGTTTTTATAAAATCAGTCATTATTTTATCATTTGGACAATACTTTTCTGATTTTGTCAGTTCTATAAATGATTTATCGGATTATTAAATCACTTATTTTATTTATTTTATATTTTATGTTTATTTTTGGTATTTTTATTTGTTTATGCATCTTTATTTAAAATTATTAAATATTCTCATATGGAAATCATATTTTCATGTTATTGTATTATTTTTAAATTTAAATATTTAAGTATCACATAAAAATGAGGAAAAATATGAAATAAATATATTTAAGATTTAAAGTATTATTATATAAATAAAAAATATTCAACTCTTAAATAGAGTAATGACTAAAGTTACTCTATTTATGAAGTGGGATTAGAGTTTACTCCAAACATCAAAAAAAATGATGTAGAGTTGGAGATTCCCTAACAATTAGGACCAAAAAAAATCATCAACAATTGCTTTATTAAGTAGAACTAGAGTTTGACCCGTGCATCCGCACGGGTGTTTAATTTAATAAAATAGACATATAATTTTTTTTACAATACAAAATATAATAGTTGTACAAACATACATTCATATGGGTATTTATTCGATTTGTAATTGTGATAAATTGACTATTTTTACTGTATGTAATTTGTTGATTTCTCATATTATGGTAGAATACAAAACAAATTAAAAATATATTATATAATATATTTGTCGATTTATATTTTTGACTACAGTAACCATTTTGATGTATTTATTTCTAAATTAGAGAACCAATTATTATGTTTATATATATTAATAAATCTATATTTTAAAAATTAAATGTATCATGTTTTAGTAACATAGATATATATGTCTCTAATTTTTTTATATGCCAAATAAATTTCACTTTTATTTTCATTTTTGAGAAAATATTAAATTGAAATTTATTTGTTGTATTTTTATAATTAAATTTATATGTGTGAATTGTATTAATCATCAAATTATTTAATATATATTTTAAAAATAACTTTATATATTTTAATAAAAATATCTATAGTCTATATTTTGCATGTGAAATAAATAATGATATATATGAATATATCTATAACATTTAAAGTTTGTAGATACATTTTAAATAATTTTTTTTTAGTTTTATTGTAAAATTTGGTTACAGAATAATCTGGTTAGAAAATAATCGTAAGTTTCGTACGTTTGGTTAGAAAAGAATTTAACAAAATAAATGATTTGTAGTTAATCAATTAAGTGTGAAGTTTGGATAGCGAAAAATCTAACAAAATAAATGATTTGTTGTCAATTAATTAATAATTATTAATTAGGTAGCGCATGTAGTTATTAGAATGAAAAAAAAATTCTAATACTTACTTCACTTTTAATAATATAGATATATTAAAATAGATATTTTGATTATATTGAGTATATGGAGAGCGTAAAAAAGATATAATATTCATTGAACAAATAGACGATGTTTGTATATGTTTTCTTAGTGTTCATATGTTGATCTCGTGTGGTTAAAATGATTTTTTTCACTTATTACGTCTTTTTTTTTTACACTATAGTATAAATATATATAAAAGTTGGATTGTAAATTACAACTGATTCATGATATGATTATTAAAGTACAAACTAATTAATCATCTTCTTCGTGAAAAAAATTGTCTCAACTGATTCATGTTTTGATATTCCTTATTGTTTAGATTTGCTTAAATTATTGTTGCCATGTTTTTAGTTAAAAATCAATTTAGGAAAATGCATTAATAAAAGAGGAAAAACAAAGAATATCTATTGTTAGGTATATTAAATACTGCAATGGCATTCTATTGTAAATATTGTGCAAGTTTAAGGGTTAGTTTAATTTTGTACTTCTCTTTTAATAGATTAGATTCTTCTGTTGTCGGTAAAAAAAAATCTTTAACTACTTTTCGAGCTCAAATTTATAGATCTTTAGGATAAAGTTACCAAAGAGTGTCATATATTTGTGCTAATTTAAAAAAAATTATATAACCATACAATCCGCGCGTAGCGCGGACACGAACCTAGTAAGTATAATAAACAATACAAAAACTATAAAATTCACTCCATCTAATTTTTAAACTCATAAAACAATATCTATGAGTATAAATACATTTTTATATCATGTCTTAACATATTATATTTTAAATACATTAAAAAAAATCAACAAAATTGTAAATAGATCAGATTATCTTATATAAAAATACATAATATTATAATTAACAAAATTTGATCAAGATTTTAAAAAGAAAAAAATCCCGAGCTTTGACAAAATCTAGTAATTAATTAAATCACCTTCTCCAATCTTGGTTCCGTGAAGAATGGCAACTCCCTCCCCTCCTTCAGTGTTTGATCTGATTCTAGACGAGAGGATTCAAAAAAAAGTTTCTTATTGAACATTGTTTTATAAATGTACTTGTGTCCATGAATTACATCTGACTATTCTTTATAACAAAGATATTGTTTTGGTAATGCAAAAGACAACTCCCTTTCTTTTTTTTTTTTTTTTTGTTGCAGAGAAACCATAGTTTGAATGTAGTTCTGTAATCGTTTGCTTTGCAGGGGGAGAAGATAATGAAAATACAATTTGGTGATCTCATCTTATACATTGTGAAGTCATCTCAACATGTCTTACTCGGAAGTCGGAACATAGAATCAGGGCCGGCTCAAAGATATCATGGGCCCTTGGCCAAAATAAATTTAAATATTTTTTTCACGTGTATTTATTGATAATTTAAAAAATTTGGACCCCTATTCCTAAATTTTTTTAAAAACTGGGCCCCTTTTATAATACTAATTTTGCAAAAAAAAATTGGGCCCAGGGCCCACGCCCCTTTGCCCCTACCCTAAAGCCGGCCCTGCATAGAATGTTTGCTGTGACATGCATTTCTTATTTGGATTCATCAACTTTCCTTATCTAATTGATCTGCTGATTCACATTGTCCAAAAAGAGTGCGTCTCTCTTTCCGTTGTCCTCTGCAGATACATTCTTCTCTTGTATTCTCAGCAAGACAAACTTGGGTTTTGTGCCTCTGGCGGCTCTCATGGCTTGTTATATGATGATCCGCTAGAATGTGGAACATTAAGTTTCATCTGAATCTCATTCTCTGGATTATCCCGTAGCTCCTTCAATGCATTCACCACGTTTTGAGCTAGATCTTCATAAGCTTTTGATACTACAGAACCAGGTGAAGAAACAACCACAGGAACACCTTCATCAGACCCTTCTCTGATCTTCATTTCCAGTGGAATCTATAATAAAAACGATACCTTCTAAGGCAACGAAGAGAATCTACAACACTATAATGCAAAAAAACAAAGCATCGGTTTTGGTTTTAGAAAATTTACCTCACCGATGAGTTTTAAACCCTTCTTTGCAGCCATCCTGCGTGCTCCTTCTTTCCCAAATATGAAAGAAGCTTCGTTACAGTGAGGACAAATGAAGCAACTCATGTTCTCCACAAGCCCCAAAATCTAGTAGTGTAAATATGCAGAAAGGTTAAGAAGCTAAGACAAAGCATATGCTTCCAAGCACACAAAAATAGTAAAGAGGGGGGATGTAGATGAACGTACAGGTACTCTAACTTTATCAAACATGGAGATCCCTCGATTAGCATCAGCGAGCGCAACATCTTGTGGAGTTGATACAATTACAGCACCTGGAACACATAATAAGCACACTCTGAGTAACTACATGACTTGTCCAATCAAACAACAACTCAGATATGTATATACACACACACAGACCTGAGAGTTTAAGATTTTGGGAGATGGTAATCTGAGCATCACCGGTTCCAGGAGGCATATCGACAACAAGAACATCGAGATCACCCCAATCAACTCCTCTAGTCATCTTAGCAAGAGCACTCATTACCTGTAACAACAATACCTCTCATCAGATTATGTTGATGTTGCATAAACTATACAAAGGGTATTTGAAAAGAAACACAGACCATAGGACCTCTCCACACAAGTGGTGCATCTTTGTCTACAAGGAGACCCATTGACATGCATTTAACTCCATAGTTCTCCACAGGAATCATCTTCATATCTTCAAATATATATACTACTTAAAACGATAGTCAAGAATGCAAGATGAACCTATCTATCTGTTAATCTCTACCTTGGTTGACTTGAGGCTTTTGACTGATATTCATCATGATAGGAACAGATGGTCCATAGACATCAGCATCAAGCAATCCAATCTTCAGTTCACATTTGTTGGCCAATGCTACGGCTAAGTTCACTACAACACAACCCGTTTCCATTATTCAAATCTCACACCCCAAAAACTCAAGAGAGAATGATTACAAAACAGAGGAAAGAAGATCTCATTGTAGTAGTACCAGCAGTCGAAGACTTTCCTACTCCGCCTTTACCAGACGCAACGGCGATTATATCTTTGACTCCGTCTAACCTGAGCTCCGTCGTCCTCCCGCCGGCGCTAGCAGAACTCTGCAAAAAACGAAACTAAGCTCAAATTCTGAAGATAATCACGAAAACGAATGGGTCGAGATTAGTGAGGAGTTTCATACGAATCTATACGCCCAAGCGACAGAAGCTGCGTGGAGTTCTCGGCGGCGGAGAGACCGAAGAAGCCCGGCGGTGGCCATGGGAGAGAGAGAGAGGTCTATGCGCAATTCAATACGGTGTCGTTTAAAGTCGTGGTTTGACCTGAGGATACGGAGAGGAGCTGCTGCAATATTGGAACTGGCGACACACTTATTGGCTTTCTCTGAGTGGGGTTCTTTTTTTTTTTTTGTATTCGAGGAGAATTGCTTTTGTGCTGAAACTGCCATTCCTTATTGGCTTTTGCATCATTGTTGTCACTCTTTGCAGTCTCTTTTGAGTTTTGTCTTTTGGGGTTCATCAGATGCATACACCCAATCTTAAACCCGCTCTTGAGCACCTCATCCGTGACACAAAACTCAAGGGAAGCTGTACTTGGAAAGTACATGAACCTTAGCGCTGGTCTTTAAGACATTTGATGTCAGTTGATGTCATCTGGTAAAACAAATAAAGACCTGGTTTGATGCCATGTTTGTTCCAACTTCCAAACAGCCAGATCCAAGGATATGTACGTTTCTACGTTAAACTTGAATGTAACCAGAAAAATAGTTGATTTGTTTTTGGCCTCTTGGAGAGGAGAAAACCGCACAACAAAACTATTTTCCAAAGCAACAACATGGACATCCATATATTTTGCTTGAAAGTTTCACCTGAACAACATCAAATCATCATCAAGAACAACTTTGTTTATCCATTACATAACACATAATCCTGGCCGATCTCTTCTTAACACAAGAATTTGGATCTACCCTGCAACATTCTTCATGAATTCCTTCCAATTACAGATACTTTTTATTAAAATATACAACCTTGTGGACCCAGTGGTTCCACCAAACTCAAGCAACTTAACATACATGTCATGCAAAGGGAGAAACAACATAAGCTTAACATCAAACTTCAGCTAGATATTTAGATAGAACTCTCCCTTTGACGAATCCAAACGGTCTGAATTGCAACGTCTTCAAGTTCCTAATTCAATGTAAATTGTGCGTTTAACATATATTCATGAAAGATACTAAGAGAAATTCAAGATAACCCAATAAGCATTCTACTTACCTTTTACACGACCAATGTTAACACTCACATGGGGATTTCATCTCTTATTATACCATTCCTTCTTGCTCCAACTTGCGAGAGAGACAGACCTTTCACGGGCACAAAAGCTTCACTCGATGTACGCTCAACAATATCTGTAACCCGTGTTCCCTGGAATCCACGGTCGTTCTCATCTGGATCATATAGCAAACTCATCCCACACCTTGTCACCTTGCAGCTTTCTAGTTTCCTTTCAGTGTCATCAGTAAGGTAGAATTCAAACGAGGCACTAGTGGGACGACATCTATTGCCCTCGTTACTCTCTTCACTCCATCGGTAGACTGGCACTTTGAACTTGTTATAACTGATGAAAACATGGTCAGATCCAAGTTTCCGTGGTTCATGACAAGATGATCCACATGACTCGTTCCATCCCCCAAGACAGAAACTAAAGCTGATAGACTGACCGTTTTGATTTTTGAATTCGCACTTGCATCTTACAGATAAGCCGTTGGCATAACAACTTTCATGGCCCTCGAAGCTGACAACAACACATAGGGAAACTCCTATAAATTTACTGTTACACCAGTGTGAAACCAGGTCGGTTTCTATGGAAGATCCCATTCTCTGATTACATAACCATGAAGGTATGTCACTTCCTGGAAAGCAAACGGCAACCAGAGGATCCGTAACTGGTCCCTGAAATGAGCTTACAAAGAAAACCATTAAAGCATGAGCATGAAATGAAACAAGAGAGTAAAAATAGAGATGGACCTTATGATTATGTTGAAGAGATGTCCTTGCTAGTAGCTGGCTCTTGAGTTGGGCTTGATCTACAATACTTTCCTGTTCAGCTCGGTTGAGCTTGAAGCAATCCGTGAATATGAAAGTAGTATGCATCCTCTCAGTTACCAAGGGAAGCGTCACTGGTTTGGCAACTTTTTCCAGAGAAACACATCCATGAGCATCTACATACTGTAGATTAGGTGGAAGCACCGGGAGAGAATTGAGGTTGCGGCAATGTTTCAAGTCAAGCAACAACAGAGAATAAAGTTTCTCGATGCTTTCAGGTAAGGTCTCTATATCGTTTCTGCTTAAGCATAGGCATCGCAACGAGCGTAAGGAGCTAAAGTTATCCGGCAGTTTGTAGATATTGCAATTCGTGAGATAGAGGTCCCATAAGCAAGAGTTGCCTGAGAAAGGCAACAATACCAACCATGTGGAACCTTTTATGCTAGATCCACAGAAGGAAAACAGCTTGAGGTTACTCAAGCAAATCATTTCAGGTGTCTGTCTGATGGATGTTCCATCCATAAGCAAAATCTCTAAGCATTCCATTTCCTCGTTGATGGGTGGAAGACTCTCCAGCGCTGAACAGCCAGAGAGGATGAGTTCTTGAAGAGATTTCAGCTTGTAAAGATCGTTGGGAAGTGACTTCAACCTGCGACAATTCTTGAGATTCAGTAAAATAAGATTGCAAAGACTCTCAATGTGTTCAACGACTTGCTTGATTGCTGAGCCTTCCAAATAAAGAGATTCAATATTTTCTGATATGATTTGAAACTTTTGAAGGTTTGAGCAGCCACTGAGGATCAGAGTCTTCAGAGATTTTAAGTTGATTCCCTCTGGAAGACACTCTAGGCTTGTGCACTCTCTGAGGTTCAAGTAAATAAGTTTGTTCATCTGTTCTATTGATGAGCCCAACGCAGCCAAACTCGTACAGCCTTCAAGATCCAGTCGTTCAAGATTTTTGGCCTTGGACAAACCTGATAAGTTCAGCAAGCCCTTTGAATGACTGAGGTCGACCCATCTTAGATTTTCTGTGTTCTGTGAAATATAGACAATGATTAAATAACCAATCAGTAGAAAAACTAGATAATATTTTAAGAAATCTATAGCCGAGGAGGATGTACCTTTTCAGTTTCCCACGGTTGTTTGATGTGGCTATAACGCAGATTAAGATCGACAAGTTCTTCTGGATTAAATTCTGATGGCAAGCAATTGTAAGGATACCCTTGCCAGTGGAGGTACACAAGCTCATCTGGAAAGTGATCAAGCCCTTCGCAGAACTGAAACTTATGGTCATTGTCACACCACTGGGAACAATGAGAATTGTGGAATTTCAGGAATTTGAGATTCGACATCCTTATGAAAACGTCAGGGCTTAGTTTGATCTTTTCGACATTAGACATGTTGAAGAAGATGCCTCTAACACATTCTGTTCCCTGGTAAAAATAACAAAATATATTTTTTTTTGTAAATACAACAGAGACCATATCAAGTGTAGATATGATTTATCACAGAAAATCAATGGAACACTCATGAGAAACTAACTCACCGTTCTCTGCTCCAGCACATGACGAATATCTTTGTGGTTCCACAATCTACTACGTTTGCCTGCCCTTCTGATGGACGATTCACTTCCGATTTCCTTCCCCATTGCATGCATTAGATCATGCATCTCAAGCCGATTATACGAAATGGTCACCAAGCACTTATCTTCAAGTTCTCTCATCACAGCTGCAGCATTGACACGGTCTGATTCCAGAATGCTGGAAACGAAGTCTGCTTTTTCAGATCTGAAAAAACATGCTATGTCCAGGAATATGCTCCTCTGTTCATCATCCAGTTCTTCATAGCTCCTTTTTAGCTCTTTCTGAATCTCCTTGTCTGGCATTACCCTTAATCTCTCCCATTTCTCCATCCAGTATGTTTTTTCCTTCTTGCATAGACCTGAGCCTAATAACTTCAAAGCTGACGGATGCCCTTTAGCATAATAAACAAACTTGTTTGATAGATCCAGAAATTCTTCCGGTGGGTAGAGGTTTTCAGGAAATGCACCAATGCTGAAAAGCTCCATAGCTTCCCAGTCGTTTAACCTGGGAACTAAATATGTTGCATCAGTGTTGTTCTGCAGCAGTTTCTTGTCTCTGGTTGTTATAACAATCCTACTTCCTTTCCGGTACTGCTCCAGCGGCCCAATGAGATCTTTGATTTGGTTTTCTTTGGTCACATTATCCAGCACAATAAACACCTTCTTGTTCCTTAGAAAGTCTTCCAATCTTCCAAGCGCTCTGACATCCAAATCTTCTTCATCCAATAACTTACAGAGGAGTTTCTCCCGCAAATAACTTAATGTATGCCATTCCAGCTCCTTGTCAACGTCTTCAAGGAAATAGTAGCCATCAAACTGACGGTGGTTTCGTTTATATACGCTATCAGCAACCTTCGTCTTGCCGATTCCAGTCATGCCGAGAACCCCAATGGCACGGACACAGTTTGCATTATCAAACATCAATAACTCCTCCAGTTTCTTTGAACGTGACTCAATCCCCGGGAAACCACTGATCTCACATGGAGACAGATCATTCAGCATCCTGAAAGTTTCCTTGGCTATTTTCTCAACAAATTCACTCTCCGGCCTGCATCAATCAAGTTTACAGTTTTACATAGAGAACTGAACAAGAAAAACAAAGCAGTGGAAGACAACAATATCACTAATTCTACTTACTACCTTTCTTCAGGAAGCACAAAGCCTAGTATATTGGAAGCAGCCCTCAGAGCTTCCTTCCAGGCCCCAACCTTCTGCCCATCTCCCTTGAGACACTCCTTAGGGTTCTTGAAAGGAGCTTCAAAACTCCCTTTCTGATTCTCCACATCAAACTTCTTGACTTTGTAAAAAATGGGTATCACACCGTGACCTCTTTTCTCCCTGCACTGCATTATCTTCCAGAGTTCCTCCAAGCACCAGGTGGAGTTGGCGTAGTTCTCCGAGAAGACGACGATGGACATCTTCGATTGCTCGATCCTGTCAAAGAGGACCGAGAGATCCTGGCCTCGCCGGAGTTTCTCATCAAAGAAAGTATCGATGCCTTTCCGGTGTAGGGACTGACGGAGGTAAGAAGTGAAGTTGGTACGCGTGTCAGCGCCTCTGAAGCTCACAAACACGTCGAACTGGCGCTTGGAGGAAGACGAGGCAGAAGCCATTATACGATTTGGGAAAGACGGAGACTCTGAGCCGTTGACTAAAACATCTTTTCCACAAAGCTTTATTATCTTTGCATTCAGCACAACTTTGTTGACTTTTCCAAAAAGGCCTGAGTTTTTGTCACTCACACTCGTTTGGGAGCAACGTTCCTGTTAAATTAAAACCAAGCCCAATCCTTTCTTGTGGCACAACAAAGGACATATCCAGAAGAAAACCCACGTAAAATAAGGTTTCTTTGTAGAGAGCTCTTGCCTGGGATAGTTACGGAAAGCCTTAGAAGCATGTGTATTCATCAATCCATCCAAGAGAAGAATGGTAAAATGCTCTGCAGATTCTATTCCACTCCTTGATGAATACACATGCTTCTAAAGCTGTCTGTAACCATCTCAAGCAAAAATTCTACAGGTGAAGCAACAGTGTTTCACTGCAACACAAGTTTCATTTACCACAAGGATAGAGGCGTACGAAGCTTGGAGAGCCAATAGCCTTATTTATAGGCATAAGGTACTTAAGGATATGGCTATTGTGGCTTAGGAAATACACTGCTTCAGTTATGTTACAGACTTTCTTTTACAAATTCACCCTTCCAATCCCTTTGCGCTTCCAAACTCACCTTTTCCGCTTCCCAAGCTCAAGAATTGTGCAGCCAGACAGCTTAAGGTTGACAATAGATCTCGAGTTCCTTACTCCGGATGGCAGTTTCTGAAGCCTTACGCAGTTCTCCAGATCCAGCGTACTAAGTTCAGTAAGATTCTCGACTGAAAATGGAAGTTCCCTTATGGCAGTCCCAGCCAGATATAGCCCTTCCAGGTTTGGTGAAAAATCCTGAATATCCTCAAGCTCTGAGCAGCCAGACAAATTAAGAAGCTTGAGAGAAGTTAGATCGACCATGGAAGGCAGACTTCGCAAATGACAACAGTCTTTCATATTCAACGAAACAAGCTTCCCAAGATGAGTAATAGATGTGCTAACGTCAATCATACTCGTACACCCTTCGAAATCAATATGTTCAAGGTTCATGGCTTCTGATAACGTCAGGACATCAGTTAATTTTCTGGAGTGACTCAGTTTGATTTTCTTTAGCTTCTCGAGATTCTGTTTACAACATAAATAAGCAAGGATGAGTCATCAGATGGCAAGCTTGAGAAAATAATGTAAGTAGCTTAAAATACCATAACATGTCAATACTTACTTTCTTCCCTTCCCATAACTTCTCAATGTTGCTATACGGCATGTTTATCTCTACAAGGTTCTCCGGACTAAATTTCTGAGGCAAGTATCCTAAAGGGTAATGCTCCCAGTGAAGTAGCCGTAGCTCATCAGGCAAAGTGTCGAGGCCTTGTGGTAGACTTAGCTTGCACTGGTTCCCAGAGGTGTTGGAACAATAAAACTTCAACAATCTAAGTCTGTACATGTTACTAAACACAGTAGGACTTAATTCACAGGTCAAGTCAGACGCATCCAGGAAGATTCCCTCAATCGCTTCTGTTCCCTGACGAAGACATCACATAAGTAGGGTAACATTAGCGTTATAAAGGATAACTATAAAGGAAATAACATATGCCAACTTACTGAATTGTTTGTCAATACATCAATGATGTCGTTAGAGTCCCACAATCTGCTACGTTCACATGGATCCATGTCTTCTTCACGAACAATAAATCGACCAATATCTTGAAAAGGAATAGGGATCTCTATTTTATTGTCCAGAAGGCTAATGAGAGACTCGTCAATGAGATCACAAATTCCAAGATATGTAAAAAAACCGCACGCATCAAGTAATTGCACCACATGCTCTTTGTTCTCCCCTCTGAAAAAACATGCAAGGTCCAAAAATATGTTCTTTCCGTTTTCGTCTAGTCCATCAAAGCTTCTCCGAAATGCCTCCTGAATCTTGGTTGGAGGGTTTATCCGCAAGCTTTGAAGATGTTTCTTCATATCGTTCATATGCTGCTTCGATACAGAGGAAACAAAACTCTTGAGAGCCAGTGGTATACCGCTACTGCAGCTCATTAGCTCGGACATGATGGCACTTTCTTCTTTTAAATACTGTTTGCAGAGACGTAAAGATTCAAAATCGGATAACTTTTGAATCTCGTATGGCTCTTTAACCTTACACTGCACAAGAACTTGTTTACTCCTAGAGGTTAAAATGATTCGGTGCCCACGAGAAAACCAGCTAAACCCTCCAAATACATATTCTGCATCTCTTGCATTACTCACGTCATCGAGAACAACGAGAATCTCTCTATTCTGGAACCAGTCCCTCATGAAACTCGGTTTTGTATCACAAGCGCCTAGACATAGTTCTTCTTCTCTAAATACTTTAGAGAGGAAATCATCACGTATTTGCCTCAACCCTTTGCTCTTACACATACGATGAAAGTCTTGCAGAAAGTAGCACAAATCATATTGTGGAGCTAGTAATTCAAAAATTTCTCTAGCAATGGATGTCTTCCCTATTCCTGCCATGCCCCAGATTCCCTCAATTTCCGCCTCTAAAGGCTGGGGGTGATTTAACAATGCTAAGATTCTGACCAGGTTCTTGCTGCTTTTCAAATGTAGCCTGAAGCATGCGTTCCTTACAACTTTCTTGGCAAGCATAAATTGACTCCTACACAACAATTTTTTTTAAAAGAACAATATAAGTACATAACTCCCAATATTCCACTAGTAAGCCTTCGGATATTTTCTAAAAGAAAAATTCAGAGAAACATGTTCCACACTGTACAAATACTAAGAGACATGGAGAAGTCAATTTACCCTTCTGACCATTGATGTCCATCAATGGATGCCACATCAGTCAGAGCCGCCTTCCATTTCTGGATTCTGTCTGGCTGGATAGAATTTAAATACGACGGAAGTACTTGTTCAAAACGGTCTTCCCAACCACAAATGTCAGAAGGTGTTACCTTGAGATATACAGGAATAATAACAAGGTGTTTTGCTTTACAAAATTCCATGATCGCCGCCAAATGATCTAGAGACTGACTACTATAGGCCAAACTACTTGAAACTACCATTAGACCAACACTGGATCTGTAAAGCATGTCCCCATCTAGGTTCTCTCTCTGAGATAGATTATATGTCAAAGGAGCAACCTCTCGCTCGTGTAACTCTTTCGAGATGGCTTCAATTAAATGTGTCTCGTCCTCATCAAGGTTGTCATTGCACGAAAAAACTAATACGTAGTCTGCTTCTCGAGTAATCTCCCTCGTCTCCTTCACGTATGATATTACAGCTAAGCTGCGGAAAGGATTTTCCTTGGGTGTTATGCCGTATGCCTCACATGCAGCACTGAGGCGGCCAACAAGGGCCTCTGCGTTGCCTGAAGTCTGCCGCATGCGGAGAAAATCAATGGCGTCTTTGGCTGTGCACCCAGAGAGAGTCAATGGACGCATGCGTTGGTCAAGGAAATCACAGAAGGAGTACCAATCAGCATCTAGGTTCCTCACGTTAGGAGGTGTGATGATTGATTTTCCTGGAATGTTGATCCCTGAGCATGAGTCGCCTGAACCTGCGGTTGATCGCAGACTTTGCTCACTAGTGAGTGCCTTTCCCATAGAAACCCTCCCTTGCGAAACTCCCCTTTTATACATTTTCTTTGGCTCGGCCATCATGGCGGGCTCACCTGAAACTTTTACTCTTTTGCAACTGCAATACCTTTCCACCTTTTCTAGTACCGTATTTAATTCAATGTCTCCTTTAATGGTTAAGGTGCCTGTCTCCGGATCTAGGGATATATAATTGATTCCTAAACGTGAAAAAAATAGAAGACAACTCAGAACATTCAGAGATAAAGACAGGGAAGCAAAGTAGTACTATAATATACAACATCGTTAATATAAATACTGACTAAACCGTTTCGATTTTAAACAACTGAAAAGTATGAAGTAAATGAAAATAATAGTTTCAATGGCAAATCACAACTGCAAGCAAGGAAATGGCACAACGCTTAGTGTAATCAATCCTATACGTATATCTAAGAAGCGTCCGTGATTGTTCATAATCTGTATTCGCTTTTAAGAGCTTTTGTAAATTACCACTGAGTGCAGCAAGTTTCTTCATGACCTTCTTCTGCATGGACTTATCACCGCTTATGTCCAGTTCCAAAACTAGCTGCAAAGATCAATTTTAAGAATTGTGAAAAATGAAAGAGAAGATATAAATCCTCACGATTCCACTATGTGGACAAACCTTGTTCTTGCTACTCTTCTCGGGACCAGGCTCCTTAGTCACTTCGCTGATGAGACTACTCGGTCTCTGAAACCCTGAAAGAGGCGGTGTGTGATCACCGGACGCTGCGGGAGCGCCGTAGAGAGGCACCGATTTCGACGACGGCGGCGCGGAGAGGGTCGATCCGCTGCTCCGGAGGGAGACATTTAGAGAGGAGTAGTTCGCCGGGATGGTGCCGGTGCCAGTAGCGGCGACAAGCGACGGCGCAGCTTGCTGGAGAAGCCACTCGATGGTTTCGCCGTCGGATTTATGACCGAGCTCTCCGGTTAACTGAAAAAGCCTAGCGGCGCAAAGAGCAGGTATCCTGAGTCGCCGTCCTTTTCCGTCGTCTTTCCTCGACCGCTTCGTTATAACTCCGGAAGTAGCCGCCGCCGGGGAGGAGGAGGTCGTTGCGAGAGTGGCGTATTCTGGAGGAGCAGATTTGGGGACGATCTTAAGAAAAGGATAAACCAGGTGCGGGGAACCTTCTCTGGCGACGGAAAACCCTTCTGGCCGAGACCTTTTCTTTGTGGGTACAGTAGGAAAAACCTTGTTAAATACAGACGAAGCTTCGTTGAAAATTATCACACGCTCCCTGCAACAATAACAAAAATTCAATTAGGTAAACAGAACTCCAAACAAAATGTATCAACTCATCGTAATAAACTACCTGGCCTTCACGATGTTTTCCCGTAGACCAGCCTTTAGTCTTTTGATCTCTTCTGGTATAGGGGATGGAGTTAACTTCCCTCTCGGAGTTGTGCTTGGAGATTCATCCCCTTGAATTCCAAGGCCAATATTCACATGACGCTTAAAGTCACCTTGACGAACAGACTTGTGATCTGCGGCAACCACCTTAGGATCAAAACGCAAACACTGGAAGAAATTTGTAACATCGGTTTGTGCTAATGGTGAAGTGGTCCTCAACATGCTCGCGTGAGAAGATGAGACAGGTTGCTCCATAGTCTCGCGAAAGCTACTAGATCTTGCCATCTGTGAAGCTAAGTTAGACCTGTATAAAGGCCTATCTGGTCCACCAGAAGAATAATCAGACTTCCCAGGTGCTGACATTCCCTTATCTTTAGCAAGTCCACTGTTTTATTTATACAAAAATATACACGCAGTAGCACATGACAAACTTGCAGAGTTGCAGGACATATATGCTAAATTCTCAGCTGTCGCGTTGATTAGAAGACGCACCTGCAAAGGGACACAAAACGGAAGCAAAACCTCAGTGAAAATCCCCCAGAACAATTAACCAGGAGAATGGAATTGGAAGACAAACAATATATTCGTAAGTAAAAGACATAAATTCATTTGTACTAGCCAAGTCTTAAAAATCGAAAAAAAAATATACAAAACTCTCAAAACTATACATAAATAGAAACACAAGGACTCATAAGTGTGCCGGAATCATGTTCAGAGCCATAGCATGGCATATTATATTTCTTCTACTACCACCCAATTGAAGAGCTTAAACCAATAATCAAAAAAAAATCTACAAAATTTAGCAAATGTACAAAAATGGGAAAAGTAATAGTAAACTGGAAAGTGAAGTAAACAAGAATATAGATCCAGTTGAAATGTGTTCAAAGATCTTATAATTTCACTTCTTATTAATCTAAAACATACGATAGAGTTAGAGAGTGACAAAAACACCAATACCTATCATCAACAACACCTTAATCAATTTGATAAGAAAGAAAGATATAATTCCTTTAAATGCCTTCGTAATCCACATTGCCTACTA